>NC_142081.1:33545049-33847890 GCF_054644295.1 Miniopterus natalensis | reverse complement strand
TGAGATGAGGAGGGCATAGTAAATGCCACCCTAATGCAGCAGCACAGCGCTGGAGGCATTAATGTGTGTGAAAAGAGCGAGGACATGGGAGGCAAGCAGATGGGTAGTTTTGCCACTGCATCTGCTGTGTTCCCTTGACCACATTCCTTACCTTACCTGAGCTGTGGATCCCCATCTGTACCATGAGAATAAATACCTCTTAGGGTTGTTGTGAGGGTTAATGAGAACTTATGTGAAGCACCAAGTGCAGTGTGGAGCACATAAGTAAGCTTTCAATAAATGGTGATTATTGGCTTTTTATTATTTGTTTTTAATCTGTTTGGATTTCGAAATCTGAACAAAGACTGAAATATAAGAGATTGTACTTTTTTGTATTTGTTAATGAAATGCTGTTAAATAGATCTTTCAGAGTTCAGTTTCCAATGACCTCTGTTTCTCTTCCAAGAGAATGTGTTTTATAGCCTTCCTGCCTCCTGGTTTGCCTGGATCAAGTAGCTCATACAGTTCATGTCAGGTTGCTTTATGGCATATACATTTGACCATGTCAAGAAAGATACAGAAGCACAGTGAGTTACTATGTCATTCCTAGGTAGACTTGAAATGTGGTAAATCAATAAAACATATTTAGAGAAAAAAAATGTTATGCTGCAGTGGAAATTCCCACAATTGATCTGGGTCTTGTTTAAAAATCACCTGTAAAGCTTTTTGCAATTCTTGTGTGTTTGCTCTGTCCTTAACCCTTTAAGATTCGGTGTACCTGAAATCATATTTGTAATCTTGGTATGTGTGTTTACTTTTGATTGGTTTTTTTCTTTGTCACATGTGCACAGTAATTACTTTAAGGCTGGCATATTTGGCGTGTATACTAAAACATGCGAAGTGGGCATCTTTATTTTCCCATTCAAATTTCTAAACATTGCTTTTTATTTTGTTGCTAATATACATATTTTTCCATTGAAATAATTTTGCAGTAACCAGCATTTAAATGCAGTGCAAAATACTGATGAAGTAAAAAGCAAAAATCTTTCAATAATGGATAAACTGAAATCATTCTTTCTAAAAATGATTAGGACCTTCGGGAGAAAAACTGGGAAGCAATGGAAGCATTGGCATCAACTGAAAAAATGCTGCAGGACAAAGTGAACAAGACTTCCAAGGTTGTAATGCTAACTCCTAGAAACAATCCACTGAACAGAGAAAATCTGCAGCTTGTCTTAAAATCAGACTAAAGCATTTAATTATACTGCAATTTAAATATATAATCTCCTTATCCATCCACATTTATCATCTCTGCCATCTCTACATTTTTCATCTCCTTAAAGCTTTAATTTTGGGCTTGCTGGTTTGTTGTGATTACCTGATTGTTTGAGCTTTGGTGATTATTGCTTTAAGCTGAAGAGTCTCAGGAGACCTATGCCTCCCATGTAAGCTCTTGTGAGACAGACAGTGTGCACGTCTTGGGTTGGTTAAGAAAACTTCGATGAAAACTGAGTCAAAAAAATCTAACTGAATTAACAAACACATTTGAATACCTAGGATGTACCTACAATGCACAGTAGGTTCTTTGAGCACACCAAGATAACTAAGACAAGGTGAAAAATAATTAAAGTCTTAAGTGCAGGGAAAGGATCACTTATTGGTATATTATTGGGGATGGTTCCTTACAAAAGGTGGAATTAAAATTAAACTTTAGGTTTTGAAGTGGCTGGACAGTAAGGATACATGTGTTATGTTTAGTATGGAATATTAATGTAAGGGATAATTCTCTTGCTCAGAGAAATGTATAGTACTCAGGAGTACTGTACATGCTCCAGAGTGTAGAGGATGTACAGTACTCCTGAAACATACAGGGTGTCCCCCCAAGATGTGTACACATTTTAACAGCTGATAGCTCAATTTTGAAAATGGAATTATTTTAATAAACACTGCCTTTATAATTATTCAAAGTGTGTGTATACACTTTTGGGTACACCCTATATCTCTTTCCCTGTTTTCAATGTGATAAAGGATATTCTTCCTGAGTTCAAGTTGTTCCATGGGTTTGAAGATTTCTAGTGAATTATAAATAAGAAGTTGTTTTTAAAGATTGAGAGAAATGGGTGTCCCAGTTCAGTCAGGCATTTTGAAAATTCCTACCAAGAATAAATGTGGAACAGGAATATTGAATTTTACAGATGGGTTAATAAAGCTCATTAATTATATGATTCAGTTCAGCATTATATAAGTATTTTGTATGCCAAGATAATCTTGAATTTTAAATGTAAGTCTTAACGACATTTGAAGAACTTTTTTTCGTAGAGTTTTTACAGATTTTTAAATCACGTGTGTGTTTGTAGTTATAGTTCCTTTACTGTAATGGAAATTTACTTGTATACTTACCCACCTCGCCCTAATTTTCACTAAAACCTAAACTTGAGACTGCTGGCAGATATTGGGACCAGAGAAATCTAGGACAGGGAATAGAAAAATCTAGGCCAGGTAGGACAGTGTTTCATTGTGAGTGGTTGCAGCCAGTTTTGTCATCAGTGGGGGTGCTGGCATAGTTTCTGGTTGTTTTTATAACTTCATTTTTCACTGTCAAGAGCTACCTTTTAGCTTTTGTTTTGGTAATGAGACTGGGTATCTCCAAAGTACTAATCTCTTAATAATCCTGCAGTAAGTTATATGCTACCTGTCATAGATATTCTGGCATGTTATGATTCCAAAAGACAGAGTTTGTCCATGTTTCATCATGTGCTTAGTGATGAGTATAAGAATTTATCCACATTTCCAAACTCACTACCAAGTGCATGGCTCCTTGCATAGCTAATAATCCATAGAGAATAGAATTTACAATCTTTCTGTATTTTAATAGAATGTAGTCCTCAAATAGCATAGGTGTAAAGTGATACTGATTGACCCGGGACTACAAGTTGTGCTGTAAGGAGTATATATTCTTGAGGAGCTATTATAAATGTTAGGTTCACATGAAAGATACTTTATAAATATTACACTTAGATAAACATAGTAAGGAAATTATAATGATGCAATTTTCAATTATTGGATATTTTCCAGGTATTACAGAGGAGTGGAAATTGTATCCACAACCAAACTACTTTGTCCAGTGAAAACTTTTTAGCTAAAATTGTCAGTATAGACTAAAAGTAACTTCTCATCTTTGTGTCTCTTGGTTAAAAGTTAGACCCTTATTTTCTTTAGATCCTTTTTTCCTTGAGAAGTTTTCAAAACAGGTTCTGTTCCACAGTGTATCTTTTCCTAAGTGATTTTCTTTAGAGATTGCTCTGCCATTTCTGTGGCCAGATGGTAAAAATGACCTCTTAATTGTCTCTGAATTGGTAAACATTTTCCTTGAATGCATATAACTTATTTTATGCAGTTAGATGCATGTATTCCTGAAAAATAATCAATTTTATTGAATTATTTAAAATACTCCATTAAAACATTGATTTTTAAAATCCTGCCATTAATCCTAAATAAAATAAATAGCTTTTTGTGTATGGAGAATATGATTAATCTCTAAACTTCTTATTGTGTGACTTTAGATTTTTATGTTATTAGATTTTCTTTTTTTAAATATATCTTTATTGATTTCAGAGAGAGGAAAGGAGAGGGAGAGAAGAGAGAGAGATAGAAACATCAATGATGAGAGAGTCATTGATCGGCTGCCTCCTGCACGCCCCTGACTGGGGAGATCGAGCCTGCAACCCGGGCATGTGCCCTGACCAGGAATCGAACTCCGATCACCTGGATTCTAGGTAGACGCTCAACCACTGAGCCACACCCGGTTGGGCTAGATTTTCTTAAATTGAAGTGTGTGCATCTTAAATCTGTAATAGATTCGTAAGATCACATTTAAGTGGTGATGGGGGAAATAGAATTGAGATATTGCTAACTTGCTTGTATCCCTGTCACCCGCTGAACTTCACAAGTGTTTTGAGATGATTTTCTTGGCTTGGCTTAGATGTGCATTTTATAGCTCTCATTTTTTTATCTTGTAGAGATAGTTTTATTATTAGGTTCTTATTTGGTATGTGATGAAGCCATTACCCTAATTTTGACAAACCATGCTTTTGAGTTAATTGATATACATTAGACTTGGATTTAAATTCACCAAATTTAGACATGCATTTGTAACACTTAACTTTAAATTTATAGTTGACAGAGCCCATACACAAGTGTCAGAATTAGTCTTCTTGATGCTTGCATTGGTGAAGTAATATGACATCAGTTTTTTCTCCTTCTCTTTTTCCCATATGTACCACCCATCAAATTTTGATTTTTTTTTTTTTTTTTTTGCTTTGTTTAGAATAAATATTTTCACCTGATCTTGAAGCTGGAAATATGAATTTGGCATTTTAATCCCCTGGCATTATAGTCCATCGGTGATGCATTTTTGTAGACATTTGCTAGCCAGTAAGCCTCAATGTCGCCCAGATGCATACTTTTTGCATGCAGTTTGTTTCAGCTATGGAAAGGGGTTTTTTTTGTTTTTTATATATGCAGTTTTAGCTGCAGGAAGTATATTTTGTTTTTTGGGTTTTACTTGCTTGTTTTTGGAAGTGCTCCTGGAGGGGCAAATCACTTGATTTCTAATGGCAAGGAAAATGTCCATATTGTCAGATATTGCCTAGATTAATATAAGACATTATTTGTTATTTAGGATGCTTTAGAGATTTTGCAGTTTTTTATGAAGTATTTTGACATTTTAAAATGGGAAAATTTTGACATTTGTCCGTCTTGATGAATTTTTAAAAATACTTTGACTTTTTTCTCTTTTAGAGCTTAAAAGACCATAGCTTTAAAAAATTTTTAATTCTATAAACTTTGTAAGTTTGATTTGAACTTCTGCTTTAGGAAAGACAACAACATGTGGAAGCTGTTGAGTTAGAAGCTAAAGAAGTTCTCAGAAAATTATTTCCAAAGGTGTCTGTTCCTTCTGATTTGGTAAGATCAATTTATTATTTTTTAAAACATGATGTCTTTATCACTATTCAACAAAGTTGTGAATAAGCAGCATTTGCATTCTGCACTTGGTTTCAATAGGGCACCAATTCCATATTCTCTATTTCTCATCTAGAGTGCTTTTGAGTAGTGAAGATCAATTAATTACTTGATTCAAAACTCATTTCTGTTTATTTAGCTATACTTTTGTTGTATCCTATAAAATTTAAATAGATTTATTATTTAGAAGATCATAAACATCATATCTGGGAATGATTTCTTAATGGTTAATCAGCCAATAATGTTCTTAATGGCTTTATTCAAAATAGAACTTAATTTTAAGTGATTGCTTCTTAGTTTTAGGAACACTTTATCATTTAAAAAATATGTTTTTATTAATTTCAGAGAGAGAGGAAGGGGGAGGGAGAGAAATAGAAACATTAATAACGAGAGAGTCATTGATTGCTGTCTCCTGCATGCCCCCCTACTGGGGATGGAGCCCGAAACGCAGGCATGTGTCCCAGCTGGGAATTGAACCATGACCTCCTGATTCATAGGTTGACTCTCAGCACTGCCACTGAGCCATGCTGGCTGGGGCAACATTTTATTTTTAAATTAAATTTATTTAATACTATGAACCAAGTTCTTTTCATTTCAAAACTCAAGATTTTGGTCATCTGTTAAGGTCTTGAAGATAATATAGTACAGCTTTCTTTACTTGAGGTTGTATGTGTTTTAAGTGGGAGAGGAAAGTTGCTTTGATTCAGAGAATTCGATGGACATTTGAGGGCAGAGAAAGCCAGTGAATGCATGTAGTTTCCTAAAATGTTAGTGTAGGTCTTTTTATTTATTTTAATGTAGAAATTGTATGCCTACTTCAAAGTAGAGAGAATAGCATAAGGAACCTGATATACCCAGTATTGCGCTTCAACAATTATTAATACATGGCACGAATCAGCAATACATACCATCTTGTTTTACCTCCTACCCTGCACTTCCTAGATTATTTTGAAGGAAATCGAACATCAGAGCATCTCATAAATACTTCAGTATACATATGTCTAAAAGATAAGGATTCCTTAAGTTAAAACTATTACATTTTAAAAAAAAACCTTAGTTTTATATATCTAGGCAATACATTTCTCTAGTTGTCATATCAATTGTCTATTTTAATGAAATAATAACTACTTATTGTAGTTCGTTTTAGTCGGGACCCAAATAAGGGTCAACATGTGATGACCTAGAGGGAGGATTGCAAACTTGAAACAACTAAGTTAGTTTTTCAGCTGATTTTTATTTATATTGAATCCCAGTATTTGAAGCTAAGTAGGATTTAAATAGTATCCATTTAGTCTTGTTTCAAATTTATTATGTGAGAATGTAATTTTTTTTTTTTAAAAGGAGAGGCTTTTTTGACTAAGGTGCAGTGGTGGTATTGTACTATTTCATTGTACTATAGGGTAATCTCAGCATCCAATTTTTCCCCCCATTTTTTATTCTCATTTGATAGAGTATAGAGAATCCTAATTCAGTCATGTACATGAAGCTTTAAATTACAGCAGTTAATAGAAATTTCATTTGTGTTCTTTTTTTCTTAGATAAAATTAAGAGTTAGAGGACTGCGAGGAAAGTTGATTTAAAGTATCTAACAAATAAATACTTTATCAAAGTATAAAATTTAGAAAAGAAGCATAAAAGTAGAATAATTTGTTCTACAATTTAGAATAATGACTAAAACTATAATATATGCTTATGTTCACATCAGCACAAATAGTTTTTGTTGGTTTAAACAAGTAAATGTTTATGTATTCTTATTATGATTTTAAAAGCCCTTCATATAATACATACTTATTTTGAAATATTTTCAGAATCCTAGGAGCACTTTCAGAGAACTTATAATCCTCTGAATAGAGTGTCTTCAGTTAAACTTTCAGTTTATGAACTCAGAATATGTAGTTTTTGAAAAATGGTTTACTTGAAAAAAATGTTTTGAAAAGTTACTCATTCTAGATAGTCTGTGTTTTAAAGATTGAATCTGTTAGTTCTGGCACTAGTAATTAAAAAAGGCTGGATGTGAGCCCAGATCTTCTACCTATAAGTCCATAATACAGTTGCAGATATCCTTGGTCTGGGTAGATAAGATCTAATTTTGATGGCAGTACATAGGGGTGTGTGTGTGTATGTATATATGTGTGCGTGTATATATATAATTTTTTTAGAGAACATTTTTTAGAGCTGTTGACAGTAAAACAAAGAAGGGCTTAGGATAGAAGAAGCAACAGGAGGGAGACTAGGCAGGGAAATGAGCCCAGGCTGGGCTTCTTTGACTCACTGAGAAGTCAGAGAAAAGGGGGCTTTGACAGGGCCAGGGGCCTTAGCCTGGGATGAGCTGCTGCTGTCCATTGCTCTCTGGTTGCAAGCCTTGTGGGGTCCCTTAGAGTTTCAGTGATGCATGCCTGTCAGGGAAGGAGGAAGGGAAAGATGTGGGCATGCTCCCTGGAAGGGAGAGCACGCGCCCATAGGTATATTTTTAGTGTTTATTTTCAAAGCTTGGTTATGTACAATTTTTTTTTAATCCTCAAGGATATATTTTTTTATATTTTTAGAGAGAGAGGAAGGGGGAGGAGAGAAACATCAATGTGAGAGAGAAACATTGATTGATTATGCGGCCCTACCAGGAAGCGAACCCGCAACGTTTTGGTGTACTCAGTGATGCTCCAATTAACTGAGCCACCTGGCCAGGGCGGTTATATACAACTTATGCATTATATTCTTCTTCGAAATTTCCAGAGGGTTGGTGTTTGTCTCTGTAGTTTTCATTTATAACCATCTAATTTAGTTATTTAAAAATTTTTACCTATTTATTTAGATTTTTTGGAAATTGTTATTTTTACTTTTCTGCTCCACAGAGTTATAGTGAATGGTTGCATGGATTTGAAAAGAAGGCAAAAGAATGTGTGACTGGAACTTCTGGTTCAGAGGAGGTTAAGGTTAGTTTAAGAAGTGACATATCTATATTTTAACCAAAAAAGAAGTAAATCAGAATTTGTCTTTATGAGCTTGGGAAAGATAATAGATGTATTATGTGTAGACTGATGATTTTTTGAGAAAGCATAAGGTAATTTCATTTTGTGTAAATTTTGGTGAAAATGCTGCATGTCTTCCTTTCATTTAATTTGTATACAAAGTTAATGTTTTCCATTTCTTTAACTCTGTACAATTCATTTCTAAAACTGAATATTTTCCTCTTACTCTTTCTAGTCTGAGTTTAAAAAGTAAAGCTCAGTTGGGGTAGGTAGGTAGAAACTGACTGGTTTGCTAAAGTATCCCCGAATACATCATTAGAAGTGTTTAGAACCTAGATGTGTTTTTATCCTTGACTACTGAAATTTGGAGATTAACTTTTCTTTGTATGTCAAGGCGGCATGATTAAAATCCCCTTTCCTATGTATGTAGCATAGGTATTATGATTTTACATGTGGATTGGCTTGGCTTTGGTTTTCCATCCTGCTAAAGAATGTCAAGTCTATTTATTATAAAATTGTGTGTGCTATATTTTATATTAAGTAGACTCGGAGAGTTTTATTAGCAAAAACCAAATGACCAAATATGTCATTGCACTTTAAAAAAAATAAAAATCTTTATTGATTTCAGAGAGACAAGGGAGAGGGGAAGAGAGAGATAGAAACATCAATGATGAGAGAGTTGTCATTGATTGGCTGCCTCCTGCATGCCCCCGACTGGGGATGGAGCCTGCAACCTGGGCATGTGCCCTGACCAGGAATCTAACCACCATCTCCTGGATCCTGGGTCAATACTAACAGCTGAGCCATGCCTGGCCAGGCTGATTGCACTTTTTTATAGCTCCTTAAGAAGGTTGAAATGTAGTGTTTCATTATAAAACAGAAACCATTTGTCATAATATACCAGTAAGTACCGAAACAAGTTTGAAGCACAAAGCTTTCTGGTAAAACTAGAGAATTTTTTTGTATGTCATTCTTTGCAGGTTCTAGAGCACAAGTTGAAAGAAGCTGATGAAATGCACACATTGTTACAGCTAGAGTGTGAAAAATATAAATCCGTCCTTGCAGAAACAGTAGGAAATGATTTTTAATCTACATTTTGGTTTCATTTAAAAATCATTAACTTATTCCTTAGTGGCTTAAACAGTTTTTTAACATTAGAACATGAATTTTTCAAAACAAACTGTACTTTTGTCCATAGGAAGGTATTCTCCAGAAGCTACAGAGAAGTGTGGAGCAAGAAGAAAATAAATGGAAAGTTAAGGTTGATGAATCACAAAAGACTATTAAACAGGTATTGTATTTAAAAAGGAAGCGCTTAGAGCAGTGATTCTCAAAGTGTGGGCCCTGGACTAGCAGCAGCAGCAGCAGCACCTGGGAACTTGTTACAAATGCATTCTTGGGTCTCACCCAAGACTTACTGCATCTGAAATTTTGTGGGGCTGGCAGTCTGTGTTTTAAAAAGTCCCTCAAGTGATTATGATTCCCACCCAAGATTAAGAATCACTGGTTTAGAGTACAACTAAAGGATAATGGTAAAGAATGGAAAGTGTTTTGGAAGTTACAGAGCTACTGTGTGATTACAAGAGATAAAGAATTTGGAGTTCAAAATGACTTTAATTTTTTTTTTTAATCCTTACCTGAGGATATTTTTTCTGTTGCTTTTATATTTTTTCTTTCTTTTTTAAAAAAAAATATATCTTTATTGATTTCAGAGAGAAGAAAGGAGAGGGAGAGAGAGAGAAACATCAGTGATGAGAGAGTCATTGATCAGCTGCCTCCTGCATGCCTCGGACTGGGGATAGAGCCCACAACCTGGGCATGTGCCCTGACCGGGAATCAAACCTTGATCGCCTGGATCCTAGGTCGACACTCAACCGCTGAGCCACACCCAGCCGGGCCCGTTGCTTTTCAGAGAGAGAATGGGGGGTGGGGAGAAACATTGATGTCGATTGGTTGCCTCCTGCATGTACCCCAACCGGGGCTAGGATCTAGCATGCAACCAAGGTGCATGCCTTTGGCTGGAATCGAAATTGGAACTTTTCAGTCTGCAGGCCAACACTCTAACCACTGAGCCAAACCGGGGCTCAAAATGACTTTTAAAATGTATTGTTACTCATGATACAGTATTCAAGAAAAAGTTAAGTCTTTTTTTTCTTTATGAACCTGAATGTTTTTTGTAGTCTTAATTTTTCTTCCTTTTACTTGGGTGTAGTAAAGAGGGCCATCTATTGCTCGCTTGTTTTCCTGAGCCAACCTGTGCAGAATTTAGGGATGCTGATGATATTCTATGTTAATGCATTTGGGGACTAAATACCGCCAGTTATCAGTTAAATGTTTAAAAATTTAAGCACTTCTAGCAAGGACTAATATAATGGCATACAAATGGGGTGGATTTTGACTGCAGTTTAAATCAGGTTGATGCTCTCATTTTTAAGGTCTTTTAAAATTCAGTATGGCTTTAAATGAGATGCATTTCAAGACCTCTGAAGTGTCTAATGGATTAAAATTCTAGAGGATAGAAACCTCTATATCCTTGGTGGTTTACTTGGCTAAATAATTGTTTCTCATTTCAGATGCAGTTGTCATTCATATCTTTGGAACAAGAGCTAGAGCGATTAAGAAGAGAAAATAAAGATATTGAAAATGTATGATATTTCACTGTTTGACTTGTAACCTACAGACTCATTTTTAGCATTAAGGGTTTTCTTAAGATCTATGTTTTAAGACTTCTTTAATGCACTGATGCAGTTATGCATTTAAGAATATCTTTGTAGTTTTTGAGATGATAATACAGTAATTTTATATTCGTAAGTGCCATAACTCTCTGTTGTGGGGAAGCATCATGAAAGGAAATCTTTAATGTGTTTGTTAACTTTTCCTTCTTTGTTGCATTGCTAGCTGAGAAGAGAACGAGAGAATTTGGAAATGGAACTAGAGAAGGCAGAAATTGAACGATCTACCTATGTCACAGAAGTCAGAGAGGTACTTATAGTAGAATTTTTTCAACCTTGCTTCTCAATTTAAATTAAGTTTATAACAGTGATAAAAATAATTCAATATAAGTTGTTTGTGGCAGAGCATCCAAGTAGCATACATAACATGGGCTACCATAAGGAGATCAATCTTAAACTCTAAACTTCATTGCAGCTGAAAGATCTGTTGACTGAATTGCAGAAAAAACTTGATGATTCATATTCTGAAGCAGTAAGACAGAATGAAGAGCTAAATTTGGTAAGAAGCTTGTTCTCCACTGGGTATCAAGTAGGCTCTGAAAACACTTGTGTTGACACGTGGAGAAACCATCCAAACTTCTCCTTGCTAACATCTTTAGCTTGGCATTTTTGTAAGTTTAAGATAATCTTCATATTCTGATGACTCCTAAGATGATTTTTCTTTTCTTGATTCCTAAGATGATCCTTCTTTTCTTAGCTCCTAACAATGGCATGTTTGGCTTGCAACTCTTTCTCAGAAAAATTTTCTGTGTTTTATAAAACCTAACTTCTTGAACAGCATTATGAATAAAGAAATGAAACAAGCTGATAAAGACTGAGTTGTGAAGATTTTCTTTTCAGTTACCATAATTAACTAGACCTCTTATTTTTTAACTTGGAGGGAGAGTTTTAAAGGTTGAGGATGCATCAGAGTTCTTTATTCAAGGGCAATAATCCAATCCAGCTTCTTACTTTAACTGGTCTTTCTATAGATTATAAATAACAAAAAGCTTGTGAAATTCTTTATCAACATATCATTTAGGGCATAGTAATCATAAAGTCATAGACTTAAAGATTTAACTAAAGTTAGCTAAATGTCTATAAAGACATAGAGTACTCCATTCTTAAATTTCTGGAAATTTGTACTGATTGTCACAGGCTTAGTTGTTAGATAAATATGACTATCTTGTAGTATGTTTTAAAAACAATTGTTATGTCTTTCTGTGACTTAAAAATTTTGTAACATGTGATTAGATTTTTTTAAAGTACCTGAATAAACTCTAGGAAGATTACAGAAAGTTTTCTCCTTACCTCAAGTTAATCCTGGAATTTTCTTATTAGTACTGCTATATGCACCAAAGAAAACTTCTTAATTCATTCATTTGTGGTTGGTCTTCTGTGTTATGGTAGTAATTTATGGGAATCAGTTTTAAGAACAGGGCTCTATGGAATGTACACATAGAGCCCCTACGCACGCGCGCGCGCGCGCGCACACACACCCACACACCCCCCCAATAACCTCTTTATTTCTTAAATAAAATTTTTATTTACCTTCATTTTACCTTAATTGGATCGTTCCCACTGCAAATAAGACTAGTTTTATACATATGTTCAGTATACATTGTACAGATCAGGACTGTGTTATGACACAGCTTTAACCTTACTCTATAACGTGTTTTTAGAAAATTTCTCCAAATTCCAGTTGGAGATACTGCTTTTAACTTTGGTGCTTGGTGGCTGGCTCCAACAGTGGCATCAAACGTAATTATGGTCTTTATTCAGTCTGATGCTTTCTTTGTATTTTTTGCTCCTCAGCTTCTTTCAAGAGGCCATTTTGAATGGGGTTTTTTTGCATTGAATTTGTAATCTTAATTTTAGTTTTTCTGTTTGTTTGCTCAGGAAAACTGTTGCCACATTTTAAGATAAATTAAAATAATTTGGTTTGCCTATACATACATTGTGTCAAAGGAATAACCTCTCTGGTGTATTAAATCAGAGCTAAGTAAAGGAGCAAAAACTGAAGACATTAGGTATTTAAACAGAGTTCTAAAAATAAAATTTCCAAATTAGTGTCCCCCACTAATTTTCCCTCCAGTTTCAAAGGTCAGCATCTTGTATTTCCCCCTTTTGGGTCTCTAGACCTGTTTGGAATGTCATGCCTATGGGTGGGAGGCTAAGTCAGTTACCTTGGTGAGTTTAAATAAGAAAGTTATTTTTTTTGTCAGTGTAGTCCATTTCCCTTATTCATATTTAATCAGAACAGTTATCAAGACTGGAGGCATTCTATATTGGCACTAGACTTTTATAGAGCTTTACTACTGCTTTGACAAGTTGGTTATTGAGAAGTATGTCTTAAGACTTGACTTGTTGGTATCAGGCCATCGTGGTCTTACCCTGACCTCTTCAGTGGCCTCTTACAGGATGAGCAGCATTTACAGTTTTGAAGTTTTCATTTTACTGGATTTGTAATCTCTCCAGTGTCTTTAAAATATGACACAATTGACTTTTCTTAACTGTAATAGTCTTTAGAAACTAGTAAAATTTCCAACTAATTGCCTTTTAATTTGGAATAATTTAAATATGAATGAACTACTTTAAGAATAGTGAATAGTAATACTTCTTAAACACACTTGACTAGAATTTGATGGTTTTAAGCAGTTTTCTACTCTAAACTCTAGTTTGTTTCTATAGTTTTTCTTACTTTTAGCTTTACAGGTGGGAGCCTCCACTGCTTAGCTTTCCTATACATCCGGTGCAGCATATTGGCTAATCATTGTGCGCAACAACTGTTAGATATACTGTTCTTTCTCATTCATTCTTCAGTCCTAGAAGTCTAAGCATAATCAAAGAAGGATGAAAATAAAGTTAATTATGGTGTTCCTTTGTTTTTACAGGTAAAAACACAGTTAAATGAAACACGCACAAAACTTAAAACTGAACAAAATGAAAGACAGAAGGTAGCTGGTGACTTGCATAAGGTAAGACACTGCTTGTCCAGAAGATGTTATAGCATCATGCAATGTTGTGAATCTTAAGCAAAAATAATGCTAATTCTGCATTTATTTTTTACATTATTATATCAATTTGTTTATAAATTTAAACTATTTGTTACACAGTTTTTGAAACTAAACTTTTAAGCTTGTTTTTCCATCCTTAATTTGCTTCATCATTTCATCACATTTGTGTGATTAATTGCTTTATAAAGTATAGAATGAACTTTAAATTTATTTGAAGTTATTTTTTAAAAATTTGTTTACATCCATATATTTTTGGGGAGATTAGCTTATGTAGTTGTTTAACTTCATGGATCTAAATGATGTATATAGACCTCTGATGTTTCAGAAGTTTGTTCCTTTCATTTATTTTTTCGTAGAAATAAATTTTTCTTAATCTCATATAAATAGGCAGCTTCTAGGATTACTTCTTTTATTCTCTGCATTAGGTTGACAAGTTATTTGTAATTTTGAGATATTTTTCAAAGTGTAATTCACATGTGCCTATTATCAAAGCTGCTTTAGAGCTATGATTGTGTTCAAGGGACATTTAGTCATTATCAAAGCAAATACATCACTTTTTCAAAAGTTGAAAGAAATGTTTTTGTTGATCCTGTATGATCTTATGCAAAAGTTTAGGAATCCAGGATTGCTTCAGATTATTTTGGTGTATGTGAACTTAAGTATGTTTTGGAGCTCAAAACTTAGGTACATGATACATTTTCAAGGCTCAGCAGTCTAATTTACTTTGATACGTGATTTTAATTTTTGACTTGGATTAAATATATAATACCTGCAGTTTTAGCCTACCAATTTAGTGTCTCATAATGTACTTTAAGGATATTAAACAGGCACTTAAAGATATTGGATATTCCATGTTATTTATGATGGCTACAAGGGCAATAGTAGGTGACAGTGGTGTGCCTCATATCTATATAGAAAGACTGTGTAACACTTCATTGGAAATGCAATAAATATTTATTGGAAGGAAGAAAGTAAAACAAGCAAATATAAAACAGCATGTATGTTAAAGACCATTTATATAATTTTTGTGTGTGTGCCAATTTACTAGTTGCCCTTGTATGGATACAAGAGAGATCTAGCCCAAGGGTCAGCAAAACCACAAACTATTTTAGGATTTATGGGCCACGTATGATTTCTCTCACATACTGTTCTTTGTTTATTTGTTTAATATAACCTTTTAAAAATGTGAATGCCATTCTTAGCTTGTGAGCTGAACAATAATAGGCTTTGGCCAGACTTGGCTGACCCCTGACCTAGACTAATGTTAACCTAAATATCAACTGTATTGTTTGAACCTTTTAAAACAGTGAGCCATGTGTTTTTATGATCTGGTTGGGGAGGAAGCTGTTTTCATTTTGGAGAAAAAAACTGAATAGGTTGGCTTTACATTGTTTTTTTAGAAGAGCTTTATTCTTGTACAAAAGATGTGAGAAAATCACTCATTTTTTTTCTTGTATATGTTTATCAGATGTAGTATGTGGAAGCTACCATATTGCTTTCCTTACAGGCTCAACAGTCACTGGACCTTATCCAGTCAAAAATAGTAAAAGCTGCTGGAGACACTACTGTTATTGAGAATAGTGATGTTTCCCCAGAAACGGTATGCATTTTCTTTAACTTTAGATCTCTTGGCTAATTGCCTATAAATTATGTGAAGAATAAAACATGTACAAGATCCATCTATGGCTTAAAAAATGTTTTTGTAGTCCTGGCCAGGTGGCTTAGTTGGTTAGACCGTTTTCCCTTACACCAAAAGGTTGCAGGTTTGATTCTCAGTCAGGGCACATACCCAAGTTGTGGGTTCCATCCCCAGTCAGGGCCCATACACTAGAGGCAAATGATAGAAGTTTCTTCTCCTCTCCTCTCCTCTCCTCTCCTCTCCTCTCCTCTCCTCTCCTCTCCTCTCCCCTCCCCTCCCCTCCCCTCTCCCCTCCCCTCCCCTCCCCTCCCCTCCCCTCCCCTCTCCTCTCCTCTCCTCTCTCCTCTCCTCTCCTCTCCTCTCCTCTCCTCTCCTCTCCTCTCCTCTCCTCTCCTCTCCTCTCCTCTCCTCTCCTCTCCTCTCCTCTCCTCTCCTCTCCTCTCCTCTCCTCTCCCCTCCCCTCCCCTCCCCTCCCCTCCCCTCCCCTCCCCTCCCCTCCCCTCCCCTCCCCTCCCCTCCCCTCCCCTCCCCTCCCCTCCCCTCCCCTCCCCTCCCCTCCCCTCCCCTCCCCTCCCCTCCCCTCTCCTCTCCTCTCCTCTCCTCTCCTCTCCTCTCCTCTCCTCTCCTCCCCTCCCCTCCCCTCCCCTCCCCTCCCCTCCCCTCCCCTCCCCTCCCCTCCCCTCCCCTCCCCTCCCCTCCCCTCCCCTCCCCTCCCCTCCCCTCCCCTCCCCTCCCCTCCCCCTTCCTCTCTCTAAAATCAACTTAAGACACATATCCTCAGGTGAGGATAAAAAGAAAAAGCCTTTGTGTAATGTGCTCCCATCAGTTACGCTGCTTTCTTAACTGATATCCTATCTCTGAAATGTAATGTTTTTATTAATGTTTGTTTTCACTTTAGCTCAGTGAGATACTATGTTAATTTTAAGGTTTGTGTTGGGAGGTATTGTGGTATACTGCTTAAGAGTATAGACTCTTAGACTGTCTGTGTCAGATTCTTGGTCCTGCTACTTAGTAGTTATGAGACTTCAGGAAAATTCCTTAGCCTCTCTGTGGTTTAGTTGCACCATTTGTAAAAGGTATTTAGAATAGTACCTATATTGTAGGATTGTTGAAAGGAATAAATGAGATACTGTATAAAACACTTAAAATAGTTGGTAACACAACAGTGCTTAGCACTCAGGAAGAGCTTAATATATGTTTACTGTTATTTTTATTGTTATGAATGTCCTTTTCTTTGGTGCCCTGCAATTTTTTTTTTCTGAGCTGAGAAATAAATTCATATCTGATATTCATAGATTCTAGGTTTTTCCCTTTGTGGCCCAGTGACATCATTTATGACAGCTTTTTTTGGTGTAAACTAATTTATATCACTACATAGCAAACACACTTTCTCTATGTGGTTTTTATTGTTGATTTTCATGCCATTTTCCAGATTTTTCCATGTTGTATTTAAAGCAAAAATTTTGTTTTTGGTTGCAAATGCCCTTTTCTTATATTTGGAGTTTTTCACTACTTCCGTCCTTTTTTAAGGAGTCTTCTGAGAAGGAGACAGTGTCTGTAAGTCTAATTCAGACTGTAGCACAGTTACAACAGTTGCTTCAGGCAGTAAACCAACAGCTCACAAAGGAGAAAGAACACTGCCCAGTAGTAGGTAAGAATAACTGAAGTATTACTGTTTATCTCTGGGTAATTGACGTAGTGTCTCTATGTGAATACATGTGTAGTGTGTGTTTATCATAAATACAGGAGCTATTATTGCCCTGGTGGAAGTATTTCCTCTTTATCTCTTTCAGAACCTCCAGGTGACAGCTCTAACTTTTTTGGAGTTTTATTTCCATTTTGTACATATTTTGGTCTTATAGCTTGGAGGGAGGGAAAAAAACCCTTTGACCTCTGCACAAAACAGACAGTGTTGTAACTTGTTTACCTAGGTTTTGCTCATTGCCATAGTGTCTGCAACTCCTTCTTTAGTTTATCCTGATCTAAGTTCTGGTAAAGTTATCTGTGCAATTTTTTTTTAAAATGACTTGGTAAAATGAAGTGACTGTAATGTTTTTACTAAGTTAATATTCTGAACTGAAAATCAGGTCATCACAATTTCTTTAAATTGGATGCTGGGTTTTTTGTTTGCTTACTTGCTTATAGCTAAACAAATTGATTTTTAAAATTTCTGAAGTGACGGTCTTAATAGAAGATAAATAAACCCATTACTAACCAAACCATGTTAAGAAATTTTATTACCCACATTACCTTGGAAAGCTCAGGTTTGTTGGCACTTAAAGATGACTTTCAGGGATGTAATGTATAGCCTAGAGAATAAGGTTGGTCATATAACAACTGTGTGTGGTGACAGATGGTTGTTAGACTTACTGTGGTGATTGCTTTGTAAGGTATATAAAGGTTGAATAACTGTTGTATACCTGAAACTAATATAATACTGTACATCAACTATAATTAAAGATAAATTTAAAACATATATATTTAAAAAATGACCTGTGTTTCAGCTGGTGAATAAGCTTAATTGGTTGGTTGATTCCTGGGTTTTACCTGTTTTAAGAATGGCTTAAGTCATACTGCCTTGGGTAATTAGGATATTCTAGTATGCACTGAGTACTTCAGATACTCTTCTTCCAAAGCTATTCTAAAATAATCGTGGTATCCTGGAGATCAGTGGTGTGGCCTGTGCAACACCAAGGGGCAACTTATCACTGAATTGTCCCTTTCAGAACCTATACTTAAGACTCTTAAGTCTATATGGGGCCTCAGGGTAAGTCAGGTGTTCTGGAAAAGCTGGAATGGACCACCATTTTTATTACAGGGGCATGCTGGCTCATCTCTTTTTAAAAAAAATACTCACCCAAGGACCTGCTTATTGCTTTTAGAGAGAGGGAAAGGGAGAGAGAGAGAGACAGAGAGACATTAACATGAGACAGAAACATCTATTGGTTGCCTTCCCATACATACCCCACCAGGGATCGAACGTGCAACCTGGGCATGGGCCCTGACCGGGAATCAAACCCACATTCTTTTCGTGTATGGGGTAATGCTCCAACCAATTGAGCCACCCGACCAAGGCCTGACTCACATTTATAGAATGATTATCCTCTGCCCTGCCTTATCATATGTTCTCCTTTAAAATGCTATTTTAGGTCATTTACCTTTAGGAAGACTTTCCAGCCCTGGCCAGTGTGGTTGAGTGGTTAGAGCGTCAGCCTGCACACCTAAGGGTCCTGGGTTCGATTACTGGTCGGGGGGTGTGCAGGAGGCAACCAGTCGATGTGAGATCACATCGATGTTTCTCTCCCTCCTCCCCCCGAAAAGCAATGGAAACGATATTCTGAGGTGAGGATTAACAACAAAAGATTTTCCAAATAAACCCAGCTCTTTACCTGTCAGCAAAAATAATTATACCGAAGTCTTAGCCTGAGCAAGCTGACCTCTCAGTTGCCTAGGGTTACACTTCTGCCACATCACCTTCCCCACATAAGGAAGGACCTTGCTTCCTGCTTCACAGGGAAAGCCTTCCCCTGGGTTCCCCCCACTCTCTTCCTCTCCACGTGCTCCTTCTGTTCATCTTGAAAACATGCTCAGATGTCTTATTTTAACCATGCACTTCTTTTAGGTTACTGCCCCCCCTTTTTTTCTTTTTTTACTTCACTGTTTAACAGAGATTCTTAAAATAAGAAACTATTCTCATAACATCTACTTCTTGATACTAACTTGTTTGTCTACTTTAGAATGGCTTCTCCTTGCCTTTCCAATGAAACTTTTTTTTTTGCTGAGGTCATTAGTGATTTCCTAATTGCTAGATCTAATACAGGCCCTTCTTTTGCATGTAAGATACTGCAAATAGTTATGAAATATGCTAAATATGCTGAAGTCAGTCATAGGCCTTTGCATTATAAGGGAAGGGCTCATTTCTGAGAGCTTAAAAAATTATGAGATCAGCTAGCTATTACCCTTGTCTTTAGACCTCATCAGTAGTATCTCTCCCGCATCTCAAAGGTGTTCTTTTATATTTTATTTTTTTCCCAAGCACATGGGTTGCTCCTACTAAGTCTTGTGAACCATCTTTGACTTTCCCTTTTCCACATTTTCCTTAATCATGTTAAATTTGACACATACTGATCATTGGTAATAACACTTTCATTTTTCAAAATTTTTTCATCCTGATTTATAAAATTGTAGTAACTTGTTAAATAAATATATATACTCTAGCAACACAGCTAAAACTGAACTGCTTGGCAGGCAGCCCCCGTGAGTGATAACTCAGCATTCTTTTGTCAGTTGATGAGCATAAGCCCACATCTGGAAAGTGGAAGAGTGGTGGAGCATGAGTAGTAATCATGAAGGATAGGATGGGTTTTATGAAGTTGAAGTTGGGGGCCCACCAGGCACTTGAGAACCTCCTTCCCTACGTTCTACCCAGGACTGACAAAGGTAACTCCTCTTTAAGGATCCCTTGGTTCCCGCAGCTTTTTTTTTTTTTTTAATCCTCACCTGAGAATATTTTTTCCATTGCTTTTCAGAGAGTAGAAGGGGGAGAAAGAGAAATATTGATGTGAGAGAGACACATTGATTGATTGTCACCCGCACAAGCCCTAACCAGGGATCAAGCCTGCAACCGAGGCATATGCCCTTGGCTGGAATCGAACCTGGGACCCTTCAGTTCACAGGCCAGCGTTCTAAGCATTGCGCAAGCCGGCTTGAGCCTCACAGCTCTTCATTAAATGTTTGTGTGACTCTCAGGTTTTTAATTTCCGCCATCATATTTGCTAAATATAGTATCCCTTTTGTGAACTTTTATTTTTTTATTATTATTATTTTTTAAATATATCTTCATTGATTTCAGAGAGAGAGGAAGGTAGAGGGAGAGGAGAGAGATAGAAACATCAATGATGAGAGAGCCATTGATTGGCTGCCTCCTGCATGGCCCCTGACGGGATCAAGCCCGCAACCCAGGCATGTGCCCTGACCAGGAATCGAACCACGATCTCCTGGATCCTAGGTCGATGCTCAACCGCTGAGCCACGCCTAGCCGGGCTTGTGAACTTTTTAAAAACGACTACTGGATGATTAAATTGTAGATATAAATTTTTAAATCATCAGAATGTAGTTTTAATCAGTAAATATTTGATAGCAAGAGACTTGCATATGAATTGTTTAAGATAATGCTATACAGTATCAGTAAGGGAAAAGCTATTTTTAAAAGACAAAAATGACAGAGGTGATATGCAGTAATTTAGTTTTCTAAATCCTAACACACAGTACTTAGAATTTCTCTAGGGGTAGGAGTATTTATCTTATACCCTTAATTTGTAAAACCTTTTTTTTTTTTTGGAAGTCTTCCTATGCATCTCCTATTTCCCACCCCCAAAAAGAAGGGTGTCATCCCCGTTTTTTAAAAATTAAGATCAATGCTTGTAGCTTTGGACTGGCAACCACTAGTATTTTATAGTATACTTTTTTTGTTCCCAGATATCTACTTTTCCTTATTTTCATATTTGCCTGCCTTCTTAGTGTTCTATGTGTACCTGCCCATATCATAAAACTTCATCACCCCAGTGTTTTGATCTGCTTTGACCACTGTAACAAAAGTCCCATAGATTGGGTGGCTTAAATAGTAATTTATTTCTCACAGTTCTGGAGGCTGGGGAGTCCAAGGTCTAGGTGCCAGCAAATTCAGTATCTGGTGAAACCTGCTTCCTGCTTTAAAGATGACCATCTTCCCATTGTGTCTTCACATGGCAGAATGGGAGGTCCCTGGGGTCCTGTTCACATGGGCACTGATCCCATTCATGACAGTGGAGTCTTCCAAAGGCCCCACTTCCAAATACCATTTACATGGGGGTTAGAATCTCAACCTGTGATTTAGATGGACACAAACTCTCAGACCGTAACACTCAGGTTCCCTTACCTTGAAACCAGATTGTGGAATCCTGTGGAGGGAGGATAATAATTTTAATAGCTGACACTTCATGAGTATGCCTCTAAGTGTGACTAACATGCAGTCTTGGTCATTCATTTAATCTTCACAACAACCCAGCACAGTAGGTAGGTAGGTGGCTCAGTATTGTTAACTTAATTACCATTTTACAACAGACTCAAAATTGGTTCTTTAACTTGCCGAAGGTCACACAGCTGGTAACGGGGTGAGCTGGGATTGAAATCAAGGTGGTCTGGGCCCAGGGCCTGCGCTCAGTCAGTGCTTTTGCTCTCCCTCACTCAGGCACTGTAGAGATACCTGTTATCACTTCTTTTTCTCCTCATTCGGTCTAATCCTTTGTTACCAGCGTCTTAGTGTTTCTTCATCAATTCTGACTCTTGCCTAAAGTTGGTATGTATTTGGTTTATTAATAGCGAATTGGCGAGGCTCTCAGTGTTACTCAGAAAAAATTGAGGTGAAGTCTTGTGTGTGTGTTTTGTATGTATGTACTCTCCCTACTCCCATTGACAAATAGATTCTTTTATGATGCTAAAAGAATCTCTCTTGTTCTGAAAGAAAAAATTCTTTCGTAGTGCTGTTGAAGTACAGAGTTAACGTTCCAGATAAAAACTAGCTTTCACTTCTACACTTTACACTTAAGTATTGTATGGATCAGGTTTTCATTTTCTGTAATATGTTTACATAGCATCCCATAGTTTGTTGTAGACTTTCTGATCAGCCGTTAATCTTGTTTTAGAGAACATGATAGCCATTGATAACTTTGCTTTTTAACTTCCTAATTGCTGCTTTTTCCCCTCAACATTTTACTTTGAAAAATTTCACACAAAGAAGGGTTGAATGAATAGTACATTTACACACCTCAACTACTTGATCTCTCCCTGTGTTTGTATATGTTTTGTTGATTTCAAAACCATTTGAAAGTAATTTTCAGGTATATTGACATTTTATCCCTAAACACTTCAGTATGCATCTCCTAAGAACAAAGACATTCCTTTACAAATCCACAGTATCAATATCACATCCCCAGAAATAAAACAGTAGTTCTGTAATAGCATCCAGTATTAAACCCATATTTAACTTCCCTCAGTTATACCCAAAATATCTTTTATTTTCCCCAAACCAAAATCCAGTCAAAATTCACATGCTGCATATGGTAAAGTCTTTTGAGGTTTAGTATCTTTAGTCATTTTATCTGACTTGGACAGCTTCATATGACCTCAGAAATCTCTGTCATGGGTGGGGAGTTGTAGATTTCAGCCTCTCTCTTCCATGCTCCTCACTCACCTTAATAGCTTTACAGTTCTCTTGAGTAGACCTAATAAAAATGGATTCTTAGTGTTGTTCTCTTAAAATGTTTTTAATAGAATTTTAACATCCTTACATTATTCTCAGTTTGGTCTGAGGTTTTGGCTCACATATTTTAAAATCCATGCAAAAGCTTCTGAATTCTGAGATTTTTTTTCCTTGTTTTGGATTACCATTAATATTAAGTGCTTTGATCCTAGTTGAAAGGACCGTGCTAGAGCAAATGGACTGTGTACTTCCGGTGCTTGACAGATGTTTCTGATTGCCTTTTGTTTCTTGTTTTTAAAATGAATTTACTTATTTCTGATCTTTTACAGAGTGAAGTAATTGGGAAACTGTTCATTCAAGGATAACAGGAGGCGTTGTATTATATTTTGCCAAATTAAAGCCTTATTTATGTTTTCACCCTTTCTACTTTGTCAGAAACACTGAACAGAATTTTGTCTTTTCTAATCCTTATTAGACTACTGATTTAAAGAGAGAAAAAAAGCCAACTCTGTAGACACCTTCAGAGTTTAGTTTTATAATAAAAACTGTTTGAATAATTAGACCTTTACATTCCTGAAGATATAATAAACATGTAATCTTTTGTCTTATTTTGCTCAATAAAATTGTTCAGAAGATCAAAAGTGGTAAAGACAATGTAAAATTTAACATTTTAATACTGATGTGCACTGTTTTACTTAACATTTTGGGGAGTAACTGCCTCTGACTTCAACTCAAGAAAACACTTTTTGTTGCTAATGTAATCGGTTTTTGTAATGGCGTCAGCAAATAAAGGGATGCTTATTATTCAGACTTGTTCTAATTTCATTGAGCTTTAACAGATTTTATTAGCACTACAGACCACCATAATTTAGAACACAATTTGTAATTTCAACCTTCAGACAAGATGAGATAGGTATTGTTGTTACACAATAATGTAATATCTGCAGGAACTCTGGGTCTTCTCTGTGGTTCTGTGTAACATAATTGTCCAGAAGAGCTGTGGGCTACAGAAAGAACAAGGCAAATATTTAGGGTTGAGGAGCTCTACTTTATTTTTACTATTACTATTTTTTTAAGTAATAAAAATTAACTTTTTAGTTGCCTACTTGCCAGGCACTGTGTTACAGTACATGTGTTATCTTTTTTTTTTTTTAAATCCTCACCTGAGGATATATTTTTATTGATTTTTAGGGGGGGGGAAAGAGAGAAACATTGATGTGTGAGAGAAACATCAATCAGTTGCCTCCCAAACGCACCCGGACTGGGGACTGAACCCGAAACCCTTCGGTGTACTGGAGGAGGCTCCAACCAGCTGAACCACCCGACCAGGGCCATGTACTATCTTTTGTTGTTGTTGTTGAAACTTTTCTTCTTTAAAAAAAAATTGGATGAAAAACTGAGCCCTTCAGATGCTAAAAAAATCACTGGCAAATATCTGTGCCATTGAGTGTTGAAGCTTTAAAGTGCCTGGCCTCCCTGCTGTTTCAGTCATGCTTTTACCACGAGGCCTTTCCAGCTTCTGTTCTCTCTGCGTAAAACGTTCTTTTCTTGGAGATTAGTCTTGACTTGCTCCCTCACCATCTTGAGATGTTTAAAGTCACCTTTCTTATCAGGTCTTTCTTGGTCACCCGGTATCCCCCTGCCTCCCTGTCCCCCTACCTGTTTTTGTCTATAATATTTATAATCTTTCAGTATATACTTGGTCATTCTCCAGCCCCCCACCAGAGAGTAAACTCCACAAGGGCAGGAATTATCTCCTTTGTTCTTTGCTTTATCTCCAGCCCTGAGAAAGTGCCTAATACTTAATTGTGCTAAAATATTTAAATGAATGGGTGAAATTTATTTTTATAGCTTGAGGATTATCTAGAGTGCTGCCTCCCAACCTTTTCACCTCACAGCATACGTATCTAATAGTATTTCTAAGGTATATAGAGATAAAGTGAAGAGGCTGCACATGGCCAGGGATGTCTGCCTGGGGATTTGGGCTTCCCCAGGCCTGCCCTGGCTGCTTCCAGTGAACCATTGGGAAATTGATCTGAAGGCCAAATGCTGTATCAGCATCTTCTCTCTCTCTTTCCTTCACATTGCCTGTAAAGATTCTTATGTCTTTGCCACCTGAAAAACAAACAAAACAGAAATCCTATTTTCTATTTTACCTTTCCTTACTACTCTTCTCTCCCTTCAGAGCTTTGTTCCTAAGAAGAATTGTATAATCGTATTATTTTTCAACCTCCCTCTATGTTGGAATTTTTTAAAAATAAAATAATTGCAAGAGACTTGGAGGACTCAGTCCAGTGTCTTATTTGTGTCCCCTTCCTCAACATCCCAGCCAAATACGTACTCATCTTTTTGCCTCTCAAGTGGTAGGAAGTTCGCAACATTGCCTGTTCCAGTTAGGGACAGTCATAATTGTTCATGGTGATTAAATATTAAAAGTCTGTTCCTGTTACTTGCATCTATTTGTCCTACTTCCTTACTGCAGAATCAAATAGCAAAAGCTTATCTTGATCCCATTTGGTTATTCCTCAGATATGCCAAGACCTCGCACAGCCCGTTCCCCTCTAGATTAAGTATCCCCAGCCTCTTAGTTGCCCTGAATGATGAAAGGCCACACTAGCCTACTCTTCTCATCATTTCCAACTGCCCACCTTTCTCCAGTGTATGTAAATGGTTCACTGGGAGAGAAAGGGAGCATCAAAACCAAGAGGGAGCCATGTGTCCTTGGTCTCCAGTGGCCCCCCTTGCCACCATTGCAGCCAGTTGAGGCAGGAAGCCCTAAGAAAATTTCTCAGATTGGGGAGAACATAAAGGGAGGAGAGAATGGCCAGTGTAGTTGGGGGCAGACTAGCTGCTCCCCCAGAACAGATTGGAGAGAGCTGAACGGGAGGAGTGGGGATGCCTAGGAAACGGGCTATGACCTTGTTTGGTGGGGCAGGGCTAGTCAGCTTCCTGCAGGCCGGGGATAGGGCTAAAGCATGAGGCTGGAGCGGCCCGCAGGTGGTCACCCAGCAGCAAGAGGAGGTAGTATGGGCACCAGTGGGCAGCTGGATTACCCATAATTTGAGCCGGGGCCAGATTTTCCATGTGTCTTGCATCCCAGGACAGACTGCATATGGGCACCTGCTGCTCATGGGGTCTTCCTTAATGGAATGTATAGGAAAAGAAGTGGCCACCAGGAAAGGGCTGTAGTTGTGCCCTCAGTTGAGTAAAGAGTTGTCCCTTGACCTGCTTCATTGACCTGCTCCCCTGAAGAGGGCAAAGGAGGAGCTGAAGAGCAGACTCGAGGTGGGAGATGGGTTAGTAAGCTGGGCTGGGCTGGGTTCATATTAACCCAAGTCAAGGGCGGTGCTGCAGAGTGTGGTTGAAGACCACGATGGGGACAAGAGACCAAGTCCAGGCTGTTCTACCAGCTGGCTGATAGGTGTTTCTGTTTCTTCTTGACTCATCTTTTGTCACATGTTTTTGTCATACGTTTTCATTTTCAATCAGGCCATTTCATATGAATTGGCAGAATTCTGTAAGACAGCTAACATATCACACAACTTGTCACATGCCAGACATTTTTAAGTACTTACATTAATTTAATCCTCACCAGAATTTATTTGGAGTGTTTTTAGCATCATCTCCACTTTATAGCTAAGGGAACTGAGGGACAGGGAGGGTGATTAAGTTGTTCAAGGTTTCACTGCTACTAAGAGGAACCAAGATTCCAATTTCCAATTTAAGCTTTCTGGCTCGATTCACTTACTAAGACTCATATATATATATATATATATATAGTCACATAATTATATATGGGTAGTCTTATAATTTAAGAAATTACTGTATAGTTCTCTTTACCTTCATTGGTTCCAGATGTTAGCATGTCTTCTCATTTTCTCCTGATTGTACTTCCCAAGGGATTGTCAACCTCAGTGGTTCTCAAAGTATGGTCTGCAGCCCTGAGCATCCCCAAGACCCCGTTACAGGAGTCAGCAATGTCAAAACTACTCTCACAATACTATTATTTGCCTTTTTCCCTGATGGTGCTAAAGCAATGTGGATAAAATCACTGGTGCTTCAACAATAATCACAACAGTGGTTCCAAACTGTCAGTAGTTATTGTATTTTCACTATTTACTTGCAGTAAAGACAATATCAGATTCACTTAAGCATGTCTTTTCTGATTAGATCGGAAGTGATATTAATGAAAGTTATTTTGGGGTATGTATAATGAAATGTGTTAACATTTGGAAGATCTGGATAACGCCGTGAACAAGTATTTCAATGCGCACAGTTATAGAATCCGGCATGGGTAAAAGATCCATTCAAAGAGCAAGTTGTAAACTCATGAATTTTAATGTACCACAGTGCAAAAAGTTCATTGATAGGGATTCGGATTCCACATTGCAGTTTATCTTTAAGAAATTGCCACTTGTTGAGTTTTGGTGAAATCTCAAAGAATATCCACAATATCTGAAATAGCTACTCCTCTCTTTTCCAATGACCCATCTGCAAGGCCAGCTTTTCTTCATATACTTCAACCAAAACAACTTACCGCAACAGATGGAATGCAGAAACCGTTTTCTATTAAGCCAGATATTAAAGAACTTTGCAAACATGGAAAGCAATGCCAATCTTCTCACTATATCTTTTTGGTTAATTTATTTGGAAAACTGTTATATTTCACAAAAACGTTCATTCCGTTGGTATTTGAAAATAAATTAAGAAATGAACATATAAATTTTTTCTTGGTTTTAGTTTCTAGTACATTGACTATTGATAGAAATAATGAAGCCAAAAGCTTTTAAAAGTATAAGGGAGTCCTGGCCAGTGTGGCTCAGTTGGTTGGAGCATCATCCCACACACCGAATGGTAGTGGGGTTCGATTCCTGGTCAGAACACATACCTGGGTTGTGGGTTTGATCCCCGGTTCAGGGACGTATGGGAGGCAAGCGATTCATGTCTCTCACATTGATGTTTCTCTCCCTCTCCCTCTCTAAAATCAGTTTAAGAAAAGTGTAAAGGATATACAAGAGAATATTAACCATAAAAAAGAATGAAATCTTGCCATTTGTAACAACATGGATGGACCTGGATGGTGTTATGCTAATGAAAATAAGTTAGAGAAAGACAAATACCGTATGATTTTACTCATTTGGATTCTAGAAGACAAACATACAGACTCAGTCTGGTGATTGCCAGAGGGGAGGGGGTGGGAGGATGGGTGAAATAGGTGAAGATTACTAAGAGGTACAAACTTCAAGTTATAAAATAAGTCACAAGGATGCAATGTGCAGCATAGGGAATATAGTCGTTAATACTGTAATAACTTTGAATGGTGACAGATTAGTGCTAGACTTAGGACGATCATTTCATAAAGTATATAAATGTCAAATCCTATGTTGTACACCCGAAACTAATATAATATTGTATGTCGATGGTACTTCAATTAAAAAAAAGTGAAAGGAGTTCTGAGACCAATAATCTGAGAGCTACTGATCTAGTGTGTTTTTTCCCAAAAGTTTTTAATATACTGGGCAACTCAGCACTTTTTTGTTGTATCTTCATGTTTAATTTGCTTATGTTTTTGTCATTTTTATTCTTTTTACTTTTTTTGGATTTATTTTGTTACATTTTGCCAACTTCTTTTCTGTAAATTTAATTTTTTTTAAAAAATCAGCATTATTTTAAGGCCAGTATTTTATTTACAGTCAAAACAATTATCTTTTAACTTTCCCAGATATAAAGAAGCTAACTTATCAACAATAGCTTAATATACCCTTCTGAGTTTTATTTCATTTTCAAATTAGAGCATTTCTGGATTTGATGCATACAAAATTTTAAAATTACTTTGATTACTAAAATTGTCACTGGTACAAACTTCATGTGCCCCGTGCTTCAAAAGAAAGGCCATTATTCAATACATTAGTTTTGGAGTAAGGGAAGGTTTATTGATGGGGAAGGCCTAGCTGGAGAAGGTGGGAGAACTAATTCTCAAATCCATCTTAAGAAAGCTCAAAATTCAGGCATTTTATATGTCAAGGGAAGGGAGGGTGAGTGGGGACTGTAGACAGCCAGGTACCAAAAAGGGTCCAATGTGAAGCACATTTCTAAGCCCCTTTGTTCCTGGTTGACCCCTGCTGATCCGAGCTCTACCTCCTCCATGACAAAGTGGCTGCTCAAGCCTAAAGCAGAATTCCTCTAGTTAATTAGCATGTCTATAGCTGGAGCCATTAGCCTGAAGACCATCGGAGAGGAAGCCTTTCCCTCGGTCAAAGTCCCCCCTTTTCTGTTCATCCCTCAGCCTTGAGGGAAATAGGGCAGTTGGGTCCAGGTTCAATCAAGAGGGAGGACTGCCTGTAAGAGGGAGTCAGATTTGTCTGCACACGGTGCTCCCCGAGCTCCTCTTATCTAGTCTTACAAACTCCCATGCTCACCTCTCCCACGGTGGTCCCTGAGCCTCACAGGGACATTTCGAGTGTTCCATTTGTAAGCAGAGACCACAGCAGCCATAGAAGCAGCAGTAGGTGTCCTCTAGTTCTATTTTCTTGAGTTAGTTACTCAGGCACACCGGTGCCTTAGTCACCTCATGAAAAGTAGGGATAAAGTTCTTAGGTGTGGAGTGGAAAGTAAGTAACTTCGCACGTGTAAATTGCTTATAACAAGACCTGGCACATACCTAGTGTCCCATGCATGTTATCATTTGTCACCATCGTATCGTATCAATGTTGGTGCAGGAAAGCAAGAAACTCGGGAGGCTGATGAGAGAAGAGGGTGAGAAGGAACGGAGCGGGAGGGGAGTGAAAGAGGCACAGGGAGGAAGAGCCAGGCGGCAGTGTCTTTAGGGTGCTGAGCATGCTCTTGGTCTCGTGCCCTGGAAAGAAAGACTTTATTTACAGGGGACGGAAACTCACTCGGAGCTCAGGAGGAATTGGGGACAGCCTGTTTTATTCAAGACAGTCCACTGGCTATGCTGCTTTGATTATTGTTTTAAACATGTCCCAGGGGGCTTGGGGTAAGAAATGAAGACTCGAGGATGCTCATTTGTTAATGGGCAGGATTGTAAGCTCTTCTGGGACACAGCAGGAGTCTCAGGAGGGTTGTACCTTAGCAAGTTCTGAGACAATGAAGCCCAACAGCAAGAATAGCGAAAGAGGCACTGTGTGGGGACCATTAGCCGAGAGGCTGTGAGGGTGCCACGTGGTCAGGCAGGGTGAAATGCCAGGGCAGAAATCATATTCTGGCTGCTGCATCCGGGACCTTTTATGAGGTCACATGGGAATGACAGAAGCCCCATTTGCTGCATGCCTCTCAGGGTCAAGTCTTTCACACATGTTACTTTTACCTCCTTGATTTATTATGAAATATTGCCCATTTTAAGGATGAGATATTATTATGCCAAGAGTGGGATAGGATGCCCATTTTAAAGATGAGATATTATGCCAAGAGTGGGGTATTATTATGACCATTTTAAGGATGCGAAAACAGTGTTGAAGAGATGAAGTAGCATTTCCAAGAGACAGAACCAGAATTCAAACCAGGTCTGGCCACTAAGATTTGGCTGTTTCCTTTTCACTGTGTTGCTGTATCTCACGACACTGCCGCTCAGAAAACTTTATTTGGGGAGTATTAGATGCTGGGGATGCTTTTCCACTCATACTCCGTCTGGAAGTTTACTCACCACCAGAAAGAGCAGAGTACAAACCCTTTATTATGGCTAAATCTTGGGCATGACGTGGAGGAGTCAGGGGGAGAGAGCTACAGCTCAGAGAGGAAAGGCCTTACCCTGCATGTGATGGTTATTTTTTTAAATTTTTTTTTTTTTTAAATGTTTTTATTGATTTCAGAGAGAGGAAGGGAGAGGGAGAGAGAGATAGAAACATCAATGATGAGAGAGAATCGATTGATTGCCTTCTGCACATGCCCCAACCTGGGCTGGGAATGAACCTGCAAACCAGGTATGTGGCCTTGAACTGAACCTGAGACCTTTTGGTATGTGGGCCAACACTCTAGCCACTGAGCCACATGGGCCAGGGCCTCCCATTTGTTTTCTTGTAAGATCTCCAAAGGCACCTGGAAGAGTCTTTGATTCTTGACTCCTCCATGAAGTGGAAACAGAGGCCAGTGCCTGTTATGAGGGCGGCCCGGTGACTCCTGTTGTGTCGAAGGTGTTTGCTGAGGAACAAACTGCTTGTTCTTCATCCTGACATCTGCTGGGTCCAGGTGCTGTGGCTAATTTTGGTGGCTGACTACAGGAGTTCCTTCCCACCTCCCCCGAGCAGATGCCATGAGCCTGTAATAGCTCTGAACCTGTGTCTGTGTGTGTGTGTGCTCGCGTACACGCTCGCGTGCTTTATAAGCTTGCTGAGTGATAATAGGCCTGATTTAGAGTCTTAAGGAACTCCCTGTGGGTTTTCTGCCCTTTCTCATAACCGCTGCTTCCTCTTTACCCACAGGGGATAACGTCTCTGAGGAAGAGCATCCCTTCTGAGCAAGCCGGGCCTGAACGCCCTCTTCTGGTCCCGCTCAGCTCCCTGGGTTTCCAGGGTGGACAGAGACCTTCATAGAACGGAGGGACCCCAGGGAGGGCGTCCTGTGGGCTTGCACATGGCCCTGGCCTTGAAGCCAAAGCTGAGGGACAGTGGGACAGGACTCCTGCAATGCCATTGTCTGCTTTAGAAGCGGCCTGGACAACGGGTCACAAGCCAGGCCGAACGGGAGAGCGAGCTGGAAGATGAGGACAATTGAACCGAAGGAAGTAGGATGAAGGAGCGATAGCGACCTGTTTTTCAGTTAGATGCGAGAAAGAAATGCCTCCCGGCAGGGCCAGAAGCCATAAGCGGCTGCCGAGGAAGCGCAGGGCCCCGTCCAAGCTGCGCAGACGGCAGGAGCGGGGGCAGCAGCGTCCCTCGCGCTTCTCCGGGCGCCCAGCCGGGGCTCGGACTCGCCGGGCTCTTCTTGCAGCTCAGCCCCATTTCACACCCATGGAAGAGGAGGGACAGGGTTAGGCCATCGGCTGGAAGTCACACAGGGATGCACGCGGCGCCAGGCTTCAACGCAGGTCTGACTCCAACCTCCAGGCCGTCCTCTTTCTCCATTCCTGATGAACGGGCTCCAAAGTGCCGTCGGCGTTGCGCAGGGCTGTGGGCAGGACACAGCGGCCGCCCGTGTCAACGCCGCGCAAGGACAAGGAGACGTCGTCATTTTCATTCACCTCGGTCCCCAGCCGCCCGAGGGTTCTGAGTGTACATCACATGTGCAGTCGCTAGGGGGAGGCAGGAGACAATGCATGGGAGCAAACTTGGTCTTGGAAAGAAAGTGTGTTTTTGTGTTTTTTTTCCTAAATGATGCTCAGGGATTTAAAATAGAAGAGCAAAGGTTTGTTTTAGGGACTGGCTGCCGTTCTCAGCAAGGTTTGAAGCCGGGCTTTGGCTGAAGCGTTTCCATGAAGGCATCCGAGTCTGTCATGATGCCCAACACATGAGCGGAAGATACCCAGGGCCAAGCACGGACTCTCTCGCTGTTGTTCTTGCCTTCTGCTGGCTGCGGGATCATTTCTGTGTTTGTTGAGGTTCAGTTTCTCCTTTATTCTTCCCACTTCATTTCTTTTCAGACCGTGTTCATTGTTCACCTGAGGCAGAGCTAGGAAGGCATGTTCCTGACCCTTCAGGAATGTTCATGGTGTTCTCCTGAGCTGGCCTGCTTGGCTATTGTATGCATATCATTCTATGGCTATTTCTAGGTCATTTTCATCCCCGCTTTTTTCTCTATGGTGGTTTATTTTCTTCTCTTCCCATTTTTCTAGAATTCTTCATTTTCCTTCTGCTAGCTGCTAAGAATGTTGGAGTAGGAAGTCAAGCCCTATGAATACCACTAACTAGCTGGTTGACCTTGGGACATAGCAGAACCCCACTGGGCCTTTGTTTTCAGGGGTAATTACAATTTCCATGTTTAACTATCCAGGCAGCTCTATTTTGTATATTAATCTGGCTTCCACCTCTTCTGTGCGTGCAGAATTAGCCAGATAGTCCATCCTCTCTACCCCTGAAGTATTTCTGGTGTCGGTCTCCAGGCACTGAAGAAGCCTCCACCTGCAGCGTCTGCTCTGTTACGCCAGGTGCCCATGATCCCCAGGCCAGAGCAGACCACTGCTACATGGGGGGCGGGGGGGGGGCACTCTGTTGCCAAAGGGAAGAGCAGCGCACTTGCCTTTATGTTACCACCTGCTGGAAGGGTCCCAAGGCAGTGTTGTTTGAGCTTCCACTCATGACAGTTTTACAATAATCTCAGCTGCCTCTCTCAGTTCAGGACTGCCTGGAAGTGAATTCATATACTAGCCCCCACACTTTCGTCTTAAGAAACCCCATTCTCCGTTAACTACCAAGGCCCAGTGAATTGTGCTGGCCACCCCTTCCTTTAGGATGAGGTCTACCTTTCTCCACCCTTCTGAAAACAGGTTATTTAAAACTTGTTTTAAATAACAAAAGTTCTGAACATATTAGGGGGCAAATCTTGAGTTTTACCCCAAAGACTTTCCTTGCACACGGACTGTTGCCAGGCCTGTCCGTACGGCTTCTGAACATGCCTGAGCATCAGTGGTGGACAACGGGAAGCTCTGGCTGAAAATGAGATCTCTGTTTTAGTTGAAAAAAAAATTGCCATTGTCACCATGACTACCCTCTTGTCCAGTCCTTCATGGTTCCTCCTCCTCCTACATTTCTCTTCATCTCCTTCTTTCATTTTAAAGACCATTATAATGTGTTCAAAACTGAAGGGGACATGCCAAAAAGGACACAGGCTTTGCTTAAAGGGGCTCCCCTCACCAAATTTGGGACAACTTGAGCATCAAAATGAATAATAACAGTAATGGATAGTAACGCATTGTATTAAAAAGGAATCTACCAGTCTACATTTATACTAAATAAAAGTGGGAGGGGAGAAGAAAAAGCTTTTTTTTAAAAAAAAAAAATCTTTATTGACTTCAAAGAGAGGAAAGGAGAGGGAGAGAGAGAGACAGAAACATCAATGATGAGAGAGTCATTGATCGGCTGCCTCCTGCACGCCCCCGACTGGGGATCGAGGCCACACCCCGGGCATGTGTCCTGACCGGGAATCGAACCCCAATCATCTGGATCCTAAGTTGACGCTCAACCGCTGAGCCACACCCAGCTGGGGAAAAGCTTTTTTTGGTTGTTGTTTGAAGAAGAATGCCAATTAATAAACACAGAGGAATGATACAAAACCATCATTTTTCAGCCACCATAGTAAGAATTAATTCCGATAAGAATTATTAATGGATGCTGAAACCACTGGGTGAAGGGTTCTGGGGGGAGAGAATATTCATACAGTCTCAAAGTATCATGCCCTGATTATTTACAAATTAAAAAGGGGAAAAGGTACTTTGGTGATGGAGAACTCTGGCAGCCACAACCTTAACTAAGTGATCAGACAACATCACCAAGAATGGACAAATTTGCATAGTGGCCTCGGTGAGACACATGAGGACATAGCACCACCTTCATGGGGTTCTTGCCAGAAATGTTGAGCCGGCAGCTAATCAAGAGGGGACAATCAAACATCCAAATCTGGGAATGTTCTGCCAAACAACTCACCTGGATTCTTCAAAAAATTCAATGTCATGAAAGACAAAATGTCTGGGAACTATCCCAGATTGAAGACATTTCAATTAAATGCAATATGTGTTCCTTGACTGGATCCTGGATATTGGGAGAAATCAGATTCTAAGGGACAGCATGAGGACGATTGAGGAAATTTTAATATTTAGGGTAATAGTATTACATCAATATTAGAAATCATAGTTTGTGTAATAAAGGGAAAAGTAAAATGACATTAGAAATAAAATAGCATTTATTTTGTATGCATGAGTGTCTCACAAAAATAATCTCTCTGTTTTTCTGAAAGTTGCCCAATTTTATGGGCTAGTAAATAGTCCTAGGATCCTGAGTTGCTCCTTTTCTGATCCTCTCTCTCACTTTCCTTTCCTTTATTTTTCAGGAGTGGGATCTCACGGAGAAGAGGGAAAATAGTCAAGCGATCGCAGCTAAAGGGCACCGTGATTAGCTGGTGTTTCCCTTTGGGACAGTGGTGGGACAGCCACAGCCCTGGACAGCAGGGACCGTTTGTTTTCGTTGGATGGTGTGTGTAAAACACTGGTTTGGGGTAAGACATTTGTACTCCCTCTGGGTCTGAAAAGGTTGCTTGCTTGAAAAACACAGTGCTTCCTTTCTTCGCTCTTTCTAGCTCAGCACCCAGGGCAGAGGCCTGGAGCAAGGGCGGCTCAGCAGTGGGCCAGCAGGTTGTGCTGCTCCTCAGGCTAAATAAGGGGCCCGAAGCATCCACAGTTTTTTGCCAAGAGGAGGAAATCTGTTGCTACTTAAAAATGATCATCATCTTCATTATTGTTATTATTGCTGTTATTGTTATTTGAGTTCTCAAAGTCAAAAAATCTGAAGGAGCACAAGGTTGACTTCGTAAATAATAGAATTTGGAAAGAATGAATAATTAAACAAGAGCTGTCTTTCCTGCCAAATACAAACTTTTTCTTGGCTTTGGAGAGTGTCTTTGTTTTTGTTTTTGTGAGCTAGAAAAGGAGATAAATTAAATTTGATGTCAGGAGTATTTCAGAGAAAGGATCAAACCATCAGAGCCAAGCACCAGGTTGGGGGGATGTAGATAGAAACCTCAGATAAGTGTGGGTGGCCCCTGATTGTATTCCCTATATTTGGTGTCCACAGAGGTGGAGAAGTCACAGATGACATCAGGGGCCTCTGAGGTAGCTTGCTGGAGTCCCAGCACCCGTTTTGGTACAAAAAGAATCCCCAAAGGTCTGAGCCCCCTAGAAGGGCAAGGAGGGGCCAAGAGAGGCCCAGCATGGGGCTGGGGAATATGTGGTGCGCATGGACATTTTTTTAAATTCAACAAGGTTAAGTTCGCTACCATCCACAAAATGGGGGCTCAGAAACAGAAATTAAATTGATTTATATAAAATTAACATTATATCCTGGCAGTCTGAGTCAGAGGTGGTAAAATTTGGATGCTGTACCTATTTTGTTGGGCTTAGCTGGGGCCTGAACAAATGAGCAGGCCTTGGTCTGGTGTTACTGAGAGTGGGCGGTATTGGAATTTTCTTGGCTTAGCTTGTTTGGGATAAATGGTTTCCCAGGACTGCGAGGCCAGGGCCTTTGTTTTAGCCCAGCTCTCCTGGTCCATCTGGGATTCCTGACCCAGCGGGCTCTGGGTGGTCTGCAGTGAATCTCCCTCCACCTTTCCCCAGCTCACCTCCCAGCTCAGTCTGCACCTGGTGGCCGAGATGATGGAGAGGACTGTAAAGGCCTGGGGACATGGGCGCCCACAGGAGAAGCCCATCGGCAGTTCCTAGGAGGTTCTCTCCTGCTCCACAAGGCAGGAGCACTTGCTATGCTGTTTTCTTTCAGCCGCTCACATAACTCCTTATGACGCTGTGGTCATACTTGCAGGCAGCTGGGATCAGTTTCAGGGAGCTTGCAGCACCCAGGGTAAGAGGCATCCCCTGCAGCTGCGAGCTCCCTCCTTTTCTCCCAGCACCTTGTATGATCCCTCTCCACAGTGGGAAAGGCCATGCTAGGAGACTGCCAGCTTGGGGAAATCACCCCCCAAAAGATGGGGGCCTTTTGATAGTCACAGAGGGATCAGGCAGGAGTGTGACCTTGGGGGACCCAAGGAAGTTACACAGAAATCTGTACTTTTAGGAGCCTGGAGGAAACCACAATTGTTTGACTTTGAGTTTGAAACCTTGAATTATAAACTGTCCATTACCTGAGAGACTTGCTGTTCAAGGAAACAGAATGCAACATTTGAGGAGCACAAGATGGGGTGGGTGCCTCCTGCACCCCCAGAGTGTTGGCTGGTACTAACTAGCTCAGGGGTGGTCATGGGCTTTGGAGGCTACAGCGGTCTGATGTACAATTTGTGTATTTTTAAGGACTCTTATTACAGTTCCTCCTCCTCAGCACTCCTCTGTCCCTGACACTCCAGATGGTGACAGCTGGATCCTGCCTGGCTGCACTCACCTTTTCACCGAGAGAGAAGCCCTTTCCAGACCAAAACATCGAAGGGTCCTGCTCAGCCAAGCACCTAACCTGGAAAGGGTGACAGGTGCAGGACACAAGCCAGCTGCCAGCTTCTTTACCTGGAAACCTGGGGATGCGGTGGGGCTGGTTAAAGGAGTAAAGCCTGATGGAGAAGTAGGCAAAGATGCAGCTTTTTACAGAGCACATGCACATGACAATGCGAGTAGGGCAAAGTAGGAAATCGGGCGAAAAAAACAAGTCTGCAAACGATGCCATCGCAATTCACCTCCCGACTTTCCGGCAGCTAGGACAACAAATTTAGTATAAAACGGGCAAGAGAATTTCTACTCACTAATAATAATAGCTAATAGTTCATGACTTCTAGGTGCCAGGCACTGTTCCCGCACTTGCCGGGGAATGTCTTCCATCCCCACAACAGCGCTCTGAGGAGGTTCTAACTTTATGCCCAGTTTTACATGGGCGAGAACAGAGAGAGGGGTTACCTAACCGGGAAGGGGTGGCCCCAGTGACATTAGGCAGCCAGACGCCACAGCCCCACCGAAACCCCTCGGCCTGATGCTGTGCTCTTTCAATCTATGGCAAAGGGGATGCATAGTTCTTTTGGGCTTCTCGAGCTGCATCATCACACCAAGAACCAGAGAGGAGTCCCACAGGTGCCCAATGGCCCAAACCTCATTCCACCTCGTCAAAAATATGTTTGCGGAAGGGGAGTTGAAAGCCTGTCCCGGAGCAGGTGCAACGAGACATTGGGTGTCTTCCATCCCTGAAGGTCACTTAGAGGGGAAGAGAGGCAGGGAGCCCCTCGCTTCTCATGAGGCTTCCTAACCTTCAGCTTCTGCCAGTTCCAGTGATGGATTCAGAACCGTCGATGGCTATGTTAAAAATTAGGAGGAAGGGGTAACGATTTCCTTTAACCAAATATCATGCCATTTTACCTGACACATTTCAGGCGTCCCTTCCCTCGGCCTCACCTGCCTCCCAGACGCAGCTGCTTATTCCATCTCAGCTGTGGTCGTGGGGACCGACTGGCGAGGCCCTGGGTGGTTCTGCTGCCCAGAGTCTGCATCCTCCCAGCATTTCTGGATGTGCATGAGCATCATTCCACAGGCAGGGGCTCCGGCTTTCTCAGGGGCAGGGGCCATTCATGCAACTCAGAAATGCAGAGAAGCCAAGCCCATGGGCCACAGTTTGGCCAATGAGATGAGGTGGATAGATAAATTCCGTCTCCCTTTTTCCCTCTGATGGACAGTTCTGAAGTACGCTTTTTTCTCTTTATAGCTTGACCAGAGATGTCCTGTGTGGCCAAGAAGGTACACGCATTGGGCAATGGCCGCATCTTGTTAAGACTTGCTGGGAAGCAGCGGACAGCGCAGTAAGACATTAACCCGCATTTCCTTCCCATCCTTCCCTGACTCACCCTCCTTCATTCTGCACTTTCAAACTATAGCATTAGCCTTTAGTACTTGCCTAAGGAATGTAGGCTGAGAGTAATCTAACATGAGCTTTGGAGTTCAAAGTGAAGTTCCCTCTGAGCTTTCCCTCTAGGCCTCTGTCCTGTACCATTCAATTTTAAGGGAAGATGACTCTGTCCATGGACCATACTGTTCAAGAATCAGTGGCCGAGGGAGATGTGGTTCTGCAGAGGGAGTCTGCTTCAAGTATCTCCATGGCAAGTGTGATTGGGATGGGGAATTCAGAGCCAGAGGACAATGACAGCCGCCTTGCTGTTTACCTGCTCCTGCCTTGATGGTTCCATCTTCTCTCCTTTGTCTCTGCACTGGTAGATATATATGCCTTCAGCCTTCAAATCCTATTGTACTGAGATGATCCAAATTCCTCAAACTGAGCCTTATGTCGTCCCTTCCTAGCAAGCCCCTAAGGAGTGCAGATCTCTGTTGTGAATTAGTGATGTTAGAAAGTTACTGCTATAACTTTCCATTCTAATCACTCTGAACAAACTCATCTGCTCTGATGTGACTGCCAGATTCCTGTGGGACTTTTCCCAGATGAATTCTGGACAGCTGAGCATCTTGTTGGCAAACAGAGAAATAAGAACTGGAACTTTTCCCCCCACTTGGTCATCTGTCGGCCCCTGGCTGTGGAGAAGTCTCACTATGAAACACCATGTGGTCACCAGAGACACATATTTCTGATCCTTTTCTATTGGCTTTTGTTCAACAATGACATAACTTAAGATTTCATGAGCTAATGAATCTCTAAAAATCTATTTGAACTCTTTAGGGTTTATAAAATGTCCCCCAATTTTTCTATAGATATGATAAAAATACCAGAGCACAGCTACCCCACAGCAAAGCTGCTGAGCCTCATTCCATGCTAATGGTCAGGGACTGCTTTGGGGACGTGGGTGAAAGAAGCCACCTTATCTAAGGACAGAAAGGATTAGTTGGCTCAGACTGGAGATGAGATAGAGGAAGTTTTTTGAGTGTCAGAGAAGCAACACTGTGCACCAGCCACATAGCTCTGTCTTTTTCCACCTCCAAGTCCTCAGATGGGAGCTCTGAGGCAGGGGTGCATTGTGGGAAATATAGCCCTCAAACTGAGACCAAAGCTTCTCCTGGAGTTACTGTTTGGTTGACGAGTCATTTACACTGACTCTCCCTGAACTCTTCGAAGAAGCTCCATTTGGTGTCCTGCGGCTGTGGCCTTAGAAGCAGTAGTCACCTGGGCCTGCTCTGAAAGGAGCTCATCAGAGGAAAAGTATTAGGGGTGATGAAAGGCAGGGAACTTCAGTAAAGGCAAGGCGGGGAGATGTCCCAGGATATCCGAAGAGGGAGGAAGCATCAGAGTTTGTGCATGGAAAAGCTGCTGTGGTCCAGGAGCCGGAAGGAGGCTGAGAGTTCTGAGACCCCATTGCCTAAGCCTTAGGTCTGTTTCTCCATCCACCATCAACTCTGTCTCCCATTCTTCTAACCAGCTAGTGAGACACCCCCCTACTTATCTGCTCCCCAGGAGACTGAAGAGGTTAGGGGGCTTCATAGACAGGAGGGCCCCCACACAGGGGCTTCTAGGATTAACATGAACCCTTCAGATCTTGGAGTCCTGGTTCTTCCAGGAAGATCTTCCTGCTCTACCACCTTGGATTCAATTTATTGCTTGATGGATGAACATTAAAACAGTTCAGCTCATTTCACTTCAGGCTGTGCATGTTGCAGGGTCAGCCAGGATGAAAACAGTCCGATGCATTTGCAGTCAAAGAATTTTTGCTACAGGATCTTTTGGGATCACAGACCTGTAAAAAGAGATCTTTTGCCAGTGTTTTCTTGGCTATATCTTTGGTGCCAGAGTGTCTGGCTGCTGTTTTGTCTGGAGGTGCCTCAGGAATTGACTACAGATGATTCAGCCTGGGGTCTAGTTTCCCTCTGTCCAGAGACTCAGCAAGACTGTCAGTGGATAGGCCACCTCGGGTCTTCTGACTGCAGACTCCACTCAGCTTCTTTTGTCTCTGAATGTCCTTCTGTCTGTGTGAAACTTTCAATAGCTGGTTCTGACTGTTCCTATAAAGACTGCCGGGTAAATTCCCATGAGGCAAGGGAACAGGATAGCGTTTCCAAGGTGGCATAGTGCTGCTGGTTTTCTCCTTGCTTTGTTCATATCTCTTCTCCTTCCTTTCATATCTTTTTTAAAAAAATATGTTTGTATTGATTTCAGAGAGAGGAAAGGAGAGGGAGAGAGAGATGGAAACATCAATGATGAGAGAGAGTCATTGACCGGCTGCCTCCTGCACGCTCCCTATTGGCGATCGAGCCCACAACCCGGGCACAGGCCCTGACTGGGAATCGAACAGTGACGTCCTGGTTCTTGTGTTGACACTCAACCTCTGAGCCACACCGGCCAGGCCATAACTTTTTTTTTAAGGTTAATCGAGTAGGAGCCCTATTAGGCTGTTGAGGCACTCAGGGTTGCTGTTTTTTCTTGTAGTGCTGAGAGGTAACTAATGTTCACTGTCGAGAAAGAAAAATACCTTCCCTTGGAAACTCAGGACACTGCTATACACATAGCTTCTTCTCTAAATGGGGCACACCAACTATTGATTTTATTTTTCTGATAATCTGGGCATCGTCCTGGTTTTCAAACTTTTTAAAGAACTAGACTCCACTTAAAGTGAAAAACCATAGCCCTAATGTGTTAAACAGATAAAGCAGAAGCCTTGATTGTGGAGGTGGGATAGATGCTCCCCCTTCCTCCCTTGGCAGCAGTTCACGAGCCCCTGGCACTCCGTGGAACAGTGAAAAACCACTGTGCTCGCAGAAAGTGTGAGTTGATATATTTCGGTACTTATTGGCAAGGCCATGACACCAGTAAGGACTATGTATATCATCAGTTTGACAAAAGCGTTTTAGGGCATTAATGGAACAGGTGCTGTGGCCATTTGATGGTTAGTTCCTGCTTAGAGGGAAGTAACAACTTAATTCCTATGAGAGGTACATAGGTGTGTGTATGGTGGTAGTGCTGAGTGCCCGTTTCCAAAGCGGCCACCGTGACCTAGCCCAGAAAAACACAACGCTGGGAGGGAGGACACTTGTACTCTTGAGAGGTACAAGTCCGCTCAGGACTCAAGCAGAAGAGTTTCTTCCATAGTTTCTGAATAAGGCTCATTGAGAGTCAAAAAGCCAAAGGGTCACCTTGACCCTCTGATGGTACAGTGACGCTGTTCTCTTCTATTTGACCTGAGGGTTACTGATAACAAATTAATAACTTTGGTAACTGTTATGTAATTATTTCAGGGCTTATGTGTTAGGATTGGCCTCTCTCTACCTCCCCTATGGGTTTTCAATACCCATATGCCTCTGATCCCCATTGCTAGAGCATACCATGGCCATTCACCAACTTACTGGAGTGAGTCTTTCTCAAGAAGCACAGCTAAGGAGAGGTGGATGGCAGGTGGAAATGTGTGACCTGAGGGTCGTTGATTGACAAGGCCTTGCATGTGGTACCTGCCCTGGCCAACTGCTGTTACCCCTGCAGCTTCCACTTCGCCACAGTGATCATCCACTGTGATGGCAGAAATTGTTAGTGGCAGCCCACTTTTTCATGTGAAAGCGAAAAGGAACAGGGATTTGGAAATAGCTTGTGGGCTTAGTCTGATTAATCACATCTTGTTAATTTCCTAATATTTCTGAGGAATCGGGAAGGAGCACCTAGTAAATGCCATTAGTTCGTGACTGAGTGATTGCTAATTGGTTATTCATCTAAAAACATGCCCAAAGTTACATTTAATGTTGTTGTCCTTGTCTGGGAAGTGATTTGTTTTGTGAGGGTGAGCATAAACCACTTGGTCCTCCTGGAAAATTCATAGATACGGAATTTAAAAAATTCTGTGAGGCCCGGCCGGGTGTGGCTCAGTGGTTGAGCGTTGGCCTAGGATCCAGGCGACTGGGGTTCGATTCCCGGTCAGGGCACATGCCCGGGTTGCGGGCTCGATCCCCAGTGGGGGGCGTGCAGGAGGCAGCCGATCAATGACTCTCTCATCATTGATGTCTCTCTCTCCCCCCTCCCTTCCTCTCTCTGAAATCAATAAAGATATTTTTTTAAAAAATTCTGTGAGTATTAAAATAATAGGTACTAAATTCTCTTTCCAATGTATTGGCCCCATCACACTGAAACAGTACCCGTCAGGCCTGATGGAGCGCCTGCTCCATCCGTGAGGTCTCCCCTTTCTCCCTGGAGACAGGCATGGGTTCCCTCTCCCGCCTCCATCCTATGACACTTCCCTAAAACACACTGGTCCATAATCTGTTTTCCTGCTTCATTATAGTAGTAATCGTTTTTGGGTCTCTTTAATTTTTCTTAGTTATTACAGGAAATATATTTATGAAGGGTAATAATTGCGTATGAATAGTGACAATAACCTTTGGACTTATCTGATCCTTGTCTGAAAGTTTGCTGCCAAAGATGCTATCCTGGGGTGCAGAAAATTATTTTCCCTTCCCCTCCCTGGGCACAAAAGATAGGCACAGCAATGAGATGGAGGATCATAGTGCAAATCAGGACATATAAAGTTGGATGTTACATATTGGCTCGATTCTGCAAGCACCTTTAGGTCACCTTTTACCAAGTACAAAATTGAGCTGTCGAACTGTTAGAAACCACAGTAGGTGGCAGTGAGAGCCTTGTGACATGCAAGCATTGCGGTTTAATATATACTTTAAGGAATTTTGTGTTTAATGTGGTACAAATGAGCAAAAGCACACATCTGTGTGAACCCACTGGGCTCTTTGGAAGTCTTCATGTGGTAAAAAACAAAAGCCTACCCTTTATTGAGCCCCAGGTATGTGCTAAGTTCTACAATTGTATTATTCCTGGTTTTCAGATAAGGAATCTGAGCCTCCACATATATAAGTAACATTTTCAAGTTCACATGATTAGTGAGAAGCAGAGAAGGGACTCAAAGCCAGGCCTGTCTTAAACATGGCCTCCATGGTAGTCGTTAGTGCTGTTTACTTCCAGGACAGAACATTTCCTTACAGATGCAAGATTCACCTTAGGGGGTGATTGGCTGTTCTGTTAGCCTGAGTCCTTGGGTAACTGTGATGAACAGAATGCCCTTGCTGCCTGAGATGGACATGTGGTGTGAGCATGAAGGAGGTTTTTGGTCATTTAGATTTTGGGGTTCCTTATTACTGCAGCATAACCTGGCATACCTTGACTAATAAATGCTCCAGTAAGGTGTTTAACACTGCTAGCTAAATTAGCTCTGTGATTTTCCTGTTTGTCAGGTAAAGCAGCAGGCTGAATCATCTTGGGGGAAAAAATTAGTAAATGTTTCTAAGTGCTAAAAAGGTATGTCATGGGTTGTAAAGGATCTTTTATTATAATTTTTTTCAGTGTTTTCTTTCTGATCAATTTCTTTTCCCTCTCTTGCCTTTTCCCCGCTCTACCATCCACCTCTTCCATTCCTTACCCTGTGCCTCCTTTAGTCTCTATACAGATTGAAAACTTTAATGCCCAGGAGCACTCAAATATTTTTTAAAATAGGAGGGAAAATTCAGAATCCAGGAAAGCAAAGTGTTGAATTCCAAATTCTCTCCTCTTTTGTTGACAATTTGGTTAAAAAATGGTGTTTAAGAAGTTTTCACTGAACTAAACAAAGCAATTTTAAGACTCAATTTTTTAGCTTTCACATATGTTCAAAGTTTTGTTCACCCCCATTTTTCTTGGTACTGAATCTACATGGCCTGAGGAGGACTCTTGGCTAGGATGCTTGCTTGTGCCAGCAGATTGAATTTATTTCTGGCTGAGCCCATTCCTATCTGTCATCCAATTATCATCAATAAATATTTAAATGTCAGGGCAGCAGCCTTCGAATAGAGCCCTGGGTATTAGGCTTCTATGAGTCCTAGCCAATCATTATTAATTCAATGAATGTAGTTGTAAATTGGCTAAGAGCACACAATGGAAGCGATTACAAGTGCTCTTGTCAATGTGGGCTCACTCCATTGAAAGATATTTCAGGTTTGCTTTTGCCTTGTTCCAAGAAAATATGAGATGTAATTTGCTTCAAACTAAATGCTCCTTTAGTTTCTTGCCCAAATATTAAACAAGAATAAGGCAGGTTGGAAGAGCCATCTTCATATTGTTCTGAATGATTTGGAGGTTTGCAGGGTCACTTTTTGAGCTAATGTGAATGAGCAGGCAAAATGCTTTTCACTGAGATGAATTATGTGCTCAGGATTACCTAGTTTTTTATCTGAGTTAGATAGAGAAGTCAGAAGTAGATAGGAATGAAATGACCCATTATCAAATAATCAATGAAAAAGCCACACTCTTCCAATGTTTCTGGATCAATATACAAGCTACCTTTCAGATAGATGAATTATTCTTGTGTAGTTCAGAGCAGAACAAAGTCCACTTGCAGCCAGACTCCCCAAATGCATTGTGGGTGAAAGCAGAGAAAGAAGTCAGCACCCTACCAAGGACAAGAAAGAGGGGTGCTCTCTGTGCAGCAGCCTTTCCTAAGCAATGCCCAGTGAGAGTATTGGGAACATGGTTTAGTAAACACTGATCCAGAGGCATAAGCCACTGAAGGTTAAGGGGATAGCACTGATGAGACTCCAGGGAAAAGGCAGATTCTTACCCTATGAGCAGGAGTATAAATTGGCAAAGACTTTCTGAAAGGCAATTTCAGGTATCTATTGGAATTTAAATTTCTATACTCTTTGACCTAAAGATCAAGTTCTAAGAATGTATCCTACAAATGTTACATATGTACAAAAAGATGTTTATATAAGGATGTTCCTTTGTTGTGATGATAAACACATAACACAACTTGAAAATGTCCATCAAAAAGGGAATATTTGCCTGGCTGGTATTGCTCAGTGGTTGAGCATTGAACAATGCACCAAGAGGTCGCCTGTTCAATTCCTGGTCAGGGCACATGCCCACCTGGCTTGTGAGCTTGATCCCCAGCAGGGGGCGTGCAGGAGGCAGCTGATCAATGTTGATGCATTGATGTTTCTCTCTCTCTCTCCCTCTCCCTTCCTCTCTCTCTAAAATCAATAAAAACATATTTTTAAAAAAGGGAATGTTTAAAGAAACTATAATCTATCAATATGTTGAATATTATCAGCCATTTAAAAAATGAGGTAAATATCTATATGCTGACATATGACCATGGGGAAGTTATTCAACCTCTCACTGCTTAAGGTTTCTCATTTATAAAATGAGTATAGTATTTGATAACTATTAGTTGAATGACAGACTAAATGAATATATTTGTGTGCGTGTGTATATGTATGTTGTACATATAAAATTTTTTAGTTTTGGAAAGACTAGAATTTAGGAAAGTAACTGACAAACCCAGTAGATAGAACTAAGTTTAGAAATCCAAGACCTCATCTGGGAGTGGGGGGTGGGAGATGGGGGACTGAAGGTGAAAATACACACTATGCTAGGCTATCTGCTATATACTTGAAATAATCATATTTAATTCTCACAATCATCTAAAGTAGCTATTATTAATCCCATTTTACAGATGAGAATAATAAAATTCAGAGAAACTTGCTAAGGTCATACAGTTGTGAGTAGCAGAATGAGGCTTCCAATCTAGGTCTGATGTCAGAGCCATGCTTCCTACCACCACCTTCCATGCTAAGAGCATGTCTTACTCATCCCTAAATAGTCAACGTCTAGCATAGGGCCTGACTCCATAGTGCTTGTCACATTTCATTAAACATTTGCTGAAAAAATTGAGGATGCTGACATAGATTACCCCTGGCTTTATATTTTTAATTTTTATTTATTTTTTAAAAAATATACCTTTATTGATTTCAGAGAGAGGAAAGGAGGGGGAGAGAGAGAGACAGAAACATCAATGATGAGAGAGTCATTGATCAAGCCCACGACCCGAGCATGTGCCCTGACCAGGAATCGAACCCCAATTGCCTGGATCCTAGGTCGACGCTCAACCGCTGAGCCACCCCTGGCCGGGCGCTTTATATTTTTTAGTATGTGGGGATAATGACTATGATACTTTATTTACTAGGTAAGTTTCTCTGTATTCATTTTATCCCACCTTTATCAGTCACCATAGGCTAAGCGATGCTGCAGTAGCAAAGGACTCCAAGAATCTCAATGGATGAACTACTTTGCTACATGGATTTCATGGATTGACTGCTACTCTGCTTCATGCTGCCTTGTGAGTCTTGTGAGTGTCATGGGAGAGGAGATGAGAGATGAGGAAATCATGCAATGACCCTTCAAGCTTGTGCACAGAAGTAGCACATGTCACTTCCACTCCCATTTCATTGGCCAAAGTGAACCAGATGGCCAGACATGAACACAATAGGGTGGTAAGAGTATACTCGTCCCTTAGGGAGAGTCCCTGTTGGGAGGGCCCACTTAGGAGAAGCTGGCAACTTCTCCTAAGAGGTCTACACTATTTTAGTAATAAAACTAAACTGTTATCTCCTTTTTCACTGTCATTCTCTCATGAGGGTATAGATGCTACATGACGTGTGATACTGGAATAGACTGCATACAGAAGCAGATACGAGAACCCAGCTGTCTTCTGTGAAGCCAGCCATTAAAGAGATTTGCAAAAATGTGAATCAATAGCAGTCTCCTCACTGATGTTTTTGTTTTGGAAAATATAGTTGTGTTCTACAAAAATGTTAATAGGTTTTTAAAAATAAGATTAACAAATTCATTAAAACTTTTTTCAGCTTTACTTTCCAATATAGCAAATATTGATGGTTGCATTATATGTAAACTATAGCTCTTTGGGGCACTTAATCATTTTGGTAAGGGTGTAAAGGGATTCTGAGAACAATGTTTGGACGCTCCTGTCCAAATGATGTGACAGGCCCTTTCTGTCTCCATGAGGATTTCAGTGGAAAGATCTTTAACTACAGTTCAAGTTTCCTTAACTGTACTGAAGGTATTGTGGAGCCCAGTAGGTTTATATAAATACTGTTATTTTTCATAATCATCCCCAGTGTTCCATAGCTTGTACTTCCTGAAGGGGAGAGATGATTAGTTTGTTAAAGAAGATTGGTTGCATGAATTATTTTCAGCCCTGCAGAAGTTCACAGCTTGATGTTGCATCAGTAATGAGTAAGAAAAATGGTGGTGCACAACCCTGAAAAGAAAGATGCCGCTTTCTAATAAGAGCACCAGTAATTTCACGTTGTCTTGAAACCTTACCATCATGTCTCACTGGCTTCAATATAGAAGAATTGAAAACAAGCCACACATTGACACTGATTAATAATAATAATGAAGAATACTCGGTGGAGAGCCATTTTTCAGACTCGAGAGTGTTTATCACGTATGAACTAATCAAGCCCACTTTCACATTTGTGACCAAGCTCAGCTAATTTTTTTTAATCTTCCTCCTGATTTTGCCTTTGCACTATGCCAGTACCCTCCTCCCCAAGGGGGTATCTTCCAATAAAAGGACTTAAATTTATGGGCAGAGTCTTTTATTTCTGTTGGGGAATTTTTATCAAATAATTTTGTTTTGAAAGTTAGTTCTGCAAGGATGGTTCTGAAGGAGCATCTGGATGTGCGATGCTTGTGTGCGTGCACACGTGTGTGTGCTTGTGTGTGCATGCGTGTGTGTGTGTGTGAATTTAATGCCAGGGAGAGCTTTGTTTTGAGGAGCTGACAGTGCTGTTTAGGAAGTGGTGAGAGGTATGGAACATGCTGTATTTCGTTTTCTGCCTTGGCTTCCAGGAAGCTCAGTCCTCACATGATATTTACTTTTGGTAATTAAAAAAAATTTATTGATTTTAGAGGGGGGCATAGGGGAAGAGACAGAGAGAAGTTGTGCAAACCAATCTACTGTATTTATCCCAACATCCTTCATGAAATTGTTCTGAAGATTAAATAAACAATAATTCATGTGAGTGCCTGATACAGTCAGTATTGTTATTTATCATTGTTTATTAAGAACAAATTGTATGTGGAGACTGCACTGACTTATTAGGGATGGAAAACCAAATACTATTTCTTTGATGTTCTCAAAATAAATAGAAAGTAGCTATTAAAGAAATAATTATACCACAACAAAAAAGTGCTATGAGAAAGTAGGGGATGGGATAACTCTGTCAGTAGTGTGTGTTGTTTCACTAAAAATAGATTGATTGACATAACTCATTATGTGGGCCAGGGCTAGTGCTAGGTGCTGAGATGCAGAAGTGAGGCAGACAGGTATTGTCCCTGCTCTGTGGTGTGTGTGTGTGTGTGTTGAGTGGGGCTAATAGGGGTCAGCAGGCGGGAGTGGGGGGAGGGGGTGGGGGGAGGGGTTCAGAAGGGGAGGCTTACAAAGAGGAGGGAGCATTTGGGCTGTCTCTTTAAGGATAAAGGAGATCTAAGCAGGGAAGGGTAAGAAGACAAGTACAGAATCACAGAATGCAGACTAATAAAGGATTTTAGGCTTCAGCTTAAGGCAGTGTTTCCCAAAGTGTGTTCCTCAGAACACCAGTCCCCAGTTCCTTGAAGGGATTTCCAGGGTGAGGCACCATATAGAGATCACAATGATTATGGGCACGTTAAAATGTTGAGAAGGTTCACAGTAAAATATCACTAACTCTGTTAAACTCAATATTTTTTACAATAAGGCCATGGAAACCTTCTTGGTTGTAATACCTATTCGCAAAGGACACACTTTGGGAAACAGTCCCAAGGTGATCAACCGCTTTATTCTACAGATGGTGAGTGAGGTGCATGAGATGGCAGAGAGGTGAAGGGTCGCATAGCTACCTTACAGGCTCCCGGATTCATATGAAGGAGTCGGGACGACAAATTCTAATTGATGAGGCCGATTAAACTTTACAGAGGACGCTTGCTATTGCACGTGCCAAGCCAGGTTTATGCTTCCACAAGGTGATACTTTTAGCCGTAAAATTTCTGGAGCTTGGGCCAGGAGATTCCTTCATTTTGTGCAGTGCAGACCTGGATGTAGATCACAAATTATCCTTCATTTAAAAGCCCTCTTGCTCCCCCATCCATCTTTGTCCTGCCCCACAAAGATGCACTGAGACCTCTCACAGACCATCCATTATTCCTTTGCCAGGAGGATCTGACTTTAAGAAAATCAAACAATTAAAAAGAGCAGTAAAAACAAGAGCAGCATCCTAAACCTTCTCTGTTCGGTATGCGGTGAGTGGCTTAGGCTGTGTACTTTGCTTTCATCTCAGCTTGGTGTGAATTCCGTGTGCTTTTGTAAACCCACACTTAAAACCCAGTATGTCTTTAGGTAGCTTTTCACACTGTGCTCCTTCACGGGGGCTATTTCTCGTGATACACCGGGGTGATTCTGCTTCCACAGAGAAGGGCAATAACTTGCTTAAAGTATTGATTAATTGCACTTTCACTCATTGTTTTGCTTATTACAGACATTAAAAAAAATATATAGTGTGTGCCAGGGACTGTGTGAAACAGAGATAAATAAAGCACAGTCCATGCCCTCAAGGTGTTGGCAGGTTCAATATTTGCAACTCAGTGTGAAAAGTCAACAGAGGTGCTACAGGGGGCTGAGCAAGCGCCTTCACCTGTGGAAGGCTGAGGGAAGGAAGAGCTGCACAGAGGAGGTTTATGAGTGAATCCCGAGGAAGTCATTTTCTGCATCTACAGAAAGTGGAAGAGAAATGGCACATGCAAAGGCAAGGAGATATGAGGTATTTTAAGTTCTTGTTCAATGAGAGACCTCCACAGGTGAAAGGTGACCTACTGGGATCCAGGAAGAAAATAGCACAACTTCTTGCCTTTAATTATTTTAATGGAAAAATAAATGTTACTAATATTCAGTATATGATTTATAGTTGGGCATATGCAACTTATCAATAAGTAGACAAGTATCCCCCACTTTTCAAAGGTTTGTTTTATGCCATTTAGCTTTTACCAAAGACCTACCTTAGCACCTATTTTCTCTAACCAAAAGAAATCTGAAGAGGATTTTTGCTTTTATGAAAAAAGTTAAAAAGTGAAAATAGCATTTAGTGTTTGTTTTACAGCAAGCTGTTATAGAAACAGCGCACACCCTGGGCAGTGAGACTGGCACTGCCAACCTCCTTCCCCAGGAACTACACTCAGCATCTCGGCATTGGGCCATAACCTTGAACGGTGTCTGTGAGCATCTGTGCTTTATCTCGATTAATTTTGTGCATCCGTTAGCAACATGTGTCCTAAGGTGATTGCTTCTTTACTTTACACCATTTCCATTTACTAAAGGCTTCATAGGAACACTCAACTTTCAGATAGTGGGGGAAACCTGTACATTTGGCTGCTTGCATGCATGGTAAAAAAAAGCTTTACCAAAAGGGGGTGCTCAGGATCAAAACTAATCTGGCTATCACAGCTGGAGTGGTAGAACTCGGGACTGAGTTTAGGGTCCCCAACTCAGACTGCAATAGTGCCATTAGGAGTCTAGATAATTATATTTCTTAAAGTCCAGGGTACCTCCAAGTATAGTCCATGGAGATAGACTGCCTAGACTGCTTGTTTAAAAAAACACTAATTTCCAGACCTATCCCAGATCAGCAGAATAAGCATCTTTCAAGAACAGAACCCAACAACCTAGATTTCTAAGCTCCCCAGGTGATGCTTATTGCCCTAGTGAGCTCAGTCTGCCATAACAAAATACCACAGACTGGGTAGCTTAAACAACAGAAATGTGTTTTTTCTCACTTCTGGAGTCTGGAAAGTCCAAGATCAAAGCTCCACCAGGGTTCCGTTTCTGGTGAGGGCTCTCTTCCTGGTTTGCAGACGGCCACCTTCTCAATGTGTCCTCACATGCTGAAGAGAGAGCTCTGGTGTTTCCTCCTCTTATAAGAGCACCAGTTCTATTGGCTCAGGGCTCTACCCTTATGACTTCATTTAACCGTAATCACCTCCTTAAGGGCCTGATATTCAAATCACAGGGGGTTAAACCTTCAACATGAATTTTGCGGAGGACACAGTTCAGTTCAATCCATAGCACTTATGGTCACTGAAGTTTGAGGACCACTGCTGCAGTCTCACCAATAAAGATCAGTGAAGTCAGTGATCTCTTCTGATATAGCCCCTTCTCTCCTAAGTCTGAGCCCAGAGGAAGAGCCAGAGAATGTGGGATTCCCAGCTCCCTCCCCAACTTGCCTTCCAAACTAGTGTTGTTCAACAGAAATACAACAAGGGCCACGTTATGAAGATATATGTAATTTAAAATTTTCCAGTAGCCACACTGAATAAAGTAAAAAGCGAGGTGAAATTAATTTAAAAAATTATTTAGTTTAATCTAATATATCCAAAATATTATCAAAATCAACATAAAATCAATATAAAAGATTACTAATAAGATATTTTATAATTTTTTATATTATCTCTTTGAAATCCTGTGTGTATTATTTTTTAAATGTGTTTTTATTGATTTTAGGGAGAGAGGAAGGAAGAGAGAGAGAAACATCTGAGAAAAACATCAGTTGGCTGCCTCCTGCACGCCCCCTACTGGGGATGGAGCCCACAACCCAGGCATGTGTCCTGACTGGGAATCAAACCAGCAACCTCCTCCTGGGGCATGCGATGATGCTCAACCAGCAGAGCTACACCTGTGTGTATTTTACATTTGCAGCACATCGCAATTCAAATTAGTCAGATTTCAAATGCCCGGTGCCCACGTGTGGCTAATGGCTCCCATACTGGACAGTGAGTGCTAGATTATCGCAACCTTCAATTCAGGGCAGAAGAGGCAGAACAGACAAGGTGTGTTGTGAACATGCTGTACAAGTAGCGTCATTCCTAAGAGAGGCTGTATGATTAGGATTAGCCCTGAAATGTTTTTGTTAACATGACTCTCCTCTAACCAGGAGCTTAAGATATCACGTTTGAGCAGAGAATGGGAGCTGACGGCTCGTCCCAGCAGTTGAAGGAATTGTCACCATTCAGCGTTCTGTTTACCATTTACATAAGAACTCACAAGCTGCCCCAGCCAGCTGAGGACGGAGCCAGGCTTACTGGAGGAGGGTTTGCCTTTAAATGAAAACTGAGCTGCATCTGATTTCTCACCCTCAGCTGTCACTCCTCACCTCCACCGAACCATTCCCCAGACCACAATAAATGTCACTTCAAAGGTTCAGAGCTGGATTTCAACTGTGAAGAATGTATTAATCCTAAAACAGTCTCCTTCAAACAGAGCAGCATCTGTAGTCAGTGCTGGGGGTGGGGAGAGCATATGGAAAAAGTTCCTTGAATTTTATATAATAAAGAAAGCATTAGGCTAATCGTGAGGTTAACTCTATCCATATCCCACAAGACCCCGTGTGGAGTCCTCTGGGGCTACAGGCATGTTATTGGTGCTGAGATGTGTCTTGGGATCCACCAAAGCCCAGATACTTCTGGTTACTTTGAAGACAACAAATTCTTGTCTGGTTGGAGGAAATTGAGGTTTGGGGGCTGGAAAAGCAAAAGTTTAGTAAGGAGGGCATGAGAATGCGCTCTCATGTCTCTTTTTGGAAGAGAGATTAGACTCATTCTGCAGAGTTAAGAAGGGCAGAATCAGAACACGTTTTTGGCTCAAAATAAGGATTTTTTAATGAGATTGTGGCATCAGTAATAAGACAGAGACATCACATACATTCTTCTAAGGAAACATTTATCAGGTACCTACTTTGGGTCAAGCATTGTCACTCATATTATCACAATTAAATTTTACAACATTCCTGTAAGGTAGGTATTATTACCTTATTCCAAATGTGGCATCCCCTGCTCCAAGGCCATGATGACAGCCATCAGGGATGAGGAGAACATCTGTCCGGTGCCTGGAACCTGGGGGCTCAGCTTTCCTGAGCACGCTCTCTGCCCCAGACAGGAAATCACATGTAAACGTCACTTGCTTTCTGTGCTGGATTGGAAAGGAGACAACTTGTGTGTCCTGTACAGTGGAACTTGAATTCAACACAAGAGAAAGGCATTAAAACAACCTGTACAAAATTGCAAAATATTTTTATTTAAACCAGAACGTCTCATTCTGACCAACGATCATGTGTGCCTTGGTAGAGTGCAAATTCTCTTCTCTATGTGCATTTAAAAGTTTTTTTCTGGCCTATGCAATTTGCACGTCCATAATCAGTCTTTTTCGCTAAGAGATATCTTGCTGTGTCCATAAAAGAATGTGTATGTTCAGAATGCAATTCTAAAATGGATATTGGCTTTTCTTTTGTCCGACCACCTCCCTCCCATCTCTAGTGCCAAGAAATGGATATAAATATGTTTGTGAAACAAATGCATAATACAATATTAAATGGCTGATATTGAGTACTTACTATGTGACAGGCATAATTCTAAGGGCTTTCTTAATCATGACATACCTCCTGTAACGTAAGTACTCTTAGCACCTCCACTTTATAAAAGAGGAAACTAAGGCACAGAGAAGTTCCATAACTTGCCCTGGGTCACACCAGTAGTAAGTGGTAGAATCAGGATTCAAACCAGGCAGTCTAATGCAAGAGCCCATTAGCATAACAGCTACACAGTCTCTTGGCAGAGCATAGCATCAATTTTCTCTTTCGCTAGCACATTATAGGCACACTAGTAAGGCCCTCATGGAGCCCAGGCTTGCACTGCCCAATATAATATGGTCACCACATGTGGCTGTTGAGCCCTTGATGTGAGGCTAGTCCAAATGGAGATACAAGTAAAGTACATACTGGATTTTGAGGACTTAGTATAAGAAAAAATGCAAAAGATCTTTATTTTGGTAATTTTCTTTTTAAAATTTATTTTACTTTTCAATGACAGTTTACTTTCAATATTATTTTGTATTGATTTCAGGTGTACAGCATAGTGGGTTAGACAATCATATAATTTACAAAGTATCCCCCCCCCCGTATTTCCATTACCCACCTCGCACCATAATAGTTATTGCATATTATTGACTATATTCCCTATGCTGTATTTTACATCCCCACCCATTTCTTTTTATTTTTTAAAATGTGGCTTCTAGAAAAATTTAAATGGCACACGTGGCTTGCCTTTGCAACTACTATTTCTATTGGACAGCGCTGACCTGGACAGATTGCTCATTCATTTTGTCACTCATTCATTCAACGTGTCCCGGCACCAATGGCGATGGAATATAGCAATTAACCAGATGGATTTGGCTCCTGTCCTCCTGTAGTTCAATATTCTGGAAAGCTGGTGGGTTGGGGGTGGGAACGGACCCTAAGAAGTAATTACTAAGTAGTTAAATAATTACCATCAATATTGTTAAGTAGGAAGAGTTTGTTATGAGATATTACACTTAAGGGCACCTAACCCTTGGGGGCCACTCAATAAATATTATTCATTCAACAAGTATTTGTTGAGTGAAAGGATGAATCTGGGGGATTAGAGGAGGCTTCCCTGAGGAAATAACTTTCAGACTGAGTTCCATAGAATGAGGAGAGTCAGGTGACATACGCTGTGATCACAGGCCCTGCCACGCCAGGTGGCTTTGGTTCCTCTCTTCTTTACACCAGAGCCGTCTCTGGTCAGGCTTCAGTTGCACAGCTGTGCCAGGAGTTTTGTTGGATGAGCAGAGGTGCAGGGAGTGGTGTTCCTGGCATGGAGAGGAGTGGCCTGCAGGCCCCCCCACGCCCCCCTCCTCCAGCATCACGCAGCACCCAGCACCCCAGCACCTGGCCTTCAGTTTCTTCCCGCGGCGCAGCGGCTTCCAGTAGCCGCCTCTCCCATTCCCCTCCACCCCCACTAGCTCTGCCTCTGCAGTCTTTGCCTTTATTGCACAATCCATTCGACAGGTTTTTATTTTGTTGTTGTTTCTGCCCAGTGTAAATGTGACCTCCAGTAGAGAGAATGACTTTTAAATCTTTTGTGACCCTGTAGTACAAAACGTTCCCAATTTCTTCCCCTGAGCAGTTTTCATTTCTGCGGCACGTTACAATAGAGTGCTATTCTTGTAGATAACTGTGGCCGCCAGGAGAGGCGGAGGTGGGGGAGAGGAGGAGAAGGGGTGGGGGGAGGAGGGAAGGGCAGGGGGGGAGGAGAGGGAGGTGGAACCTGTGCCGGGTGGCTAAGTGGCCAGAGCCAGCTGCCTGTAACTTGTCTGAAGTGGGAGGGAGCTGGGAGCGGGGCTGGGCTTGGGCAGAGGGAAGCCTTGGGCAGCCTGCGGGGAATGCTGGGCACCTGCCCAGAGCTTCGGGCTGTGCAGAGCCTCACATGGGCAAGTCCCCATGTCCCAACCTTGTGTGCGATTCTTGGATGGGTCTCCTTCAGTTCCTTGCCTACCTGATCCCAGGTTGCCAAGTTACCCAATGAGCCAGAAGACAATCAACCATAAACCTAGCTGGGGGTGATTTGCTGGGTTCTGAGCCTGTATATCTTGCCTGGATTTTACATTGAGCAGGAACGCAGAGGACTGTCCTAGGCTGAGAACAGTTGCAGCAGGGAAATTAGGCACTGTGCCCTGAACATGCTGGGTACCCAACAAATACCTGCTAAACCAATGAAATCGAGTTTGCAGCAAGGAATACCGTTTTTAGTTAACTTGCTACACATGTACTACCTGGGCAGAACCTGAAGCCAGCCAAGCATGACAACACGGTTCGCTAAACACTGGCTAGCTTTGTTCTAGGGCTGTCCTGACAGCCCCCTGGGTCTCAGTTGGCCTAGCTGTCTCTGAGTCTCTTGCTGTTCTAAGATCCTGTGATCCTTTGAAACACGTCTGGTCAGGGACAGGCTTCTGAGCTGGAGGAAGGTTGTACTCAAGGCTGTGTGTCTACCTTGCGGTGACTGTCGCTCTTTTAAGTGGGGTTTTTAACTTCAGCACTATTGTCATTTGGGGCTAGATAATTCTTTGTGGCAGGGGCTTCCTGTGCATTGTAGGATGTTTAGCAGCATCGCTGGCCTCTACCCACTCGGTGCCAATAGCACCTCCCCACCCTGCCTGAGTGGTGAGAAGCAAAGATGCTTCCGGACATCGCCCAGTGGCCCCTGGGAGCTACACTGCCCCTGCGTGAGAGCCACTGCTCTACAGGAATGAGGGAGGCCCAGGTGTGCACTATATGGAAAAGCCCAGGATGCAAAGGCACTTTCTACTGGAATGTATTTTACGGCACGCAGGGTTTGTGGATTTATCTTCCCAAAGCATGTTAATTAGCACACATCAAAAGTGCTCTTGGTGCTCAGTGAGTGGGGTGTCGGGGAGGAGGGCCCCTGGAGCACAGTGTGGCCCCAGGGATGGATAACTGGACACGGGCAACCTCTGCCCACTGTGTCATCCTTCTGTCCACACTCCCCTCCTCTACTCCATGTGTGGGGCAGTGGTCCTAGATCCCGAAGGTGCACTATAGTCACCTGGGGGGATTTTACAAAAACAACATGCTTGCCCCACTGCTAGGATTCTGATTTAATTGGTGAAGACTGTAGCATCCGTATCAGGTGATTTAACTAGATAGCCAGGATGGGGAACCCCAGGTGTGGCCAAGAACCTGGGCTGTGCAGTGGGACAGCTTGGCTTTAGTCTCAGCTGGCCAAACTTCTGGAGTTCATTGTTGATGAGGTTGGGGATTATAATAGCTCCCGCCTGTGGTGACAAGAAAAGGAGGTAACATTTGAAGGACGGTCTTATTGTGAGGTGCGTAGTAAGTGCTCAATAAATGTCCTCTCCTTTTGGGCCTGCCTTCCCTGACCTGCTTCCTGTCTCTCTTGCCCACCCGTTTTACCCTCTGGGTCCCAGCCAGATCTCAGGGCACTCTTTGGTGTCTCCATGTGGCTGATGTGGGGTTGCCTGTCTCGACTCACTGTGGAGCCACCTTAGTTCCCTGCATCAGGAAGGAACCAGTTTCTGCACATTTTCAAGGTTTGAGGCTATGACAGGCTCAGAGGGCTCTCCCAGGGTAATTCTGGAGAAGACAACTTGAGGGGCAGCATTTCGCTGCTGGGGGTGGGAGCGGAACAAGAAACACATTCTTGGCCGCGCATGTCTCAGTCACAGCCCATTATTCTTATTTATTTATTTATTTATTTGCATGGGGAAGTGGGTGGCTGGGCTCATACATAGTAAGTCTCAGTCACAGGGGTCAGCAAAAGGTGACATGAAATGGAGAGGTTCCACTCGTTCTTTCACTCATTCATCCTTTTAAGTTATTTTCCTCTTAAAGGGCCCCCTGCAGAGGAGGCCCCGGGGAACTGGAACAATGCCTTGGTTATGTTGAGCTAGAGAGTGATAAATGCCCTCAGAAAGAATGCTCCTGTGGAGGCTACTGACCGGTCACAGTGTTAACCAGGGACAAGGGGCTCCTGTGAACATACCATCAGTATCTGAGGTTTAGAAAATCCCCACAATTTATCCGGCAGAAATTCAGTCACAGATGGGTTAACAGGGAGTTGAAACAGCCTTGGAAATAAGCACAAATGTTGCACCATCACCAAATTATTTCCCCAGCTTGTCGCCTTCCTTTGGAAAGCAGTCCCTGTGGAATATGTGTGACGAATGTTCTTCAGTGGTTTACTGGAAAAGGCAACCCTGGGCAGGAGATTTGGGATCAGAAACTTCGTGGGTTCTCTGACTCCGCCTCAGAAACCCATGATGGACATTTCACAAGACAGGAGTTCTCAACCAGGGATGATTTTGTCCCTCGGGGGACATTTGGCAATGGCTGGAAACATCTTTGGTTGTCCTAGTTAGGGGAGGTACTGCTGGCATTTAGTGAGTAGAGGACAGGGATGCTGCTAAATATCCTAAAAGGTACAGAACAGGCCTCCCCAACAAAGACTGAGCCAGTCCAAATGTCAATAGTGTCGAGATTGAGAAACCCTGCATTAGACAAACCGGTGTGCAGGGCTGGCTCTGTGTGGGCCCTGGGATGTCAGGTCCTGGCAGCTCTGTCCTATCAAAGCCTGGCTCTAACCTGGGGAACATCACCTGCTTAGTTTGATGAAGATCATGGTTAGATCTGAACTCACCGTGACCAAATGATGATGGTGACAACTATATTACTAATGATTTCATCAGTACCTACTCTGTGCCTGTCGAGAGCTGCGTCCCTTACAGACATTATGTGACTGAGTTCTCACAACAGTCTGGGATTATGTAGATGAGAGAGCAGAGCCTCAGACTTGTGAATTGCCTGGCCAAGGCCACAGGACTAGTAAGCAAAGGAATCAGAGTTTGTATCCAGGTCTTATCACTCCAGAGCTGGGGTTGCCTGTTCCCGAGACAACCACGAGGAACGGCAGTGGCTAAACATCTGAATTCTTTTATGCAGCTTTGGGATAGATTTTGTCTAAGAGTTGGTTTCCCTCTTCTTCAGGTGACTTGCAGTGGATTAAGTCCTCCCCTTTGAGGCTTTTAAACCCTACCTTGATTCGTTTTTTCATATGTAGTGATTTTGGCCAGTACTCTTTCATAAGTAACAGCACTATCATATCACTCAGCGGGCAGAGTAACTTGCTGGAGTCCTCAGTTTGCAGGCTAGCCAAGGAACGTGGGCCGCAGTGCTCCGTGGCTTTCTCTGGATGCCTCAGATGTTCAGCATCCAACCAGGATGACGCGGCTCCTATCTACATCAGCTGTGAGGACATGAAAGCTCCAGGCTGCTCATGTCTGGTGTCTGGGAAGACTCTTGTCATCCACGTGGCTGGTGTGACTCTGAGAGCCCTCTGGGCATTTATGGAGAGGTCCCATGGGTAGCCAGGCCAGATACTTGATTTTAAGACAAGTTCCGGCAATGCCACTCTGCTTCTTTCGGTCTTGGTTTCTGCATCTGAATGTGAGGAGAGATGGACTCTGCAAATCTTTGCACTTTTCTGTCTCTGTATTTCTATGGCTATATTTCAGGGCAGAGAGAAATTTGAGTTCCAATCTAAGGGATGAAGGTAGATGAAGAAATCCCAGAGAGATTTTCATGTGCCAACGTAGAAGGGAGGCAGAAACTTGACTAGGACTCCCATGGTGAGACTACAATACGCCTCTGTGAGCTCTGCGACTTCCCACCCTGGGCAGTTTATTTTCTCTTTGTTGATGAGCAGGAAACCCTGAAAGTGGGGTGTGAACCAGGAGGAAGAAGGCAGGCGGATTCTGGGATCCTCAAAAACACTATCCCTTAGGTCTAACTTCATGTCTTCTGCTCCCTGGAGCACCTCTCTTTTGGAGAAGGCCAGGGGACCCTTTCTCTGGTTCTTCTGGCCAAATGCCCCCGAGGAACGGCCCTCTCAGCACTTCCCCTGAGATACTTCATCTGGCTTCCCCTCCCCACTCCCCACAACCCCTTCACAGTGTGAACCTCAAGAAGGACTATCTGCCAAGAAGGACTCCTCCTGGCTAACTGGCACAAATTAATAACCAGTGTCTAGCAGCCATTGCTAATAGAGGCCTTCACAGATCCTGCATTTCAGGGAAAAGCCACAGACCTTTCACCCTCCTGCACGGGGCTCCTGCTTGCCTGTCAACCCTTATAAGGGAGTTCTTGGTCTCATCTTTTGACCAGTGGACTGCGACCTGCCCCATTCAATCGGAACTGCACAACTATATCCTCATTTGCATCTATACTAACCAATTAGAACTGCTCCATAACAACTTATCAGAATGCGTGATACCGACCCATCAGGACTGTACAGATTTGGATTCCTCATTTGCATAGAAAGGGACCAATCAGGAACCAGAACAAAAACTTTCTCTATAAAAGGGGCCTCCTCTTGACTCTGTGGAGTGTATTTTCAGTTTCCACTGGAAACTGTGTTTCCCTGATCTGCGAACTATTCAGCTGAATAAATTCTCTTATTTTTCTAACCTCCGATTGGGAATTTTTGTTGACAACAGAAAAGAGAATCTGCCTCTATTTGCAAACCCTGTCACACAAGCCAGCATGACATGACCCTGCATTGCCTGAATCTCACTGATGGGAGGTCCCAGTGAGCAAGCTCAATCAGATTCCCTCCCTGGGAAATTAGGAGTCACAGGGAAACAGAACAATAAGGCTAAACGATCCTGTCAGTTCAGGAGCTGAGGTAAGTATTAAGGGAACTCCATTTTCTAGGTGAGCAAACTGAAAGATGAAATATGTTTATTGAGGGTTAACATTTACATTCATGACAGAACCTGAGAAAGTCTGGATGGGTTGTTTCCTGCCCTGATCATTGGCTGTGCTGCCTGCTTCAGGGCAGACAAAGTAAGTCCGGGCCCTGCCCTGACAGTGTGCACTGAGAGGTGTGGCTATTAGAAAAGGCTCCAATAGGATTTGTTTTCTGACTTGTTCTTTGCTTGAAAGTCTCTTAGTACAAGAGGGAATGTGGGTTTCATGAGGAACAGTGCAAGTGTAAAATTCATTCTTTAAAGCTCGGCTCGAAGCAGGCCCTAGGCAAAATTGTGATGTCTGTGGAGTTTGCTTTCTAGTTCCACAAGGCCTTTTTTTCTCTGTTCCTCCAGCTATTCTGCAGCAACATGGGTACCTTTCCCCTTTACAAAATTTCCCTATTCAGTAAAGACTGACTGTTAATATGTTACCAAGTGAAAGAAGCTACATGGAAAAGGCTACAAACTGTATGATCCAACTTATGACATTCTGGAAAAGGCAAAGCTATAGAGACAGAAAAAGATCAGTGGTTGCCAAGGGTTCAGGATGGAGGGAAGGGATGAATAGGTGGACCACAGAGGATTTTTAGGGCAATGAAAATACAATGTATAATACTATAATAATAGATACGTATCATACATTTGTCCAAACCTATAGAATGTGCAATAGCAAGAGTGAACCCTCAGGTAAACTAAGGACTTTGGGTGATATTGTGTCAATGTAGTTTTGTCAATTGTGACAAACATACCATTCTGGTGGGGGATATGGATAACGGGGAAGCTATGTCTGTACAGGAGCAGGAGGTATAAGGGGAGCTCTGGGAGACAGTGTGGACATGCAGACAGTGTAGACTCAGAATTATCCCTATGATGGGCAAGTGTATTTACCCAACTCTAGCAGTCACTGGTTGAGGGCTGCTGGGTAAACACACACTCCTTGACACTCCCTGCTTGTCCTGCATTCAACCTGAGCAAAGTGGATACCAGAGAAAGCCCCAGGCAATGAGCCACAGGAGCTGGCCATTGGAAGTCTGACCATGCAGAAGCACCTGGCATTTGCTGCCTCTCACCAATATTTACCCAAACAAGAAGAAAGTTCAGAAGCTGGGCCGCCAACATGATCAACTCTGTCATGTGGTACTCATAAAATCACGTCACATAGGCAGCCCCACTGTATAGGGGATTCCTACTGGCTCCTCTGGTTGCCCCCTGCAACTGAAGGTTAGTCCATGTGCTAGAAATATAGACAGTGCAGGCCCTGGTGTCTCATAGCTTCCTATGTGGCATCTTGTCTCTATGGGACCATAAGCTTACTTATTTTTCAATTACAGTTTATTTTAAATATTATTTTGTATTGGTTTCAGGTGTATAGCATAGTGGTTAGACAATCATATACTTTACAAAGTGTTCCCCCAATATTTCAAGTACCCACCCGGCACCATATGTAGTTATTGCAATATTATTGACTGTATCCCCTATGCTGTACTTTATATCCCTGGGACTATTTTGTAGCTACCAATTTGTACTTCTTAATCTCTTTACCTCTTTCACCCAGTTCTCCAAACGCCCTCCCCTCTGGCAATCATCAGTAAGCTCTCTGTATCTATGAATCCATTTCAATTTTGTTTGTTCATTTATTTTTTTCTTTAGATTCCACATATGAGTGAGATCATGTGGTATTTGTCTTTCCCCGACTGACTTATTTCACTTAGCATAATAATACCCTCTAGGTTCATCCATGCTGTTGCAAATGGTAAGATTTCATTTTTTTAAATGGCCAAGTAATATTCCATTGTGTACATGTACCACCACTGTTTTTATCCACCTATCTATTGATGGGCACTTGGGTTGCTTCCATATTTTGGCTCTCGCAAATAATGCTGCAATGAAATAGAGGTGCATATATTTTTTCAAATTAGTGTGGGTTTCTTTGAATAAATCCCCAGAACTGGAATTGGTGGGTCATAAGGCAGTTTCCATATTTAGTTTTTTGAGGAACCTCCATACTCTTTTCCATAGTGGCTGCACCAATCTGCATTCCCACCGTAGTGCACAAAGGTTCCCTTTTCTCTACATCCTAGCCAATGCTTTTTGTTTGTTGATTCGTTGATGAGGGATAACCATTCTGACAGGCATAAGGTGTTATCTCATTGTGGTTTTAATTTGTATTTCTCTGATGATTAGTGATGTTGAAGATCTTTTCATATGTCTGTTGGCCATTTGTATGTCTTGTTGGGAGAAGTGTCTATCCAGGTCCTCTGTCCATTTTTTAATTGAATGTTTGTTTTTTGGGTGTTGAGAAGTTTATGAGTTCTTTATAAATTTTGGATATTAACCCCTTATCAGATGTATCATTGGTGATTATCTTCTTCCATTCAGTAGGTTGTATTTTCGTTTTGTTGATATGGTTTTCTTTGCTAAGCAAAACTTTTTAGTTTGATATAGCCCAATTTTTTATTTTTTATTTTGTTTTCCTTGCCTGAGGAGATATATCAGAAAAAATATTACTAAGAACAATGTCCAAGATTTTACTGCCTATGATTTCTTCTATGAGTATTATGGCTTTGAGTCTTACATTTAAGTCTTTCATCCACTTTGAATTTATTCTTGTACATGGTGTTGGAAGGTAGTCTAATTTTATTTTATTGCATGTGTCTGTCCAGTTTTCTTAACACCATTTATTGAATATACTAGCTTTACCCCATTGTATGTCCTTGCCTCCTTTGTTAAATATCAATTGACCATATATAAGGCGTGGGTTTATTTCTGGGCTTTTTATTTTGTTCCAGTGACCTGTATAGACTGTTTTTATGCCAGTACTATGCTGTTTTGATTACTATGGCCAGGTAATGTAGTTTGATATCAGATAGCTTGATTCCTCCAACTTTGTCCTTTCTCAAGATTGTTGTGGCTATTTGGGGTCTTTTGTGGTTCCATATAAAGTTTTGGATTATTTGTTCTAGTTCCGTGAAATATGCCATTGGTGTTTTGATAGACATTGCACTGAATCTATAGATTGCTTTGGGTATTATGGGCATTTTAATGATATTAATTTTTCTTATCCATGAACATGGTATATGCTTCCATTTATTTGTATCTTCTTCAATTTCTTTCTTCGGTATCTTATAATTTTCTGAGTACAGGTCTTTTATCTCCTTGGTTGAATTCATTCCTAGGTATTTATTTATTTATTTATTTATTTATTTATTTATTTAATGCAATTGTAAATGGGATTTTTTTCTTAGTTTTTCTTTCTAATAGTTCATTATTGGTGTACAAAAATGAAACCAATTTCTGAATATTTATTTTGTATCTTGCTACTTTACTGAATTCATTTATCAGTTCTAGTTTTTTTTGTGTGAAATCTTTAGGGTTCTCTATATAAAGCATAATGTCATCTGCAAATAATGATAGTTTTACTTCCTCCTTTCCAATTTAGATGCCTTTTATTTTTTCTTCTTGTCTGATGGCTGTGGCTAGGACTTCCAGTACTATGTTGAATAAGAGTGGGGAAAGCAGACATCCCTGTCTTGTTCCCGATCTTAAGGGATACACTGAGACCATAAACTTTTTGAGGACAGGTACCGTCTTTGACTATTTTAACTCTCCTGTCTCTTACCAATTGCATTCTTGACAATGCGAGGCACATAGAAACCACTAATGGTAATGTAATTAATCCCTACTATTGGGCACATCGGCTATTTCCAATTTCATGCTTTGAATAACAAAGCTTAAATAAAAATTCTTGCTATTAAAAAAAAATTGAATTCAGTGTTTTTATAAATACTATTTTAGCAGTCTATATAAGTTGATGAAAAACTCTAAACATAACTATTTGGAAGGACCCAGTAAGTCCTATAGAATATACCCTTTCTACACTAAAATATTGTCTAGTAGTCCCTTGTCATGACTGGTAGTCACAGCTATTGTCCAGTGACTTCCAGGGGCTCAGTGTAGTTGCATGGTGAAGAGTAGGGCTGCAATTACCCTCACTGCTCTTGAATCCTGGATGAGCTTTTTACTTTATATGTGCCTTTGGGAAAGTTATGTTCTGGAGCCAAAATGGGGATAATGGTAGCGTCTCCTTATATAGGGTTGTAAATATTAAATAGAAAAATTGTATATACACATAAATTCATGGACACATAACATGTACACATAACACATATGTATTTTATATATTTCTATCTATATGTATATAGATAATGATATTTAGCACAGAGTCAGCAAGAGCAAACACTCCATTGGGGTGGCTGTTATTACTACTCCAGAGACAGGTTATCCAGTCTCCCTAAAGATGGACTTTTTCACTTGGGGTCAGCTGCTATTGTTAGCCAGTGCTTCAAAATCTGAAGCCTGGATCTTTTGTCCTCTGACTTCCACGTAAATGTTCAATACAGAAACTAAATTACAAATTTTATTCTCCCAAAGGAGTAATTTTTAAAAGTGTGCTGATTTTGTTTTGCCTTCTGAAACTAAAGAGGATAATTCTTTTTCATTTCCATGATTTGCCTTCAAATAAGAGAAGTGAGTTATTGCTCCTAAGCCAGTGTTTCCCAAAGTGTCTTCTGAAAGCTTTACTCTTCTAAGGAAAAAGTCTTCCTTTCAAGCCTTAATTGCCCATTCAGAATTAAAGGCTCTGAGAGGTCCTGCAATAAATCATTCCCCAAACTAAGTTGAGCATGGAATCCTTTTGCCATGTGACACTTATTAATATCTCTCTAATTTTCTGTAAAAATTTTGATTTGTTTGCCCTCTATTCAACAAGGTTTTGGATGTTGACTACAAATATTACTGATATTGGAAATAAGTGCCTTATTTTAACAAAAAATAATTTAATAATTTTTTCAACTTAAAAACTTCTCCTCCCACTTCTTCATTTTGCTCTTTTCAGAAAGACCCTTTTCACTATTGGCAAAGCTGGGAAGACACAGAGCAGGAGGCCAGAGAGCTTGCTCTCCTGAACTTGCTCTCATCTCTTCTCATCCACGCCCCCATCTCAGAAGTAAAGCTCCTGCGACTTGCTACCAGCTGCTATCATCACAGTAGTAGATCGAGTGAGAGTTACACATATAGTCAGAAACCTCGCTGCCTTTTCTTTCCCCGCACTGTTCTTGGAGATGGGGTTTCCCACTGTAGAGGGATGAAAGTGTAGCATGAAAAATTAAACCCTGAAAAGAAGGACATGTTTCCACCAGAAACTTCTCCTTTTCAACCTCCTAAAAACTGGCTCCAAAGAAGAATACCTGCTCTGTTTAGAAAACAGGTAAGTGGGCTCCTCACCCAGATGAAGCCTGAGGTTGAGAAAAAGGCCAGCTCCACGATGTGAATGACAGCTCCTCTTTATTGTTTCTGCCCTGATAGAGGAAGTCCCGCACTCTGTCTGCAGGCACACTGTGTAGTTAGGTTTGCGGGACAGAGCCTTGGAGAAGCCCGAGCCACAAGTCACCAAGCACAGACTTTCCATTTTACAGATGAAGCAGTTATGGCTCAGAGAGGGTAAGTGTTTCAACCTACATCCCAAAGCAGAGATGACTTCTTCCTCCCCCTCTAACGGTATCTTTCTTTGCCTGCCTTTCTGCTCTTTTCTGTGTGTGGGTTGTGAGGACAAGAGGGAGCAATTGGCTTCACAAATCAGATTTTTACCTTTCCCCGCTGGCAGCCAAGAAATATATTGCTGGGCTTAAGATCTTTCTCATTCATTCAATATATATTTATTAAGCGCTTACTGGGTGTCAGGCATTGTGCCAGGACATTCCTCCACTGCATCTGTTAAACACACATGATTGATTTCCCTCTGATGCTGGTAGAAGGAAGCCCTCGGCCAGTTGCCCTTGGTACAGAAACTGTCATTCTGTATTTTCTGGTTTCTGGCATCAGAAACTTTGGCCCTAGTCACCAGAGAACCCCTGCTGGGGTTTCTAGCCCCTTGGTGTCCCTTAACCAGAGCAGTCTGTGTCTGAGACCTTGGGTCTGCAGAGTCTTTGTGTGCCCATCTCCTTGCAGGAGACAGGAGTGGCCCTCTCTCTTGAAGGTAGTAGGGGATGGGCGGTGGGTGGTGCACATGAGCCAGCCCCTCATTTCCACAGTGAGAGGAGCCTGGCTAAGTAGATTGGGGCTGTTCCCCCAATCCTTCCAGACTCCTAGGGGTGCTATGAGACTGATGTTATGAGAAGGGGAAGGGAAGAGAAAGTGCATGCTCTGGCCCTGCCCAATGTGCTCAGTTGGTTGAGCATGTCCCATCACTCCTGCCATATTTAGGGGAGAGGATTACAGGGTATGAGTACCAGGAGGTGGGGGTGATCGCATGACCAGGAAGAAAAGGAGTGAGAGGGTCTGGGAGGATGCTGTGAGGTGATCTGATTGGCTCAAAAGTCTTGTCCCTTCCCAGTTGCTGAGATATGGATTCTCAGTCACAGAGAAAGATACGGCCTGTGGGTAGACAGAGGGTCAAAGAGGACTTCAAAGAGAGGTCGTGCCCCTTCATGCTAACCTTCCTTATTGGAGACCCCTGAGAGGTCCTTTGTAAGGAGCCAGTGGGGAGGGGACGTGAGGCAGTGCTGATTATTCAGTTCCCGCTAGGACATGTCCTTCTTGGAGTGAGCAGCCACCAAATTTCACAGCCAAAGGAAAGTTGACTTCAACTGGGTGTATAGTCTTATCCCAAGTTAGAATAAAGCAATAGTTGCAAAAAAAAGGGGGGCAGGCAGGCAAATAACATGAGGGACTGGTGGGGACTAGGGAAAAATAGACAGTGTAGGTCTCATTAAAAGGGACAGCCACTATATATCTTCACTTTTGGCCACATTGGCAATTGTTGCTACATCTTTACATTGTTAAGGAAATACTAAAATCCAGACTTTTAGTTTAAATTTCCTATTTACAAAATGTTTGCAACTAATTAAAAAAAATGTAAAGCACTGTGTTGGTACATTAAACACACACACACACGCATACACATACACACATACACACCCACACACTTGTGGGCAAAGTGCCTCTGGCAGATGACTTGCAAGAGAGGCAGAATACTGCACACTTTTCTTGAGCAACATTTCTCCTTGCTGTTTTAGCTCAAGGGCCATATCAGAGAAGAAATAGGGCAGGGAAGCATTGGGTATTTATGGAACATTATGGGGTAAATGAGTTCTAAAAAAATCATGCCAACTTTTACCCTTATTTAATCACAAAAATAATGATGTCACCTTATTTGAGTGCTAACCTCTCAGGAAATGATTAAAGTTAATTAAGAAAATTTTTAAAAATTGATTTTAGAGAAGAGGAAGTGGGGGGGGAGAGACAGAGAGAGAGAGAAAGAGAGAGAGGTAAAGACATTTGTTCCACTTATTGATTCATTCATTGGTTGTTTCTTGTATGTGTCCTGACTGGGGATCAAAACCCACAACCTATGTGTGTCAGGAAAATGCTCTAACCAACTGAGCTACCTGGCCAGGTAAACTCAGTTTTGATGAGCTTCATATAAAAAAAGCAAAGAAATATCCATGTCTTCTCAGCTGGCTCTTTCCTATTGTAAAGAGATACAAATAGGGGTTCACTGAGTTTGCTTTAGGGACTGACCAGATGCTGAAGAAATTTACTTCTTGAACTGAGATAGCACTAAAAGTATCTGTGCTTGCACCCAAGTAAGTCTCTACATGAATAAAAGAGACATAATTATATTAACTGGTAAAGATGGGAAAGCAAGAGGGATTTAGGCTAGACATAAGGAAGTACTTAGAGAATAAGAAGACTTAAAGGACACTAGAACAATGGAGAGAGGCTCCAAGTTGTGTGTGTGTGTGTGTATGTTAACCCAGAGTTTCTAAATGGAAGAGTTAATAGCTGTCTGCCTGATGTGTTCTGTAAGCACTCTTACCCAGAGGGGGGTGGGTGAAGGAGGCACCCTCTGGACCCCTTTCCACCCTTTGATTTCCTTTTGGGCCCAGCAAACAAAGCCCTTCCCCCAATTTACCAACTCACCCAACTGATTTACCAGCTGTCTCTTCCCCCAGGAGGTAAACAGGCAATAAAAGAAATGAAATTCCTGTTTTTTATTACTTGACCCCCATAAATCATTACTCACTCTGGGTGAGCACTTATCTCTAAGGCATCACAAAATATTTAAAATGCTCTCTCCTTTATTATGAAAGAAATAGAGGAAATGAGCAAGAAAGCCAACGATGATGTGTCTTAGTGCTAAGATGACTCCATAAACAATAAGGCTCTGTGTGTGTGTGTGTGTGTGTGTGTGTGTGTGTGTGTGTGTGTGTTTAAAGATTCTTAGGGGTTTCTTCGTTTCTTCCACTCTGTTCCAAACTTTTTCTAGGATTAGATTCACTTTCGGAACTTTAGGTCCTCAGAGAGCAGTGGACAGATAAGATCATATGAAATATTACTTTCCACATTTGGTTACTTGTAAAGTTTATCTTGAACTAAAAGCTGATTGTGCCAAAATAGGGGGCTTTTTTGTGGTGCTGGTGAGCAGGCGGGTGCTATCCTGTCACCATGACAACAAGCATTTTTGCATTAAAGTCACGTGGCCTGGAGGGACCCTCCTTTGAAACCCTTGTACCTCTTCCCTAAGCGTGATTGTTAACATCTTCTGAACATAATCATTAACCATGTTCCCTAACAGATAATTAGCCACCGCAGTTAGCATTTTCTATCCCTGAGTGCTCTGTGAAATTCAGAGAGAGCCAGAGCTACTCCCATGTTACTTTACCCAACCAGGAAAAATAAAGCAATTTGGTTTTCTGAAAGCTGGGAAAGTTTGCATTTTACACAAAAATATTGTGTTGATCCTGGTATGGATGTACCTGCCACATGCTCCCAGCTGTTCTCCATCCCTGTCTCTGGGCCTTTGAATACCTCCCACAGGCAGCTTCTGAAATGCCCTGAGCTCCCTCCTCCTGCCAGCGTCTGCTCACAGAGTGAACTTCTAGTGCCAACTTGTGCTTCAGATTTATTGAACTCACTTACTGGGATATATGGGGATTTTGTTCTGTTTATAGAAGTTTTCCCTGCAGATTTCTCTTTATCACCTAACATCATTCCTTAAGACTCCCCAGGCTTGTGTCATTATGCAGAGAATTCGTGTTTCTCTCTTGGCTCTAGTTTGCCCAGGAAAATCTCTTGCTTAGGAGAAAGCCCTCATTTTATCTTTGATGGGTACACTCCAAATTTCAGAGGAGCTAGATGAAATGTTAAAAAGTGAGCATGTGAGCCCGGCCAGGCGTGGCTCGGCGATTGAGCATCGACCTAGGATCCAGGAGATTGCGATTTGATTCCCGGTCAGGGCACATGCCCGGGTTGCAGGCTCGATCCCCAGTGGGGGGCGTGCAGGAGGCAGCTGATCGGTGACGACAATATATTAAAAAAAAAAAAGTGAACATGTGAGAAAAAAAGGGAAGAAAAAAGAAAGCTCCAAACTCCAAGCCATGGTTTCATTTTCAAAATGTAATAGAATCTACAGGCACTGCATGTATATATCTTTTGGGACACCCTGTAAAGCAAGGGTGAGGAATGTCTGGCCCGCGGGCCATATACTGCCTTCAAAAATCATTTGGTCTGGCTCTGCCATATAAAATTATCAACTTAAAAATTAGCCTGCTATATTTGGTCAAACATTTAATTGAATTTATTGAATTTTAAGTCCGGTCTGCGGTTGCCTTGGCAGGGCGAGACCAAATGATTTTGCGGACAGAAAAAAGGTTCCCCACCCCTGTTGTAAAGTATATATATAATTTTTTTTTAATGAGCCACTCAAGTTTTTGAAACAGCACCTGGCTAGCCCACCTCTATCTCCTCAATTAGTTTTTGTTCCAGCTACCTGGTTCCTATGGCATTACAGCTCCCTTTTGTCCACTCTCCCTCCAAAAAGCCTAGGAAATGGGGCCAGACCCCTTGTGCTACACTCCAGGCAAAGCTTCTCTCATAATGAGCTCCCCTGTGAGGCAGAAACCTCTGCCACAAATGCCCAATAGTGAACCGAATTATGCATTTCTTTTTTCCAACTGAGTATTGTTTATTTAATATGCTCCTGCTTTTCTAAAGTAGCATAAAATTGTCACACGTATGGGGCAAACAAACTGAGCTCTGACTTTGTATGTGTGTGCGTGTGTGTGTTTGTGTGTCAAAACTTCTCTTATCAGCACCACCATGAGTAAAGGTTCTTTTGGGGACGAGGTATTGAGAGTGGGGACCCTGAGACCCCATGCAGTCATGTTTCTGAAGGCCTGAGGCAGAGGAAATTCTTGCCATACAGAATATAATTATCCAAAAATGGAAGATGGCCAAGGTGCCGGAGTTAAGATTTCCTGTTCTCACACGCGCTGGGATATTTCAAGAGCCTCCTTGTCATAACCAATTGGACACAGTTTCCTGGGATGAATGACAATGTGCCGGGCAGGGGGATAACAGCTGGCTGTTTGGCCGGTCTATTGTTCCGCCTTAATCTGACGTTTTCTTTTCTTGGTCAGAGCCCTGGTGATGAACTTATTAACAATCGCTCTGCCTGCCACATGTCAGTTCAGAAGTGTTCCAGTGCAATGTGGCATTCGTTATGTGGTGTGGGACCTGGGCCAGCCAATTGGAGCCGGTGAATGTGGATAAGCTCTATTCATTGGCAAAATTAATAAACAGTCGCCGTGACTTGAGCCAGTCAGAAGGCATATTCATCACAGTTCAGTGCCTCTGGGATGAACTGGTCCAGCCCTTGATGGGCTCCAGCCGCCCAATAGTTCTGTCCTGTACACCAATCAGTATGTTGTGCTCCGCAGGGGCACTGCCTCAGCTCCGCACTGAAATCCATCAGATAAACCGATTAAATCTGCATTAATCGTGGGGCCCAGTGCAAGTGCTGTGGGTGCCCTTGAGTATCGCCAGGAGGATCAGTTGCTTTGGCTTGGAAAACTAAATGCGTTTCTGTCATTGCTGGAAGCTGTTACCTGGTGACAACTGTCTAGTACGTTGGTATTACCTTTTAATTAATGAGCACTGAGGAATAAATTCTGGCTATAGCAGCATGCATATGCTATTCAGAGATGGGAGCAGGTAGAAAGAGAGACTGAGTAACATGCGAAGTCTTTTCAATGGCCAAGATGTGACATTACTGACTTCTATCTCTCTGATAACCCCACCCCTTTCCCTTTATGACCTCCACTGCCTGGATGCCCTTCTTTCCTGCCTGAGGACTTTGCACTTCATATCTTCTGCCTGGAATGCCCCCTCCCCCCATGTTTGTATGACTGGCTCCTTCTTGGCACTCACAGCTCAGTTTAAATGCTACCTCAGCAGGGAGACTTTCGCCATCACCACATGGCAAGGCCTCATTCATTCACTCATATTACATCATCCTCTTTAATTTTTTTCATAGCACTTGTTGCCACCTGAAACTCCTGTTTCGTAGGTTATTTGTCTGTAATGTGGTTCCTTTGAATTCACTACTGTGTCCTGGCCTCTAGCACAGAGTCTGGAACACAGTAGGTGCTTAACAAACATTGTTTTGTGAATGAAGTTTTGTGGCTCCTGTAACTGTTTCTGGATGAGTCAGTGGACATGCAGTTCAGAGGAAAGATCAGTTCACCAAAGGGCTTGAGTGCTTCCAGTCTAGGCTCTGCACCTAACCTTGGGTGGCTTTGGGCAAGCCACTCAGCCTATTTATGCTAATTGACTATTTGGGAGTGCCTCAGCTCTAAGGCAATGCTTCCAAATGCTGGTTTTTGGTTGAGAGGGGAGCAAGTTGGATAATTTCTATTTTAATCATTAGAGTTTTAACATTGGAGGAGATGGAACAGGCTATGCCCTAGAAGTTTATCACAGAGTGACACGGTGGGGGAATACCTATTAGGGTACCAGTCTGCAAATCATTTAATAGCTCCCACACTGTTTAACAGTCAATATTCCCATCTGGGAGACTGTTTTTCTCCCTTTAGTGACCTGTGGCCCATTGAGTATTTACAGGCCAGTAAAAGTAGATTATTAGTAAACACGACCACTCACCATGGAGTAGTTTCTGCCTGGATCCCATGTCCAGTTCCTCTCGTGGAGCTTATGAAGGAGCTTAGGCAAAGCTATAGGGAGATACTAAGCTGTGAGAAGGAGATAAAAGGGTCCCTGTACCCCTCTCCTTGTGGTGGCAGAAACCTCCTCTTTTATCCTGTACTGTCGACAGCCTTCCCCCCTTATTATTATTATTTTTAAAGCAGGAAGCGTGTACCTGCTGGGCACAGGCACTGTCAGGCGGCTCAGTGGCCCGGGATGGGTTGGGTGAGGACAGTGGTGCAGAAGGGGGTCAGGCTCTGCAGGGCTGTGGTTTTCCACACGGGCTGCGCATGCAAATGGCCTGTGAGGCGTTTGAAGCACTCAAGCTAAGGCCCAACTGGAGACTCTGGTGTTCTTTTTAATCTTCACCTGAGGATATGCTTATTGATTTTGAGAGAGAGAGGAAGGGATGGAGGAGACAGAGAGAGAGAGAGATACATTGATGTGGGAATGAAACATCAACTGGTTGTCTCTCACGCACACCCTGACTTTGGATTGAACCCACAACCTGGTTATGTGCCTTGGCCAGGAATTGAACCCATGACCCTTTGGTGCATGGAACAAAGCTCCAACCAACTGAGCCACCTGGCCAGGGCTTATTCTTACCAAACATTTTCAAGGTTAGGTAACCCGGAGAGCAGATTCCTGAGGTTGGATGGCCATGCTGTCTCTCTCCGCCTTTAAAAGGCACTGCGCCTTAATATGTTTTAAAGGACCCAAGCAGTTTGAAAAGCAGCAAAATACAAGTGGCAGAGGGTGCTGTGAAAGTGGAGATATTACTCCCAAGGTCAGGGACTGATGGAAAAGGTGGAAAATCCAGAGTCAGGGTCAAGCTAGGCTGGAAAGAGGACGGCCTGGAACTCATATTTCAGCGCGATCCCTAAGCCCTTTGGGCAGGGGTGGTAGGCAGGGAGGGGCTTCCCAGCCCCTCTTCACCCTGAGCCACAGTGGCCTGAGCACCTCGCCAGCGTTTCCCATCCAGTGTGCCCGGGGGGTCTATCCCAGAATTTGTATTTAAAGGGAACCTACTTTCCCTTGCTTTTCATATTCAGCCCTAGAATAAAAAAAAGTCTACTTCAATCTAAATCAAGAACATAATTAATGACCTTTCCCAAATGAAAGAAGTTCCCATAGCCCACAATTTGAATCAAAATCAACTCCTTTCCTGGCATGAAAAACAAACAAAAATAAGTTCGCAGGAAGGTGAGCACCAGAGGGGACTCTGAAGGGTTCTGGGGGCACCTCCAGTGTTCAGTAGTTGCTCTTTTACAAAGGTAAACAGGACTTCTCTTGCTGGTTTCCGAGCAGTTCGTTGGGGTGCGGGGTGTGGGGGTGGACACACACGTACCGGGTTAGACAACACACTGCTGGGAGGCGGAGCACCAAGTGCTCTGCGTGAAGGGCGAGCAGGCCTTGCAGGGTGTGCGGCCACATGTGGCGCAGGTGCCTGCTGTTTGAAAAGAATGGCAGTGCAATTAAAAGACTTTTTTTGAGACTTGGCAATATTGTTAATTCCTTTGCCATTTTATATGAGCAAGAGGATTAATTAGCATTGGCTTCATAGAGCTATATCTGAATGCATATGTTTTGGGTTAGATATTTCTTTTTACTAGATTAGTCAGACTTGTTCCCCACTGCGAGGGCTGCCTCGTGGGAGTCATTTGTGCTGCCTGAATGCCTCTTGTTTGCTGAATGTGTTATCCAGGGCGACACCAGAACCGCTGGCAGCGAGGCTGGCTCCGTCCTGACCTTGAGATGTTACTTTTGAGGAAAAAATCAGAAGGAAACAGGTAGGGATTTAGAACACAGGGCAGACTTGGTCACAGGTTTTTCTTTTGTTTTTGTCCATTTCTTCAAATGACTTTTTAAAAATAGTCTTCTTTTCCCAATTGCATATTTCTTTGTTTTCATACTTTTAGAGGAGAGAAGAAGAGAGAAAGTTCTTTGCAGCAGGGCATCTTTTAATGAAGGTCAGAATAGCCCCATGGAGCTGCTGCTTCTGACTCTTCAGTGTTCAGATTAGAGCCTAGGAGGGTCCCCGCTCTTCCTCTGTCAGTTAAGCCAGAACTAGTGGAAGAGTTTTTCTTGGATACTTTGGTGACCGTGGCAATACGGGATATTCCAAAAATAGAGGTATTCGTGATTCTCCTTCTTATTGCTCATGGAATGAGGGTTCTTCGATTACTCATGTCCCAGCACTGGGCCCGGCACAGGGACGCGTAGGGCAATGGCTGTGGAATGAGTAAATGTTCGGCCTGGCACTGGGTCTGTTGTCTTGGCCTCTGTGGGGTTTCCTGAGATGGCTTATGAACAGAGTCATTCCAGGCTCCAGCCTCGAAGTTAAGATTTGATAGGTCAGAGAAAGGAGTGCAGGAATCCCTATTTTTTAACAACCATCCTGATGGGTTTGGAGGCAGGTGCCCTCTCAGCCTCGCCCCCTTGGGGAAAGAAACTGCTCTGGGGGGTGTCGTGTTGCATTTCAGAAATTTGGAGGAAAAGTTTCTCTGAGCAAGCTTAGGCTCCTTCCCATTTCCGTCCATGCCCATGCCCTCCTCTGAAGATCCCCACAGTGGCTCCCTTCCTCCTGCAATGCTGCTCTGGCCATGTCTCCAGATGCCACTCCCCAGCCTTCCAAGTCCTGACCATGGCCAAGTCCATGTGCTACAGACCAGATTCTTGCTATTGCTCTGGAGCCACCTGAGAGCTGTAGGACTAGAGCGCCCCCTTTGGTCTTACTCTGCAGTGTATAAATTTACCGAGTGGCCAGGGAGCCTTATACTTATTAGTCTGGCTGGTGACCTTTGTAGGCACCTGTGCTGTGTGTTTGACACAAGACACTGAATGAGGTTAGTTATATGGGCTTAGGTGTATGAATGAGATGATGCATTTAAACTTCTTAGCCCAGTTCAGGGTGTATCACATATGACCATACATTGCAGATGTTTTTCTCCATGGGTTCTAAACTCCTTGAGGGTTAGGACTGTGTCCCATTCTAGGGAGTCCCTGAACCAAGCCAGGTTTCCCAAGGGCTGGAGCCAGAGCTGACATTCACCTGAAAGTTAGACATCAGTCTGACAAAGTTAAAAAATAATTAAATAGCAAAATCCCGAAGAGGCATCGAGTGGGCAGTTTTTAGCCACAGCTGATACCTGCCACCAAGAGGGGTGTTGATCATGAGATATAGGAAGTAGCGATTCACAGAGGTCTCCTGCGCAGGCGCAGCAGGACAATGTCATCTCCCCACTCCCAAGCTGGAGATGCTTCAAAACACCCCCTCACGGCCTCCCTGCCACCACACCTCCCATAGCAGGCAGATTTTGTAGGGCTCGCTAAATGAGAGTTTTGCTTTCTGTAATAGCATAAAGGTGTGCAGTGGTGAAGAGAATATAGTTTACAATCTAAACTACCGGCCACTGCAGACAGAAACTCAGCACTTTCTCTGTTTTGCCAGCTCTGATTCTCTTGCTCCTTAGGGCAGCCGGTGGCACGGCCTGAGGAGAGAAGCTGTGGGACAGTCTTGCAAAGCTTGTGGGGAATATAACATCAGGGTGGGGCATGGGGCAGGCTGCTGTCCTCTGCAGATCACCCTGACTGAGCGACTGAGAGTGGCTTAAAGCAGAGGGAAACTTGCTTGTAACAAGGAGTTGGTGGTCAGCAGTTTCAGAGTTTGTTCAGCTGGTCAACCCTCTGGGTTAGTGATTCTTTAATTCTTTTGGTCTTTTTGTTGAGATCACAAGACGGTCATCACAACTCTGAGATTCCAACAGGGCTCTAAGAAGGAAGGAAAGGGCTTTGTCTCTTTCTTTCTACCCCAAACCCCATCTGCCACTGTCTCCCCTCTCCCCGCTACCTTTTCCCCACCGCTCTCCTTCTCTCCCTATTTCATTGGGGAGAAAAATCCTTTTCAGAAGCTTCCAAAAGATTTAACTGATTATCTCTCCTTGGCTAGAACCAATTTACGTGCTCACCTTCAAACCAATCATTCACCAATGCCTATGGGGTTACTATTTTGATTTAGACCTGTGATGGCTCCTTTCTCGGGTCTAGAGAGGGGCTTCCTTCTTGGAGCCTTTGGCTGCCTGAATGATATCAAGACTTAATACTCTAAGCAAGAAGAGAGGAATAACTGTTAGGTAGGCAGATGTATTAGGTGTCTATGGCTATCATAACAAAGTACCACAAATTAGGTGTCTTAAATAATAGTAGTTTGTCTTGCAATTCTGGAGGCTAGAAGTTTGAGGTCAGGGTGTTGGCAAGGTTGGTTCTTTCTGAGGGCTGGGAGGAAGATCTCTCCTTGCCTCTTCCCTAGCTTCTGATGATTTGCCAGCTATCTTTGGTGTTCCTTGGCAAGTAAGAGTGTCACCCTGATATCTGCCTTCTTCTTCATATGGAGTTATCCCTGTGTGTGTCTGTGTCCAAAGTCTCCCCTTTTATAAGGTGGATCAGGGGCCCACCCTACTCCAATATACCCTCATTTAAATGAATTACATCTGCAATTACCCTATTTCCAAATAAGGTCATGTTCTGACATACTGAGGGCTAGGACTTTAACACATGAATTTTGGGGGACACAATTCAACCCATAACAGCAGTCAGTAGTGTCTGCTACATAAAGTGGTTGGGTTGACCTGACCGTGACAACTACAGCTATTCTATTTTCTTTTTTAAAAAAAAATTTATCTTTATTGTTGAAAGTATTACAAATGTCCCTCTTTTTCCCCCATTGATCCCCTCCACCCTGTACCTCTCCCTCCAGGCCTTCACCCCACTATTGTCTGTCTGTGTCCCTGGGTTATGCATATATGCATATAAATTCTTATGGTAATCTCTCTCCGCCTCCCACCCCTCCCACCTTTCCTCTGAGATTCATCAGTCTGTTCCATGCTTCTGTGTCTCTGGATCTATTTTGTTCATTGATTTTGTTTTGTTGTTGTTTTTTAAAAAATATATCTTTATTGATTTCAGAGAGAGGAAAGGAAAGGGAGAGAGAGAGATAGAAACATCAATGATGAGAGAGTCATTGATAGAGCCCACAACCCAGGCATGTGCTTTGACTGGGAATCAAACCCCGATGGCCTGGATCCCAGGTCAACGCTCAACAGCGGAGCCATGCCTGGCCGGGCAGTTTATTTTGTTCATTAGGTTCCACATATGAGTAAGATCATGTGACACTTGTCTTTCTCTGACTGGCTTATTTTGCTTAGCATAATACTCTCCATGCCCCACCATACTGTCTCAAAGGGTAAGGGATCCTTCCTTTTTTACAGCTGCATAGTATTCCATTGTGTAAATATTCGAGAAGATGCTTGCTATGATTTCAGTCTTCTTGAACTTGCAGACACTTCTTTTGTGTCCTAACATATGGTCTATCTTTGAGAATGTCCCATGTGCATTTGAGGAGAATGCCTATTCTGCAGCTTTGGAGTGGACTGTTCTGTAAAGATCAATTAAATCCATCTGATCTAGTGTGCCATTTAGGGTCACTGTTTCCTTGTTGATTTTTTGTCTGGAAGATCTACCCAGTAAAGTCAGTGGGGTGTTAAAGTCCCCTACTGTGACTATATTGCTGTCAATCTCTCTAAAGTCCTTCAGGAGTTTGTGGGATTTTTTTTTCTAGTCTGTGTGAGTTTTTTGTTCTGAGGTGGGTCTCTTGTAGACAGGATATATTTGGGTCATGTTTTCTTATCCATTCAGCTACCCTATGTCTTTTGATTGGGCCATTTAATCCATTTATATTTAAGGTTATTATTGATAGGTGCTTATCTAATGCCATTTTATTTCTTTATGCCTATGTTTCTCATTCTCTCTATTTCAACTTCTTATTGCAGCAGTCCCTTTAACATTTCTTGCAGCACTGGTTTGGTGGTGATAAATTCCTTTAGCCTTTTTTTGTCTGGGAAGCTCTTTATTTCACCATCTATTTTGAATGGTAGCCTTGCTGGATAGAGTAGTCTTGGTTTCAGATCCTTGTTTTACATAACCTTGGAAACTTTATGCCATTTCCTTCTGGCCTGTAGAGATTCTGATGAGAAATCATCTGACAGCCTTATGGGAGCTCCTTTGTAGGTAACAGCTTGCTTTTCTCTTGCTGCCTTTAAGATTCTCTCTTTGTCTTGAATTCTTGGTATTTTAATTATGATGCATCTAAGCATGGGCCTCTTTGGATTCTTCTTGCTTGGGACTCTCTGTGCCTCCTGAACTTGTGTGACTTTTTCCTTGACCAGGTGAAGGAAGTTTTCTGCCATTATTTCTTCAAACAGGCTCTCTATCCCTTGCTTACTTTTGACCTCTTCTGTACTCCTGTGATGTGAATATTGTTATGCTTCATGTTGTCCCACAGCTCCCTTAAACTGTCCTCCTGCTTTTTAATTGTTTTTTTCTTTTTCTTTTTGGTTCTCTGATTGAGTTATTCTTCCTACCTTGTCTTCTAATTTGCTGATTCGATCCTCAGCTTCCCCTAATCGGCTGTTCATTCCTTCCAATTTTTTATTTTATTTCTACTATGTCATTTAATTTCCTTCATAGTTTATCTTTTTTCATGCTGTTGAACATCTTTATGATCAGTATTCTGAACTCTATATCTGACAGATTGCTTATCTCCATTTCATTTAGCTCATTTTCTGGAGAATTCTTTTATTCTTTCATTTGGGGCTTGTTTTTTTGGCCGCCCCATTTTGGCTGCCTACTTGGATTTGTTTCTGTGTATTAGGTAGATCTGCTATGGCTCCCAGTCTTTTGGATGGTCTCTGTTGCAGACCAGTGTCAGATGCTGTTTGTGACTGGTCTTGAGTACCCTGTTTGTAGTTTTCCACACTCCACAGCTTCTGGTTTCCTCTGCTGCAGCTGGCTGTGTTTGGACAGGACCAAGATGTGCACCAGGGTCTGCTTTTCCAAGCCCTATGTCCAGAAGCAAATCAAGCAAAAACTCAAAGCACCCAGAGACTGTTATTCAGTCTCTTAATGAGCCTTAGGCTGTAGAAACTCCATGGGATGGGGCCAGAGGTTTTCCATCAGGGTGGGACAATTGCTCCCCCCCCCCCCCAGGCAAAAGCTGCTTGGAAGGTAAATACCTGCCTGAGAAAGATGTCCTCTGCTGTATGGGGGAATGACTTAGCAATGGGGTCCAGATGGATGCCTTTTGAGATCTATTCCCCTAGCCAGCCCCTCTGAATTCTCCTCACACTGCTCTTGTCCACTCTGCCTTTGCCGGAGCCCAAGGTGACTGGCCGCACAAGAAACTTTGTGTGTTGGCCCTTTAAAAGAGTGCTTGCATTTTCAGCTGTTTCTCCCTGGCAGACAGAAACCTTGCTGCTTTTCACAGCCAGATATTATGTGGGCACCTTTCTCAATTATGGTTCTCTAGGCTGGGGAGCCCAGCTTGAAGTTTAGACCCCAGAGTTCTCAGTGAGAACCTCCACAGCTGAGATATCCCTTGGGACCTTCAGCTGCTGCCTCTGGGAGCCCGGCCAGCCCTCTTGTACCTCCACACTTCCTACCAGTATCTATGCGGTCTCCACTTTTCCTCCTTAGTTATGAGGGTGCTCCCCAGCTAGTATTCGGTTGCAGTTGATTATTCAGGGTGGTTTTTCTGTATTTTAGTTGTAATTCCAGTTTGGTCCTGGGAGAGTGTCAGTGTAGCTTCCACTCAATCCGCCGCCCACTATTCTACTTTCTTGTTTGTACTTATAGCATTTAATTCAGTCCAAAGAGAACCTGTGTTCTTTAAATGTCACAGAATAAAAAAGAAAGCAGTTGGAAATGGCTGCACTAGAAACTGCAAAGAACATAAAAAATTAAAAATATCACTGTCATTAGCATCATCATCAATCTATCCATTTATGCACCTACCTACTTCCTTTTATAATAGCAGTGGAAAACCACAGCCACTCAGCTGGAAAATCCTGTGAAAGCCCTTGGATAGAAATCCAAGAAGCAATAACACTGTGTAGTTACTAAACTCCATACTCATGAGGATCATTAAGTAACTCTAATCATTTATGAAATTTAGTCTGGTGGAGTCATAAAATTGATTTTTTAAACATTTGTATTCATTATTTAAACATCTCCACCCCCCATCCCCTGCCCCAACCCCAGACTTGGCCATGGAGAAGAACACATAGAAAAGTCAGTTTATTCATTTCAGACATTTTGGGACTACATATATGTCGAAATTTATAAATATTTAAAATACCTTTTAGAGCTATAAATGTAGTTATGTAAATTCTTCTCTTAAAGTAACTGAATCTATTTACTTCCATTTTTTATTTCAATGGAAAGCTCATTTCAAAGAAAATAAGAACATGACATTTTTCTCCCTAAAATCTTTTTTTAAAAGTTGTTGAGATGTATCAAATAAAGATCATAAAGTACCCTGATATATGATTACGTTGAACTTCTTGTAATAACTTTTCAGTTACTACTACTGTCATCTGGTACTTTCTGATGGGTGTTCATGACTTGTGGGGCAGACGGGGAGAAGGCTCCTGGCCATGCCCTGGGTCTGCCTCAGTAAGAGGAGATGTTGTGGGCCAGGGTGGGGGGTGAGGGGCGCTGGTCTGCATTGTAGTATGCTGTGTTGTATGGGGAGAGGCCCAGTTTGGCAGTGCTGAGCCCACATCATGAATCTGAGGAGTATGCTGGAGCTCCACCTCCAACCATTGGGCTCTACTGCACTACATGCATAGTCTGTCTCCTTCTTGAGTGATGTTATACAAGTGAGGCCTCTGTTTAGTGAAGCTGTTCTAGGTGACTAACAGCCAGGGTTTCCCCTTCTTTGACTGGGCTGCCAAGTAAGGGTCTGGAGTTTGGCAAAAAAAAAATCTTCTCAAGCCCTTCCCAGCAAGGGCAGGCCTTCTAAAAATCTTTTCATGGGCTGTGCCTGGGGCCCTCTCTGGACTGCAAAACCTGGGGAATTTGCACTGAATTCCTCTCTTCCCAGCCACCAGTGTCTGCTGCGTTCAAGGGTCATCAGTTGCTTTAATTGCTCCTGCTTCTATCACGCCTCCCTCTGCTCAGGCAGCCACATGAGCACAGAGAGCATCCATTTACTATGAATTTTTTAAAATCAAGGTGAGCCCAGCTGGGCGTGGCTCAGAGGTTGAGTGTCGACCTGGGATCCAGGCGATCGGGGTTCGATTCCTGGTCGGGGCACATGCCTATGTTGCAGGCTTGATCAATGACTCTCTCGTCATTGATGTTTCTATCTCTCTCTCTCCCTCTCCTTTCCTCTCTCTGAAATCAATAAAGGTATATTTTAAAAAAATAAAATCAAATCAAGGTGAAACTCACACAGTTAACCATTTCAACGTGTACAGTTCAGTGGCATTTATACATTCACAATGTTGTGCAACCACCACCTCTATCTAGTTCCACAGCATTTTCATCACCCCAGAAAGAAACCTGTAACCATTAAACAGTTACTCCCAATTCTCCCCTCTATCCCCTACCTCCCAATCCCTGGCAACCAGTGTTCTAGATTCTGTCTCTATGATTTACCTAATTTGGATATTTCATAAAAGTAGATTCATACAATACGTGGTCTTTTGTTTGGTTTCTTACACTGAGGTTTATCCATATTGCAGCAAGTGTCAGTACTTCATTCTTTTTTATGGCCAAGCAACATTCCATTGTATGGATATACCACACTTTATCTGTTCATCTGCGGATTAATGTTTGGATTGCTTCCCTCTTTTGGCTATTGCTACAACTTTTTAAAAAGGCTGATTTCTTTGTTTGCTTCCTTTTTTAAGGCAGAGAACCACAGACTAAAATTATTAACCATGGGCTCATAAGAGTCTTAAAAAGATGGCATGTGCAGTTTCTAGACTTGGGTTCTGAGCTTCAACCCCTTCAGGAAGCGTTTGCCTGTCCCTCTCTCTCTCTCTATCCCCCGAGGATACTTTTTTCATTGCTTTTCAGAGAGAATGGAAGGGAGAGAGAGAGAGAGAAACATTGATGTGAGAGAGACACATCAATTGGTTGCCTCCTGCATGCTCCCTGACCAGGGCTGGGGTTTGAGCCTGCAACCCGGGACCCTTTAGTCTGTGGGCTGATGCTGTAGCCATTGAGCAAACCCTGGTAGGACTGCCTGTCTCTTTCTTAAAGGACTTTATGGACCTATTGGCCCTCTGCTTAGGATCAACAGCCCTTGCCACTAGGGTGTTCTTCCTCTTATCAGTAGCGCTTGTACATCTACTGGCGAATAAGCCTTGTCTTCCTTTCAATGCGATTCAACATCTCTCTTGCAGGTGGTCCTGTAAGCTGGCCCTGTGCTTATTTTCACTCTTACGTTTTTCCAGGACTTCAGGCACAGAACTGGGATTTGGAGGCTCTGATGTAACCCAGCCAAGTGGCTGGCTCTTTCTGGCATTTAAGTTTCCCTCACTTGAAAGTGGGGCCCATGGGAATGTTAAACTGCCTCATGGTTTTATAAATGCCCAGTGCTAAAAAAAATTATGTGTAAAATGGAAGACCTAGGTGAGTGTGATTTTTAAAAACTTAAGCTGTTGGGCTCCCCATGGTTAAGGGCAATAACAAACTGCCCCCCTCCTGGGCTGTGACTGACAGGTAATAATTCTTCTTGGCTCTTTTGCTGACTCCACAAGCCATTGGAGCCTTGTCTTAAGTTTTATAATGTCACCAGGACCCCTGCTGATGTTATAGCCCACATCTGCCCAAGAATTCTCTTCTGTCAGTAACATCGAGCGAGCTCCTATATGCTGTCCCCTGGATGGCCAGTCCTTAGGGCGAACATGTGTTTTGGCTGACTTTCTATGTCGAGACAGTTCAGGATCGCTTGAAGTGACCCTACACATTTATAAAGCCCCAATCTGCTGACATGATTAAGTGATAATTCTTTAAATGTGCAGAATGTTTTTCTACCATGAAGCCCAGACGGGCCTTGATGACATATGGAAAAACCACTGCCAGCTGCGTAGCGTCTTTGGGGGCCTTGCTGGCCTCTTGTTCCCGGCGTCACCGATGCCCTGTCTAGTTTGTATGTGTAGCATTACAAGAGTCAGAAGATCACAGCACAAAGAAGGTTTTAGCTCCCTTGTAGATGAAAGAGAAATTTATCCTACCCTTCCCACCTAAACATGCCCAATGAGTTAGAAACAAAAACCCATAAAGCTTTCCTGTCACTAGGAGGCTTGATTCAGCTGTTTATTCAGGCTTTTCCTGAGGCTGGGGTGACTGATGTGTGGGTGTGTTGGAATGGCCTCGTGGGTGACGTCTGGGCCACTGTGATATAGGACAATGCCCGTCAGCTCAGAGCTGTGCGGAAGGGGGATGCTTTCCTTCAAAGGCTTTGTGCAGCCTACGAGAAAAGAAACCCAGGGACATCTTCCCTCTCCCAGGCTACACTGGGGCACCAGTTGAAGACAGCACACTCTCCTCCGGTCCCCCTTCCCCACCTCTCCCCCGTCAGCACTGCCCCCATCTGCTGACAAGCAAAACCATGCAGAAATTCCTTCCTGTCACTCCCTCCACATCATTACCAGGGCACCTTCTTGAAGGAACTCGAGGGCCAGCCTCCAGAATTCCTGGGCAGCATGCTCTACACGGCCTTCCACCTGTGACCTGCAGGGGAAGGAGTTCTGTGCCTTACGCCCACAGGCTGATGGCACAAGGTTAACTAGCATTGAGAACAGGTGGGGGGATCCCATCCATAAACAGGAGGAAGTAAGATTCGTGACTGCTTTTGTGGCATGATTACATGGGGAGAGCTGAACAGGAAATCATACACCCACAGGAACTCACCTGGGTCCTTGGGGCCACCATGACCCTCATCTTGCCCTGCCCCTCCCTCTGTGTGCCTGTCTTTCATGGCTGACAGGTCTACTATTCTCCAAGGAGCTCACACCATGACAGTCTCTTCTGGACAAAAGCAATCCATGAGCAATGTTTCTCTGTGAAATGCGATCTCAGTCCTTGGGGTCCTTAGTCTTGGAATGGAGGAGGCCAGGTTGGTGGGGAGGCACCTGGCACCTGGCGATCCCCTCCCTGCACTGCTCCAGGCCCTCCTCTGGGCCGTTAAGCAGGCTGACTTAATCCATACTCCCCACTATCCTGGGAAGTATTTTGCTCCCTTGCTGTTCTTTGAAGGATTTGAGGTAGTTAACAAAAGTGCTTACAATTAAAGAGCAAGCCAATAAAAACTTGATGGGGAGACATGGAGTGAGGCAAAGCATGGAAGGAATAATTAGCCACCTAGAAATGCGCACCATACCAGTAGAGTTGCTGGAACTGGTCATAAATTTGGCTCTGGGTCTCCTAGAAGTCAAGACAGAAGGACTAACAACATATGGTTAGAAAAGCTAAATGATGTGTGCAGTAAGTGGAGGAGCCAGGATTGAATCTTGTTTTGTCTGTTGGTGAAGCTCATTCATTCATTCATTTCTAGGTTGGGACTTCTGCTATGGTCCTGAATGGTGGCTGAGGCCCAAGTCCGAAACAATAAACTAAGCAACAAGTCCTGAAGATCCGGCTGAGACTCTCCATGCAGGCTTATTAAGAAGCAGCAGGATGGGGCCTGCTGCCTTCCCACTTGCCCCTCCCTCACTATGTGGGAAGGGGACTGGGAGGCAAGGGGAACAGTGGCCTTCCTGGCACTCAGGCCTTGTGTGTGGTGAGACACTGCTATCTCGCCATAGGGAAGGGGCTGCTTTCCCTTCCTCTATGCCATGTGCAAAGCCTGGAGACCAAGGAGCAGGGAAATTAGCTGTTGGAGGTTTGCTGAGCTCCAGAACCCACAGGCTCACCCTGTGTTGTCCCCCAAATTCAGCATGATGAAGGAGTCCTCGGAAAGGCCAACCTGAGTGCCTGGAGGTGAGGAAACATGGACATAAAGACTGCTGCCCACGTTGGCCTGGAGAGTTTTGAAAACAGAGATCCACGGAATTTGCTGCTGCCTGTAAGACTTATGGGTCTGTGGAGCAGTTTCCCTGGGAAGAGGGGGAAGCAAATCCCACCCATCATGTTATTCATAGACCTTGGAGGGTAGAAAAAGGGTCCCTACAACCTGTCTTCTTATTTGTTCATTCTTAGAGAAATTACATGGGCAGGTACAAACCAAAACCAAAAGATGAACAAAAAAATACCAGCACCTTAACTTGAGGCTTTGAGCAAGTTGCTGAAAACCACTAAGACCTCAGTTTTGTCATCTGTAAAATGAGCACAAGCTTCACTGAGACCAGCATAGAATGTATCTCACAGCCTGGCTCCTATAGGACACTCAAAACATGACGTGGAATCTGTTTCCTGTGGTCATTCTTTTCTTATTTTCCTTCCTTCCTTCCTTCCTTCCTTCCTTCCTTCCTTCCTTCCTTCCTTCCTTCCTTCCTTCCTTCCTTCCTTCCTTCCTTCCTTCCTTCCTTCCTTCCTCCCTTCCTCCCTCCCTCCCTCCCTCTCTCCTCTCTCTCTCTCTCTCTCTCTCTCTCTCTCTCTCTCTCTCTCTCTCTCTCTCTCTGAGTCTGTTTTGCCTTGAGGAATCCCCAAGATGTCCTGTTCCTGAGAGTGTAGCCCACTCTCTTTAGGTATATTGATTAGAATCTTCAGGAGAATTGTAAAAACACCGATTCCTGAGCCCACCCTGGGGCTTCTGAGTCAGTATGCAGGAGTGGAGGGTAGGAAGAGAAAGTTTTAAAAGCTCCCCAGGTCATTCTGATTCATAGCCAGATGCAAACACTTCTGCCTCAGGTTATACCTGAAGGCTGATTTTTGTGGCCTTTGAAAGCTTGAACAGGGTGTCACCTACCCCTTGTTCAAAGATCACCCCTCTGGTTCTACAGATGTGTGAAGCTCTCATGAGGTTCTCACCTTTGCCTGAAGGTGGGCGCAGGGGGCCCCTATTACCTGCTAACACTCTCGCTCAGACTGGTTGATCAGATTAGCTCTCATCCACTTCGCAGGTCCCTGAAGGAAGGGGGCTGGCATAGAGCCCTTTTGATGAGCAAGAGTGTGAGGATGGTTCCAAGCCTAGGAATTCTGCGCAGGAATTCTGCTTGGGAGACCAGACAGAGGCCCCGAGAAGCTGGGGGATAGCCAGCGAGAAGTGAGAAAGGGGAATGAGGAAGGAAGACAGTCATTCCTCACTTAATACATTTAAAAAAAATATGCTTTTATTGATTTCAGAGAGAGGAAGGGAGAGGCAGAGAGAGAGATAGAAACAACAATGATGAGAGTCATTGATGGGCTGCCTCCTGCATGCCCCTGGCTGGGGATTGAGCCCGCAACCCAGGCATGTGCCCTGACCCTGAATCTAACCACCATCTCCTGGATCCTAGGTTGATGCTCAACCGCTGAGCCACGCCCAGCTGGGCCCTTAATAAATTTTTATATCATTATTATTTTTTAAACTTTTTATTTTGGTACAATTTCAGACTTACAACAGAAGTTGCACAAAATAGTACAAAGATTTCTTATGCCCTTCACTCAGCTTCTTCAAATATTCACCTCTCAGAAACCATAGTCCAATGATCAAAACCAGGAAATTAACATGATATGATTAATTAATCTACAGATTAATTCCATAGAATTAAATTCAAGTTTAATTGCAAATTAAATTATTCAAATTTCTCCAGATGTCTCACTGAGGTTCTTTTTCTGGGTCCAGATCCAATCCAGGCTCCCATAGTACATTTAGTTGTCATATTTCCTGAGCCTCCTCGAACCCAGAACAGTTCCTCAGAATGTCTTTGTCCTTTGTGGCTGATGCTTTTGTAGAGTGCTGCTAGTTATTTGGTATAATGTCCAGCACTTTGGGTTTGTCTGCTGTCTCCTTAGATTAAATCCAGGCTCTTCATTTTGGCAAGAAGATCCCAAGAGGTGATGTTGTTCTTGTCATTGGAGGTGGTAGAAAATTAGACGTTTGCTCTTTAACTTTTTCCCCCCAGCAAAGCACCTTAGGAGAAAATAGACCCATTTTAACAATTGACAAGCAATTGTAGCAATAACAGAGAAGAGCTGAGACTCCCCCCTGAGCCTGTGCTCTGCGGGACCCAGCTCTGCTTTCCTGCACCGCCCAGCCCGGGGCTCGCTTCTCTTTCCACACGCTTCCTTTGTCAAGCTTGTCTGCCTGGTGCGTGTGGCCTTCTCGTAGGGGGGCAAACTATTTTGGGAAATATTTGTACTCTCTTTCCTGAACACAGGTCCAAAATGTACTAAAAATGTGGCTACTGCCTCTACATAAGCACAGTTTTCTCTGGAAAGAAAATTGGACATCATAAGAAGAATTGAAATGTGGTTGAAGAGACAGAGGAATTTATACTTCTGCGTGTGTGATATTTGTCAGTAAAATAAAAATTAAACAAAGCGCAGAAGATGCAGCTGATACAATATTAGCTCATGTCCCGAAGGGGTAGAAAGAAATACTTCAAAATAGTATAGGGAGGGAGGGAGCCAGGAGGAGCTGTGAGTGAGAGGAGAGCCAGGGCACCTTTTTGCCTGCCCGGCACAGACAGAGGGCATGTAACTTCAGGATGACCTTTGCTAGAGTGGCAACATCCAGAAGGCACTTGTGTACATGGCTACGTCTTTTGCCTTGCTTCTGTTTTAACAGAGGAGAGTGGTGAGAGACTCAAGGGTGAACTTCGGTTTATACTTGTTGGTCCCTTTGGCGCTGTTGACCTAGGTGGAGAAAAAGCAGCCAGAGAATAGGAGGCCTTTATTCTTTGGCTTTAATGTCAATGCCCTTATTTTTGGAGAAAATCATATTTGCTCAATTTAAAAGAGTAAAACAGAAGAGGACAGGATACAATTATCTATCTATCTATCTATCTATCTATCTATCTATCTATCTATCTATCATCTATCTATCTATCTATCTATCTATCTATCTATCTATCATCTATCTATCTATCTATCTATCTATCTATCTATCTATCTATCTATCATCTATCTATCTATATCTATCTATCATCTATCTATCTATCATCTATCTATCTATTATCTATCTATTATCTATCTATCTATCTATCTATCTATCTATCTATCTATCTATCTATCTATCTATCTATCTGGAAAAAATTCCAGATCAAACACCTGTAGCAATTTGGTGTCCTTTACTATCTCTTTGATTCACATACCCACATAGAGATATGTCATCTTATGAAGACGAGATACTGCACATGCTGGTTTATATTCTGTTCCTTTTTTAGTCTTTATATTTTTCTGCTTAAAATTAATAAATGCTTATTAAAAAATCCAAACACTTAGAATATGTGATGCAGAATGTGGAAGTCCCCTCCCTTGCCTCAGAGAGCATCAGTTTAATAGATTGGTGTATATTCCATCTGAATTTCTTCACAGTCTTAGAAGTTAATTTTTTCACTTCATGTATCTTTGACCCAATACTTCCTGGCTGATGTCGGTTGGGTGGCTTGACTTCTTTGGTATTCAGAGTTTCTTTTCTTTGGGATACGGTGGTGAAAAGAGGTCACTGATCGTGCGTCTGTAAGAATTTTTCTCATCTCTCATTTTGTTCAATATTTGGGGGGCATCTGTCTCCACAGGCTACCCCATCCCACTTCAGAATTCTCCTGTTTTGACCTCATGACACTGCCCGCTGTTCTGCCACCAGCCCAGCCATCTCCCCTCTGTCCCTGTACACAGTCCCCTGTCCTCAGACCGAAAGCTCTTTCCCGTCTCCCGGTCCCTGGGCCAGTGTCCCGCTCTGGCTCCTGGCTTGCTCCTCACATTCTCTTTGCCTCTTTCAGGTTGGGATCTTCCTTCCCTCTCTGAGTCCTCTAGAAGGATCACTGCGCACCTCCTAGGACCTCAGCTCTCACGTCGATCCTTAGTTAGGAATCTACCTGTATTTGTCTCCTAGGACTGCTGTAACAAAGCACCACAAATGGGGTAGCTTAGGACATAGAAACTTATCGGCTAGGAGTTCTGGGGGCTGGAAGTCTGAAATCGAGGTGCTGGCAGGCCCATGCTCCCTCCGAAGGCTCTAAGGGTGAAATGCTTCCTTGCTTATTCTGGCTTCCAGTGGCTGCCAGCAGTCCTTGGGGTTTCTTGGTCTGTAGATGTGTCACTCCAGCCTCTGCCTCTGTCTTCACATCCCCTTCTCCCCTCGTGTATGTGTCCACAATTCCCTCTTCTTTCAACGGCAGCAGCCGCTGGCTTAGGGTCCACTTTCATCCAGTACGACCTCACCTCAATTTGACAAATTATATCTGCAAAAGGCTTGATTTCTAAATAAGGTCACGCTCTGAGGTTCCAGGTGAACATGAATTTTTGGGGGGACACTATTCAGCCCAGTATACTGTTCTAGACCCATATGGCAAGTTTCCTTTTAGACTTTTCCTTGTGGATGTACCACTGGTGTCTCCAACTCAACGTATCAAAAAGGGAGGTTGTTACCTTACCAGTCCTCTAAGCGGGGATCGGGAGGATGCTGGAGCTTCTGTTTATATATATTTACTAACCTTAATTTTGTGGACTTACGCCAGCACCCTAACTGGGTCGCATGCGGTTCTGGATGGCCTCGGGAGGAGTTTCAGTATGCTAAGGGTTGGCGGTGGAATGCATCTTTAGGCCACAGTTTACGTGAGTCAGGAATGAGGCCTTGGTACCTAGTTTTAACTAAAGAAACCCCCGCGAAATGGACAGGGGCTCAGACATTGCTGCAGTTCTGAGGGGGATGCTGTGGCGAGGCACAGACAAAAAGCAGCGGGGGGTCACCTCTGCTGGGTCTGGTGTGAGCCCTTTGATGAGGGAACAGCGGTGACAATCTAAGAAGCCCTGGCAAGAATTCAGCTTCACAAATTTAAAGTTATCAAGAAGACACTTTGAAATGTAAATGTCACATACAATTTTTGTTAGGTAAATGTACATTGTGCTTTGAGGATGTGCTCCTGCTGGTAGGAAGCCATCACAATCAGCCAGACATTCAAATAGTATAATCTCATCCTTTACAGCTTATATTTTTCTCTGTCTTTCATAACACACACACACAAACACACACACACACACACACACACACACACACATATATACAGGGGTGGGCAAAAGTATGTTTATAGTTGTGAGTACAGAAACACAGAGTTTATTTTTATTTTTTGTAAGATTTTTAAATTGACTTTTAGAGAGAGAGGAAGGGAGAGGGAGAGAGAGAGAGGAAGGGAAAGGCAGAGAGCGAGAGAAAGAGAGAGAGAGAGACAGAAACATCTATGTGAAAATGAAACATCAATCAGCTGCCTCCTACATGATCCCTGGTGAGCCTGCAACTCAGGCATGTGCCCTGACAGGGAACTGAACTGACAATTCTTCAATGCTCAGGACGATATCTAAACAACTGAGCCACACTGGCTAGAGCCACTCCTATATTATTATTTATTAATTATTGTATTATTTATTTGTATTACAATGGTAAACCTACTTTTGCCCACACCTGTGTGTGTGTGTGTGTGTGTATATATATATATAAATAAATTACTGTTTATATATATATGGGATTGCAGGACCAATACATCACGACAGCTATGTCAGGATAGATGGAACCATGGCTACTTAGCACTAGGCATCTTTATGGCTATGGCAGTAACTAGGCGATGGGAATTTTTCAGCTCCGTTATAATCTTACGGGACCGCTGCCATATATGTGGTCTGCCATTGACTGAATGTTGTTATGCAGCACATGACTGTACTGGTCTCAGAAGTGGCTAGTGAAGTGAGCAACGTGGGACACAAATCTGCTGGTTACCTGCTCTCTTGTTTGCCTGCTTCAGTAGTTCTGAGGGCTGCCTAGAATGTTTACTGTTTATACTTGGGCTGCACATAACCAGAAGAAAGGTAACTTTCAACCATATCTTATAGTATGTTCAAGTGATTATGAGGACATGCATGTATATCATGTAAAAATAATAAAAAGATAATATCCAGTTTTGGCTAAGTGGTAAAACAAAGTAAAGTCTCAGCTCCTATTGGCAGGAGTACTTTTCTGGAAGGCAATTTGGAAAAATGCATCTGAAACTCATAAAATGTGCATATCTTTGGTCTAACAATTCCACCCCTAGCAATGTATTATAAAGATATACATTATAGTTGTGGGCAAAGATTTAGTACTAGGATGTTCTTTGCAGCATTGTTTATAATAGTGATGGAAATTTAGAAATGAGCTACATGTCCAGTAGTAGGAAATTGGTAAAATAAGTTATGGTTTTCCCATATGATGGAATATTTAGTTGCCAGTACAAGTTGCATTGTAGAAGAAATTTTAAGATACAGCATATTGCTAAAGAAATTAAGCAGGCTATAAATTGTATTTTCAGTTTTATTTGTTATTTTAAAATTGTGTGTAACTGACTTTTCTGCATACCTTAGCCTCAAGAGGCTACATACACTTGCCTTGAATATTCATATCCTGTGGCTCTATCCCCCATCTGGCCCGATTGCAAAAGGTTATTTGTTCTAGAAGTTTCCCCTCCTCTGTCTCTCATCACCTTACCCTGGCCCTTCATGCCTTTGCAGGTCACCTCTTGAAGCCAGCTTTTTCAGGCTGTCTCTTTCCTCATGAAGCTTTGCAGAAACATGGACAACAACTGGTTCCCTTTGTTTCCCAAACACAGGTAAGACTGAGCTGTGATGCTTAATAAAACTTCCCTGAGTGCTTGGGTTATGATATGTGGGAATGGCAAAGCCAAAAAAGAAAAACTTAAAATTGGATACTAGATATATTTGCTCCCAGAAAATGTCGGCTTGGGTCAGTCTCAGCCACGTGTCCTCTGTTATTGTTTCTCTCCTTTCCCTCCAGCTGGTCACCATTTTGCAAGGACCAGCTTATTATTCTCCTCTCAACATGGTCCTTAAGCTTATCTTCCCTCTTAGGACCCTTGCCACCAATCCCACTGAAGAGAGGAAAACTGATTTCCTAAAAGGAAACAGAATTTGTAGAAATTAATTCTACCCACACTGAGGATAATAACATTTACATTACTATGCTGAGTGATTTAACTTAATGTCTGAAACCTCCCATTTCCGAATGAGATCTTATCATTGCATGACCAAAGGGCCATTAAAGAGACCGTTCCCTCTACTGACTTTCCAGAACAAAAGACAATTGGACTTAAAAAGAAATACCAGCTATCATTGTGGAATGCAAGACATTTTTGTAATAATAAAAGGAAATATTGTACCTTTGCCAAATGCCTTTGCTTTTTACAGTGTTTAAAAATTCAATTTTAACTAGAACACTTATTCTACATACATATGGGTGTAGAAAAACCCTTGAAGAGACACACCCTAAAATATAAATAGTAAGTGAAGGATATACTAATTACCTATTGCTGTGTAGCAAAACACCCCAAACTTAGCAGCTTAAAGCAACCAATATTTATTATCTTGATGTTTTTCTGGGTTAGGAATCTAGCTCAGGGTCCTCTGGGTCAGGGCTTCTCACAAGGCTGCAGTCAAGGTGGTGGTGGGTCTTAGCCATCTCAAGGCCCAACTGGGGAAGAGAGAAAGAGAGAGACCATGGTGTTTCGATAGCCTAATTTGCTAATGTGTCAGGGGTGCCAGGGACACCCAGGGATCCCCAAGACGCACCCCATGTTTGAATTCTCCAGGAGGGCTCACAGGACTCAGCGGATAGTAGTATTCTGTGTAGCCATGGCTGTATAATCATGATTTATAATGGTGAGAGGATACGAAGCACAAACAGCAAAGGGAAAGGAGCATAAGGTAGAGGCCGGAGGAAACCAGGGACAAGCTTCCAGGAGCCCTCTCCCAGTGGAGTGTCACCACACACACTGCATTCCCCCAGCAGTGAGTGGTGACGGCATGTGCGAATGTTGTCTGCCCGGGACCCTCATAAAACACTCGATGCCCAGGGTTTTTACCGGGCCCAGCCAGGTAGGCACTCTCGGCTGGCATGTCTCAGCACTCCAGGCTGCCAGAAGGAAGGCCGCTGTGTTCCTCCTCCGCATATTGGTGCTCAAACTGTTTAGGCGCAGTGAGCCCTACTTATCGGGGGATGGTGGGAACCTTTCCTCCTGAAGTCCAAGTCCCCAGATGCCAGCCAAGGGCCACCTTGCCAGCAGACCTTTCTAAGGAGAACAGTCTCAGGCCTGCTGTGTTACCTCTCTTCTGCACATCTAACTTCAGAAGTGATTTCATGACTTTTCTGTATTCTCTTCATAGGTAGTGAGTCACTGGGTCCAGTCCACAAGCAAGGGGAGGGGATTTCACAAGGACGTGAATGCCATCTTAGACACTACCCACTGCAGGGATGGCTCTGCTTTTCTCCTCTGCTTTTCTCATTTTCTCTCAATGACATGTAGTTCTTTTATAATAACAAAAAACTATTTTAAAACCATGATCAGTTATATATACAGCAGTGTGTACTGTAGTATATTTTTTGGTGGAAGGAAAATGGGATTTCTTTAGGCCCCACTCACACTCAGAGGCGTGGATTCTCATGGCCCAATAACCCTTGTTGGTGTTTGAGACTGTGAAGATACCTGAGAGAAGAGTTAGAATATTTCTAGTTATATTTATAAGAATAAATGCAGGATTAAAAACAAAGTTGAGTGTGTTAGAAACGGCACCAAGCAACTGGAGAGCTCAAGTAGATGATAACCCGTGAAATGGGAAGCTCTGGGAAGCTTCAGGCCAAGGTGAACGTTATGCCCTGCAGATCTTTGATAAATGCATACACCGGTGCAGAGGGTGGAGCGCGGCACTCCTCTCCTTGGCTGGGGCAATAGCCTTTTTACTGTTGCCCTGGCAAGAGAAGGTGAGGGGAGGAGGAACTACTTCCCTCTCTCCTTCTGAGCTCAGGATTTCAAGAAGAAGGGAGCCTGGCCTGGGGGAAGATGGGCCTATCACAGAACAAGGAGGGGTGCTACCTGCTGGCCTATTACCCATGGTGGGAAAGATGTCCACTAACCTTCAGAGGTACACAAGGGCATTGGGATCCGGGGATACCTGCTGCTGTCAGGTATCTGGAAACACAGAGGGCGTTAGGACAGCACCACCTGAGTCACACCTAGGCATTTAGTGTGTGTGTGTGTGTGTGTGTGTTAGAGAGAGAGACAGAGAGAGAGTAATGAGAAATGTATTCTGGAGGCTACTCAAAGGCCTCCTCTAGCATTCATGATCCCCTAAAACTGTTCTCTCTTTTTCACACACAGTAATTAAGATATTCTTTTTTAAAATTGTTTTTCTCTTTATTAAATTTATTGGGGGTAACGTTGGTTAATAAGATTATATAGGTTTCAAGTGTAGATTTCTCTGATACATAATCTGTATATTGCATTGAGTGCCCATCACCCAAAGTCAAATCATCTTCTGTCACCATATATTTGCCCTAGATATTCTAATATGTTGTTGTTATTGTTGTTGTTGTTATTATTATTATTGTTATTATTTGCTTCTTTCCACCATCATGTAAGATCTATGAGGGCAAGGATTTTTGTCTATTTTGTGGCTGACATGTAATAGGCACTCAATAAATACAGTAGCATTGAATGAAAAACCATGCTGATGCCAGCGCTTCACGTTCTTTGCTTCTGCTGCTTACCGGTATTTAAATAAACACTGCAGAGGTTTGCCTTTCAACTTAGTGGGTTTCAGCTGTAGAACTCCATGAACTTTCAAAGAGTTCTGTCAATATTGTCCTCAGTGAAAGAAGCCGGGCAGAAAAGGCCACATATTGTGTGATTCCATTTACATGAACTGTCCAGAACTGGCCAATCCACAGCGACAGGAAGCGTTTATTGGTTGCCAGGGACTGCAGGGAGGCGGGAACAGGGAGTCGTCCGTCGGCTGCTACTGGGTAATGCGACTGTGCTGGAATTAGATAGTGGTAATGGTTGCACAACTGTGACTGTACTAAAAACCACTGACTTGTACGCTTTGAAAGGTGAATTTTATGGTATGAGAATTATACCTCAACACAGCTGTTATTAGAAAAAACATGGATTTGTCATTAACTTCCCCAAGAGGCAGGGTGGCAGCTGCTTTTACTGCAGCTCCACAGATAAATAAAACAAGGGTTGTTGGCAGTGTGGTGTGATGAAAATACCGTGGACATTGGAGTCAGACACACCCAGATTTATATCCAGATCCTTAGCCCCGTGTGACCTTAGGCGAGTTATTGTTCTGACCTCTTGGAGCTTCATTTCCTTCCTTCAAAAAGGGGGTCTACTAATACCTAAAGCATTAAGCTATGTGAAGGTCACCTGCATTAACCCGTGTGACATGCCCAGCACCGGGCTTGACAGCCTGACAATGAGCTCAGTTCTCTTCCTTTCCTCCTCCTACCTCAGAAGAACCGCTACACGCCTAGGTGAGTGGCAGAGTAGATCATTAGAATCTGATTACCGAGTAGGATCTATTTTGTGGTGTCCAAAGTGATGAATCTGCCTTTGAAGCCCATTTGTCTGCAGTGGTTCAGCATTGTCATGTGCATTATTTGCCATGCAAGCTCACGGCTCACCCATTGGTCTCCATTCTCATCAAATTCAGAACAAAGGCCTTACAAGTGTCACTGAACATACCCCACAGCGCTCTGTAGATTGCTGCTATGTCCCTGTCCTTTCTGAGAAGAAAAGAGGCAGCCAGATGGAACTCATTCCATTGATTCTTGTTTGCTGAATGGTTCTGCAGCCTTCTTCTCACAGTCAGTTCTCCGGGATATAAAAAAAGCTCTGATTTGCAGTGTGTGCCAGTTTCCATGGTGTAAATACTTTCATCAGGGCTGACTGCTAGCTACCAATGTGCTATCACAGAATGTGGAGTTGGGAAGAGATGTACCCAATCAGTTCTTTCAAGATGTGGGAATGGGCTCTGGCATATCACTGCCTTTAAAGGTAATTACTCCATCACTGCTCGGCAGAGCCTCTAGGCAGCTTCTAGACATGGCTGCTTAGAAAAGAAGGGGTTTCTTCCATAATTTTTCAAAGCATAATGCCTCTGTTGGGCCTTCTGCCTCCTGACAACTCAACATGTAAGGCACAAATTTATCCAGGCTGGAAGCTAGGGTTGGGATTCTGCACAGGGATTTATTGGAGAATGGGAGGAAGGGCTGGTTAAGAGAACTAAGCCTATTTGGGAGATGTTATCTTTTGACCACATGTGAAGTTGTATTGGAGCCAGCACACTCAGGCCACTCAGAAAGCCACAGATACTATCACTTTTAACCTGAAGGAACTGAATGCATGCACGTTGGACAAGATCAGAGCCACATAGTGATATTTAAGGATTTCAGGATGCACATTAAGGAGAAAAGCAAAAGTGTCTGGCAAGTTGGCAGCCTCACAAGCAGAAGCTATGCAAACCCAGGCTGATGACGCTCTTTCTCATTGGTGGGCTGACCCTTCACCTCATGTTGGTTGACAGCTTACAGATAGAATACACTCCTGGAAGCGAAAGCAAAATTGATCAAGATGATTGGGGAAATAATCTTGTATTCTGGGGCTGTTTAGGGCTTACAGGATGGAATGTGGGGTGGAAGATTGCTGTTGTTTACCATGAGATTAATGACTGAGCTCCTACTGTTCTAATCTGGACAGCGGGTTAGAGCAACCTAGCTGCTCTAACAAACAAACTCAAGTGACTTAATACAAACATTTTATTTCTTAGGACTTCCTCTGGTTGGCTGAAAGTGCGGTGGCTCTACTTTCTGTAGTCATCCAGGGATCCAGGCTGATGGGGCTCTGCTGTCTTCAATACCTGGCTCCCAACATTGCCCTGCTGTCGATACCCAGGCAGCAGATGGGGAAGAACATGTAAGTACCAAAAGCACATCTGCCTTATTAACCATATTATTTCACTCAAACATTCCTTGATGGGCCCCGTTTTGTGAGAGGAACAATTTCTTGAACGAACTGGCTAAGCATTCATTGAAGACCCCCTGAATCTGTGACAAGATCTTTGATGGTACTTCCTGGCTGGGCAGCCATTTCCCAAGGACAACTCTACACCATGAAGGGGAGCAAAAGCTTTGGTGGGAAGCAAGCTCTACCTGCCACAGACAAGAACACTTTTGTGGTTAAAATGACCCTGAATAAGAATTTTTTTTAAGAGTATCTTTACTTACACAGATTGGACAAGTTAATATTTTGTCTCATGTTTTCTTTCTAGGGGAGACTTAGGTGGTCAAGCATAAAACATAGTGCTATGTTAAGCCAGTAGGTCACCAAGAATTGCATTTGGTCTCTGTTGCCTCAGTGAAATAGTTCTGAGAGTGTGGGGAGCACTGGGGGAGCCATTAACTGAAGGCCCCCTGCCCTTCCTCCATAGCAACTTCTCTGACTCTTACATCCCTAAGCTCTTGTTACATCCACTAATTTACTAATTCACTACCCTGGGGATTTTAATTGAAGCCAGCATGAGTAACAGTTACAGTCTTCTGGCAATTATTGGGGCAAAGTAATCTCCACCTGCCCCTCCACATAGCCCCCCCCCCCCCCCCGACTCCCAAATACACTAAAGCCACTTGCTAAGAGTTCAAACTTCATCCATTTTTTTTTCATGCCCAGAGATTTCTAGATTTACTTCTCCAGGTTCATGCCTTAAGAGACCATGAACAATAGATGAACACATTGTAAAATGGCTTTTTGGCCAGAGGGAACATCCATGCCTCAATGCTTTGCCTATGTCGTGGGAAAGTGACCTGCTTTATTTGTTCCCATTTTACAGAAAAGCAAACAATTAATTTAGCATGTGACAATCAGTGTAGAGTTTAGGTGTATCAAGCAAGGTCACAGTGTCAACAGTAGCAAATGGTGGCAGAGAAAGGTCATAGTCATGGCTCACCTGCGTGGGTGCTGTGCAAAATAATGCGAATCTTCAGCTCCCTTCAAGAAGGTCATCAGCTCTGTGCTCAAACATCAAGATCAACAACTTCACATCATCAGGGTTCCTTTGATGATATTACATGAGCCATTGGTGAGCTTTAATATTTGTGCCTTTGGACAAAGTCTTTCAGGCTTCCCAGAGGGAACATAGGTTTGTGCTACCAAGTATTCTAGGCAGCTCTGGCAGTGGAAGCTAAAAGCACAAGAGGGTCTGTACTGAGAATGCACCGTTCCCGTCTCACTCTTGACCGTCTTTCTGTGACTTTCCCTTTCATTGCTGTCCCTGATATTTGTGACAGTTTTATGTATCAATTTGATGAGACCACAAGATGCCCAGATCTCTGGTTATATGTTATTTCTGGATGTTTCCAGAAGAAGGTGTTTCCAGAAGAGATTAGCACTTGAATCAGTAAACTGAGTGAAGGGAATTTTCCTCTTCAATGTGGGTGGACATCACACAATCCATTGAGACCTGAATGGGACAACACGGTGGAGGAAGGGAGAATTGGCACTTTCTCTCTTGCTCTCTCTCTCTTTGCCTGACTGTTGGAGCTGAAACATCAATCTTCTACTTTCAGTGCTCCTGGCACTCAGATTTTCAGGGTTCTGAATGGAGTCCACACCATGGACTCTACAGATCTCAGGCTTTTAAACTGCATGAATAGCTTTCCCAGGTCTCCAGCTTGCAGATAGTAGGTCATTGGACTTCTCAGCCTCTGTAGTCACATGCACCAGTTCCACGTAATCAACCTTTCTCTCTCTATAATCTCCTGTTTGTTCTGTTTCTCTTCAGAACCCTGCCTAATACAATATTTCACTTGTGTGAAGTTGGTGGGAGAGCATGACATGCAGAAGGTGAGCCAGATCTCAGACACTGGATAATTCTAGAGTTATCACTACTCAGAGGTGTCTAAGGGCTCAGGTGGGATTTGCCTCAGAGCTGGTTTTCTTCCGCATGGTTAGGATGAGACATTTGAGGTCTTCCACAGGGATCTAGAAGTATGTATTACCTGCAAAGACTCCTAGTGCCTTGATCTCACGGGGTCTTCACTGATCAAATGCATTTTCCGCCCTAGTCAGCATGATAACAACCCAGATTCTTATGCAGACTAGATTAAAATATTCAGTCATGTTTGTTTTTATCTTCACCAAGTGACAAATAGTCTACCCTTTAGTATTTCCCTTCCTACAAAAGTTAAATGTAAAAAAATCCAAGGGTTTGTCAGGGCATAACAAATAGACATTTCACACAAGAGAGCCAGTAGATTGGTTGTGCCTGTCTGGAGAGTTATGCTGAGAAGAATTTTGATACTCCATCCAGTTTCAGTATGAAAAGCTATCACAGTTGATTGGCAATGTCTGCCAGGGGTGCAAAAGTCAGGAGCAATGACATGTTTGCCTCATCCATTCATTCAACCACCAAGTATAGAGTGCCTGTTATATGAATAGCACTGTTCTAGGGGCAAGGGCACTGTTTCAGTTCCCAAGTCTGTATTTTAGATGCAGGAGCACTGTTCTAGGAGCTGACTCTATTTGCTATCCCTGACTGACCTATCATTGTCTAGGTCTAGATAGGTCAAATGATTTATCTGATGCCACAAAATTAGTTAGAAGAGAGTCAACCAGACCACAGGACTCTTGACTTCCTAGTTGTCCATCCTTTGACCCTCTTGTCATTACATGGGTGAGTTGATTGGAAACATTTTTATTCTAGGCTTTAAGTTGCAGAAAATTCCTTGACCTTCTTGTATCTCTTTGATAAAGAGTTGACCCTATACTTGGGCTATAGCCCAGGAGTAAGGAGACTTTTCTATTTTTCTTGGAACCTCCCGTGTTGGATCACCTGCCACTCTTGAGAATGTAATAGAGTCCATAATGCCTGTGGAAAATTCTTCTTTGTTGGCAAAGATCAATGTGGTGTTCAGTTGAAGCAGGATATTATCCAAAGACTCCATTGGGGTTACAGAGTGCCTGATGTGGGGTGGGAGCTCTATGGATCCAGGTATCAAATGGTAGTTGGGTGAATTTTTCCATGGCTGAATTCCAGGAAAATTCTTTCTGATATGGTTCTGTTGTTCAAAGTAAGCATGTCCCTGCCCAGGGCTTGTGAGAGCTGGCTTGTCCAGATGAGTGGGTGGAGAGGCACTTGGGAGGAGAGATTATTTTTTCTCATTAGGATCCAGTTTATTCCACCAGTTCCTGAGCTCACTTTACCCCATAGTTGGGGAAAGGGTGTGTGCCTCCCTGCTGTGCTTTTAATGTGAACTTCAAAACTTTGCAAAGCAGGCTACTCTATCTCTCTTCCTGCATGGTCTTAATGGAAAGAAAACTAGTGAGATTTAACCCCCTCCCAGTATCTACTCAGAGCTCTGTGAGTCCTGATTATGATTCCAGGGAGCACAGAACACGGGCCACTAGTGGGAAAAGCTTTGCTTCATGTCCATGAATCTTTTTTTCAAGGAAATCATAGAGAGGCTGATTTATATAACCATGTCTATTTAAGGGTTGTTAAAAGGATTTCTAGGAAGTTCAGACAAGATTGAATAGATGTTCTAAAATGCTTTTTCCCGTGGGACACTGTTCTAAGAAGCTCATTACTGGTCATTAAAAAGCCTGAAGTAGGAGTTGTCCAGCCCGGCTCAGCTCTCCTGGGCTCCCCTTGAACATTACCCATGGGCAGATACTATGGAGGCCCAATGGCATCCTGGGCTCTCTGCCTGAGACTGTTCTCCTGCAGTGCTTGCTGGGGACAGTGCTGGGAGTTAACACCCCAGGAGCAACCCTCAGTCAATAAGGGACATGAGTTGATGGATAAATCCCCCAGCTTCCTTGCCCCACCATGAAGTGGGTTCTACCTGGTCTCTAAAAGGGTTCCAGGGAATGGAGCCCCCAGCTATCTGCAGTACATTGCTCATTTGTACCTCTTAATTGGCTTGCATCTGTTCCCTGTCTCAATTTCCAGCTCTGTCACTATGTGTTCTGGTCACCACCAAATAAACATTTGCACCCAAATCCTGGTCTTACACTTATGAGGGAACCCAAAGAAGACCTGACAAGCCTCCATGTCTTTTTCAGCTGGAGTATCTCCGAAAGGTGGAGGGGTATTTTTATAGCATCTCTGGAGACCTTGCAATGCCATGGCAGACTGAACTGTGAGAACTTACTGAGGTCCATAGCCTTCTCCTCTCTTCTCTGTCAGTAGGTAGAGAGATGCTTGTTTAGTTGGGGGCAGGTCTTCTCTGTGGTGCGGGAAGACAGCCCACAATGTAGACAAAGTAAGAATCACAATTTGATGGGGAAATCAGATTGACCTGGAGAATTAATATCATTACTAGATATAGCATTTGCCCTAGCAGTAACAAGGGACAGATGCTGGGCCTCAGGAGCCAGCAGAATGACCCCTACACCATTCCTTAAAATACCAGGTGGTGTCTGTGGATCAGAACCTAAGAGCATCAGCTAGGTCTTGATGGGAGGTCAAAGCAGCTGGTGGTTTGGGAAGGAGAGGAGCTTGCAGTGCCCTCTGGGCTGGGTGGGGTGTGGGGAGAAGGAATGATAGAATTTCTAGTCTGGAGGTGCACAGAGTCCATTTTCCTTGTTAAAATTGGTGATCCCATTCACTTTGGGAAGTCAGGTAAACCATCTCCCAGGAAATGCCAGGTCCTAGGGCACAGTGGCTCTGTTTCCAAGTGTCACAAGCTGGTGCCCATAATGAACTGCAGTCACAACCAAAAGAGACTGACCTTTCTCCTCTTCTTCTCGTGCCCAAGGTTAAATAATGTGACTTCTCAGACATTTTGCCTACCCTATTTTTAGGGAGCACAACTAGACTTGAATTGTCACTTGTTTTCTAGTATCAGGCAAGGTGGTAACAGCTCAGGTTGGGGCACTAGGCTCACAGAGCATGAGCCTGTTCGTAGAGCATCACTCTGACCTCTGGCCTCTGCTAGTCGGTGACAGGCGTAAGGCCAGGCTCAGTCCTGTGCGTTTGGCAGGGGCAGGAGGAGAAGGGGAAGAGGGAAGGAGAGGATTCTGCTGTGAGAAGTAGTTCTTATTTGAGAAAGAGATGGCGTTGCTGTCTCAGCCTGATTCCATGAGCTTTTCTTTTCCTTCCTTCTGTGCGTTCGCCCATGGTGCCTCCTCTGTGCTCCGACTCCTCTCCATTCTTTCAGGACCCAGCTAAGCTGGAAACTAGTGCATATTGGGAGGTGGCCCCGTGCTAATGGGTTCACATGTTGACAATGATTATAGCTAATGTTTGTTGAGTGCCCACTCTGGGCCAGGCACCCTGCTCAGACTGTACAAGGTTTGTCTTGTCTAATCTTCACATCCCCAAAATCAAGCACTATAATAATTCTTATTTTTAAGATAAGAAGCCAAGGCACAGTAAGAGAAAGTAACTTTCCCAAGGTCACACAACTAGTAAGTAGTGGGGCCAGGACACAAACTCCAAGTTTTCAACAAATATTTATTCAGCATCTACTATGTGCCAGGCACTTGTTCAAGGTGAACATGGCAGGCAGTGTTTCTGCTCCCCTGCTCCTAGGTAAAGTCAGGTACAGGGTCCCAGGAGCAAACCTATTAACAACCTCTTTGGTAGTGATTAGTACCATGCAGACAATAAAAACAGGCTGGTGTGGTGACAACCCTGGGTGGCCACTTGAACCTGGAAGATCAGGGAAGGCTTCTTGGAAGGGGTGACATTTAAGTTGCAATCTGAAAGACAAGGAGCCAGACTCCAAAGTTGATGGGGAAGAGAGGTTCAGTCAAGGCAGGAACAGAAAGGACAGAGAGAGAGAGAGAGACTCCATCACAGGAAGGAGAGGCAGAAGGAGCCCCTTCCAGAGCCTCCCAGTTAATCTGAGCAGGGTTTTACTAACCTCCAAGGGGCCCTGTGGCTCCCCTGTAGGAATTAGGGGGCCAAGGGGACTTCTTGCCTTATAATATGAGCCACATGGGTAGCCATGTGACTAGGACCGGGGTGGGAGCTGGGTGCACACTCTGCCCTCAGTGCTGCAGGGTGGGAGCCCCCGGAGCTGCTGGGGGCGGGCTTGGTGTCAGGCTTGCACTGTTTTCACCCCCGGCAGGACGAGGCCTGCGCAGCTGCCTCCAGGCTCGTGGCCAGCACCTCTCGCTGAAAAACAGCGGGGCTGATTGCAGTGATGTTTTGCAAAGGAAACAAGGGGGAGAACGTGACGTGGGCTGAGATTACAGCTCACAGCATTTCAGACCCAGGCCGGTTCTGGTAGCAAAGGTTCAAACTCCTCCCCGAGAGGGTTTCCAGGAAACCCCACAGTATGAAACTATTGTGCCAGATGTTCTAGTAAAGGACAAACCTCCCAGAACAAATAATAACAATAACAGAAGGGTAAATTAATCCTGCAGGTAGGCGAGGGAGAGCGGAGCGAGCTCCAAGACTGTGACTAGCAGGCGTCTGGGTGGTTCTGGACGAGTTCCATATGCCACATACCTGTGTCTTCTCATTCTCTAACTTGTCCCCTCCCTGTGATTTATGGGACCAGTGCTTCTGAATGAGGAAGGTCCCGGTCACAGAGAGGCTCACAGCTGGAGAGGAGGGTTTGCGTTCGCTTACATGCAACACGCTTCATACATTAAGAAAGATACTCCATCACATGATCTCACTTATATGTGGAATCTAAAGAACTTAATAAACCAATGAACGAAATAGATTCAGTGACATAGAAGCATGGAACAGACTGACGAATCTCAGAGGGAAGGTAGGGGTGGGGAGAGATTAACCAAAGAATTTATATGCATATATGCATAACCCCTGGACACAGACAATAGTGTGGGGAAGGCCTGGGGTGGGGGGTGGGTGCTGGGTGGAAGGGGTCAATGGGGAAAAAAAGGGGACATTTGTAATACTTTTAACAACAAAGATAAATAAATACATAAAAATAAATAAATAAATAAATAAATAAATAAATAAATAAATAAATATCTTCCATATGTAAAAAAAGAAAAGAAAAGAAAGATACTCCTGATGGCATGTTTGGCACGGCCAAGGGAAAGCTCACTCCCTGGATCTGGGCTGTCAGGGTGGGGATGTGTGTCACGTTAGGTCACAATATCCAGGGTGCTTGGATGAAACAGCTACCTTTCCCAGAATAGACACAGAGAGCTGTGCGAGTTGTTTTGAAAAGCAAATGCCCTGAGAAAAGCAAAGGACGTACATGGGAATGGAGGGGATGTGGTGAGCACTAACCAAACCTCACCTACCCTGGGTGCTTTAGAAATGGGTCCAGAAAATTATATTCACACCAGTCCCAGGATAAGCCTGGATTTCCCTCTATGCTTCAGTCTTAAAATATTCTGGCAAAATCATTGCAATTTGGGCAGGGGTTAGGGTTTCAATGGTTTGGGCTCTCCCAGTCTCCATGTTTTTGGTGATGGGAAGGACGGGGAATGTGCTTGGGTTAGTACAGGGCCAAGAAAGGCCTCCGTGCACAGTGGCCAGGTTGGACCTCCCACAGAGACGCTTGGTCAAGGGGGGGGGGGTAGGAGCCAAAACTCAGCCAGCTCCATTGGCACAGCTGTTTGCCCTGGTGTGCAGCTGTTTCAGCCCAAAGGAAGGAAACACTGAAAAGAATGGTTCTTGTAGCAGAATACGGTCCCTCTGGAGCTAAAGATTTTGGGTGCTATTGTCAAAAAGAGAATAGGAAGAGGTAGTAGAATAAGGAATTCATTCTGAAAAACCTCCAGGCCTTGCCCGGCCAGTGCGGCTCAGTTGGTTGAGTGTCATCCTATGCCCCAAGAGGTCACTGGTTCGATTCCCACTCAGGGCACATGCCCAGCTTTCGGGCTAAATCCCCAGCAGGGGGCATGCGGGAGGCAGCGGATAGATGTTTCTCTCTCATCGATGTTTCTCTCTCTCTCTCTCCCTTCCTCTCTCTCTAAAATCAATAAAAACATATTTAAAAACAAAACAAAAACAAACAAAAAAACCGCACATCTTAAGTTTGCTGGCAATAAGGAACTATCCAGACAGTATCTTTGATATGAACCTTTCCAATCTGGAGAAATGTCTGTGCCCAAACAAACAAGATCAGACTGTTTCATGTTCCTTTACTTTCCCATGTACCTTACGAGAGTCATGATAGAATTAAGAGATGTATAAAGGACTCAAGAGTTTCTAACCGGACCCAAGGACCACAGCTCTCCGCGTGGCCCTGAAGGGTGAAAGGGCCTGGCTGCCATGTGTGTCCTGTCCTCACTGGCACGGGCTCTCTGTTCCACTGCAGGGAGCGGAGGGGCCAGCCTGGACTCCAGCGCGGCGTGGAATGAAGGATGTGCTCTGCAGTTACACTTGCTGCACCTGGAAAGCTGAAGGAGAGGAGAGTAGGTTTCCAATGCCTCTTGGGGTCTGGGAGCTGAGATAAGCCTCCAACTCACCCACATGTTGAGGTCATGTGGAATATTCCTTCTAAATTCACACAGACTTGCTTGTTATTTATTTTGTTCATTCAACTCTGTGATTCATGCAAACTGGAAGCAACCTGACCCAGGAAATCACCATAAAATATAGCAGCGAACACTGTATTTTTTGCTGAAGATACTCATTCCTGTTTGTTCTATATACGGTTCTTGAAGTAGGGAAAAAATTTAAAGGACATCATTAATGATCATAGCACACCAGTGAGAAGTATTTCTGCCTTTGTCCTCGGAGAAGGGATTTCTTACTTGAAAAGCAGATGAATTCCAGTGCAACCCCCTTTGCCTACATGTGGGGTTAAAGGGGAGGGACGTTATCACCATTTGAATGCCCATATAAATTTGGCTATGTTTGTCTTCCCAGATTTTTACTCACATCTGTCCTCTGTGTGTCTGTCAGCCAGATAATGAAGAACTTGGCAAGCTGTAAAAGTGACTTCCCTTTCTGTACCTTGAGCTGGCCCCGTGGAGGAAATTCTACAGATTTATGTGTAGACTGACCATACGTTTTGGTTTGCCCAGACAGTCTGCCAAATGCTTTTTAAATGATTAACAATCGTTAATTATTTTTAGTTTCCAATTTCACAATCCTAAGTGTCCTATTTGGATGATAAATTATATGGTCTCCCTACTCATGAGTGGGAGAAGCGGGTAGGTGGAAAAAATACCACAGTTGGTAATTCTCCCTTTTATATTCATTTTGGCAATCACCGTAATTTTCAAAATACGTATTTATATACACACATGTACATTTATTTCTTGAGTCATAAACTTTAGGCAGTATTTATTAATTCCCAGCTGTGTAAAGTGAGACTTATAGAACATCCCGAATTTCCTCCACCTCCATCACCTTTGCTCTCTCCAAGTTTTGGTCAGTTGTGATATTACTTTCACATGGTGAAGATTTACATTTGCTGCATGTACATCCTGTCAACAACTGCAACCAAGCTTTCTCCTTTGTAGATAAATTCTAAAAGCTGAAATGCAATGAGCAACATTTGTAATATTATAATTATGTAACAATTATTCCCAGTAGAATTAGCTGGCATGAATGAAGCTTTAGAGATGTCATCCTGTGCCACATCAGGAGAATGTTTCGTCAAATGGATTCACTTTTCTTGCATTGTGATAATTGCTCATTCCCCCACCTCCGCAGTTTAGTTTGCATTATATCTGAAGTGATGTTTTTTAAACACAGGCTTTGTTTATTTGTTTTCCCCAGCCCCTCCTTCACTCCCTGGAGTTTCTAATTCTTTTTCTTTTTTCCCGTTGACCGAAGAAACATGTCTTTAGGAGCTTCCAGGTTCTTGATCATAAATGGACCCATCTTGTTCTTGAAGGTCTTCAGAGTCCTGTGACCTCTTGTTTTAATTGGGATCAGTTGCTTTCTAAGTTGATTGTAAAGCTGTTTCAGAACCATTTATTGCTCTTTCTAATATTCTTTTGTTGTTTTGCTGAAGGCTGTTGTCAAATAATTACTGGAAATAATATATCAAATAATTGTCTACATTGCTAGATTTCTGAAAATGTCTGTTTTTCCCTCATACATGACTGATACGTATCAGGATCCAAAAGTCTAGTGTACTGGTCTGGGTCCCATCAGGAGACAGAAAGCACACAGGAATTTGAACAAGAAAAGTAATATAGAGAATTATTAACTACAACAGAGGATTGGAGTAATGAGGAATTGTCCAGTAAGAAGTAAAGAGAATTCTAAAGAATATAGGAAGAACAGATATAAGGAGCAGTCCCATCTCTAGAGCTGACACAGAGTACCCAGGAAGAGCCACCCTTGAGACCCAGATCTTGGGAGAGGGCACGGCCATGGCTCACTGAATAGCAGAGGGGAAACCCATTCTCTGGAACTCGCTGGAAAGTCATCCTACAAGGTGCTGGGGAAAACTGTTCATGGGGAAGTGTCCCACCAAGGGTGCTGAACTGCAAAACTGCTTGGAGGATGATCCCAGAACTTCTGACCACTGGGTACTGCAGCCAGCCTTGCACTAGAGGAGCTGGGCGCTGCAGAAGCTGCTGGTGCTGCAGCTGTCTGCTGAGTAAGCACCAAAACCAGGACACAAACCCCTGTGATGTCTCTCCAGCGCCACCTACTGACAAAGCTTCAATGACTGCTGGCAAGGAAAACAAGTGAAGGGCCCAGATCCGTTTTCACAGAGCAAGCAAACAAGGATAATTTGGAGCTAAGAGGCAATCATTAACATGGGCACGTTTAGGTTTAGAAGCATGTCATTATAATGTTGAAGACTTTGCTTTATTGCCTTCTGATAGCTTGTGGTACAGATGAGAAGACTTTATTCTTCCTCTGTGGGTAATATGTTCCTCTGTGAGGCTTTAGGATTTTCCCTTTATCTTCGGAGTTGTAAAATTTCATCAGGGTGTGTCTATATGTCAATTCCCATCCTCACCCCCCAATTTACCTGCTTGAGATTCTGTGGATCCTTCTAAAGTCCTCAGTCTTCAGCTCAGAAAATTCTATATGTGTTTATTCTATTATTATTTCTTCACACCAATTTCTGTTCTCATTTGAACTCCTACTAAGCAGGCATTGGACCTCTCTGGTCCTCTCTGTCTTTTCAACTTTCTTCTCAAACTTTCTCTTTGTCTTTTGGTTTGAAGTTCTGGGAAATCTCCTTGGCTTCATATTGTACATGACCAGTTCAGCCTTGGCCATGTCTGTGCTAATATTATACCTCTCTGCTAAATGATTATTTTCACAATCATATTTTAAATTTCCATGTACCTTTCCCCTTTTTCTGATGTTTCCTTTTCATAACTCTGTTCTTATTTTATGAATGTAATTTCCTCTTGAATCTCTCCGAGAAAACAAATTTAGAATTCTTCGAAGCTTTCTTCTATTCCTTGAATTTTCTGTTTCCTGAAGGGCTCAATTATTTTTGTATGTTCATTTTGGTCCTTCCATTTCATATTGCCGACTTACCTCAGAAATCTAGCTTCTTTGCAGTTCCTTTCATGCATGGATGAAGGACTAGCCAGGTCAATAAAGGGGCTGATGCAAGCTTCCTCTGTAGTAGGGTAGAAAACTTTCCCCATCAGATCCTTTCCCTGAGTGGGATTTGTGTGAGCAGGTGAGGAGTGCCGAAAACCACTCTGCCATGTCCCCCACTGCAGGAGGTACAGATTAAGTCCTCTGAGATGAGGGGCAAGTGGTACCCACCTCAACCCTTAGTAGGGGATGGTATTCAGCATAGCAACAGCTCCTCCCTGAAATCATTTATGGAATTTCCATTTTAACCCCCTTTTATGCTCTCAATGTGAGTGAGGGGGTTATGAGTTGATTAACTGGTCATCAGCCACCTACTTTGAAAATTGCTGCATCCCCCGGCTGGGCATGGCTCAGCGGTTGAGCATTGACCTAGGGTCCAGGCGATCAGGGTTCGATTCCCTGTCAGGGCACATGCCTGGGTTGCGGGCTCAATCAATGACTTTCTCATCATTGATATCTCTCTCTCTCTCTCTCTTTTCCTCTCTCTGAAGTCAATAAAAATATATTTTAAATAAATAAATAAATAAATAAATAAATAAATAAATAAATAAATAAAACTTGAAGAAAAAAAAAGAAAATTGCTGCATCTTGTTTGGTATTCTATTTTGGAAAGCAATGTCTAATTAAATCTTGCCTCTACAAAAATTTTCCCTTTAATATGTTAGAAATTTCTTTGAGTGTTTATGAAAATATACATGTGGGGTAACATTCCTAAAAGGATGTTTGGCCTTAACTTTGAGAATCACTGGCTTTATGGTTGGGAGTAGTTGTGGCTGATTCAATTTTAAAGCATCTCAGGGCTTTTTAAACAGTTGTGGTCATTGCCTTCCCTACCTTTTCCTCCTTAAGTCACTGCCCAGAGGCAGCTCTATGGCAGGGGAAGGGAGGCTCATGCCATCATGAGCTTCACCCCTGATCCTTGGTGTGACCCTAGGCAATAAGCATAACTGCTCCTTGCAGAGGGCTTCCTGCTGACCAGGCACTGTGCCAAGCCCTCTACGAGCATATTCCTAATCACTTATGGTAATAACTCCATGAGGACAGTACCATAATCACCTCCAATCTTACTGAGGCTCAGAAAAGTACACTATGATGGCTGTACAACTCTATGAATAGACTGAAAACTGCTGACTTATCCACTTTAAATGGGGAAATTTTATGGTATGTGAATTATATCTTAATAAAGCTGTTATTATTATTATTATTAATTCTTTACCAATCTAAGGTAGAAGTGATTAAAATGATGAATGAGGTTGAGTATCTTTTCTTATGCATCATGGTAATTTTTCTTTTTCTTTTCATATCTTTCATTCATTTAAAAAATGGGGTTGTTAGTCTTTTACTTACTGATTCATACGAGCTCAACCTGGGTGTATCATATATATTGTAAATATTCTCCCATGTTGCTATTTGACTTTTGACTTTGTTCATATTCTTTTACCTAGCAGAAAATGCTATTTTTAAAAAAATATCTTTATTGATTTCAGAGAAAGGAAGAGAGAGGGAGAGAGTGAGAGAGAAACATCAATGATGAGAGAGTCATTGAACAGCTGCCTTTTGCACGCCCCCAACTGGGGATCGAGCCTGCAGCCCAGGTATGTGCCCTGACTGGGAATCGAACCGCGATCTCCTGGATCCTAGGTTGATGCTCAACTGCTGAGCCATAAATGCTAATTTTTATTGAGATACATTTATCAATTTTTCTTGATGGGCTTGAGGTTTTATGTTATGATCATAAAGGCCTTTTTAACCCCCATCAGCAGTCCTAGGATGATTTGAAAAAAAAAGATTCATGCTTTCGTCTAGTACACTTATGATTTCTTTTTAAAATGCTTAATGTTTTATCCATGTGGAATGGGAGTAATGAGTAGAAATTTAGCTTATTTTCTTCCAGATGGTTGGCCAACTGTCCCAACATCATTTAATAATTAATATATCTTAGCTTCATCCATCAGAAATGTCACCTCTAAACTCCCATATGCGGTTGGATCTATGTTTATACCCTGTATTCTATTTCCTCGATGTTTCTGTCAACTCACTTACCACTACAGAACTCTTTCATTGCTGTACCTTTATAATCAATTTAAAACATGGTAAAATTAGTTCTTGTTCCTTTCGCTTTTGTTTGGGAATTTCCATGGCTTGTCTCTTATGTTTATATTTTTGAATTGGTGACTTTAGTTTAAATGATCAGGTTCCAATAAAAAATTTGTTGGGTGTTTTATTTGATATCATGAAATTTATACTTCTAATTAGGAGCCAATTGCCTACATAGGTAAAGATGCTCTCCTTTCTGGTTTCCTCCCACCTCTTATATCCCTCCCCATCTCCTTTGTTCTTTGTTTGATGGTCCCCAGAGTTGGGTTATTGTTAAGGGGACTATATAATTAATCATCCAAACTGGACACTTTTGAGATTAAGCAGGTTGCTATGGATAATTATGTTGGGACAGCAGATGTAACCAAGACTGCCCTGGGCAAACCAGGATGGATGGTCCCCCTCGTCATCGGCCTCGTTCCAATTTACCATTTCCCCTCTGTGATCCTATCTATTGCCATGGTTATCAACTGCAACCCACATGTTAATGATTCTTGAATTTGCATCCAACTTCTCTCTTGAGCCATTGTTCCACATTTCCAGCCCTTTGCCAAACAGCTCATCCACACGCCTTATAGTCATCTCAACTCAAGTCGGATTCAGCTTCCCTTCAAAGTTGTCTCCTCCCTGCTTGTCTCCCAGTGGGGCTGGCCATCCAGTCTTTTGAGTTAGATACCTGGCTGTGATCTGGAATTCATCCCCCTCACTCACTGTCCTGTGAGTCTCCAAATCCTTTCAATTCTACCACGAAAAGAGCTTCTGAATCCAATGCCTCTTTTTATTGCTACTATCTTGTCTTTACTAGGGGCCTCATTCTCTTTTTCAGATTATTGCACCGGATTCTTTTCTGATTATCCTGCCTTAACTAAGGCTTTCCTCACCTCATCCAGCCTCCAGTCTCCCATCTGAGGGAAATCGCAAACCTGATCTAACCATTCATCTACTTGAGGGTCAATGCCAGTTCCACCTAGCCCAACCTGTGACCATGGAATGCAAGGCCATTATAACCTATTCTGCTCTCCAATTTCAGTTCTCACTTCTTCTGATACAGATGCCCCCAGTCCTGCCAAAAGTCATTCCATGGCCCAGATACACTGCCTCTTCCATAGCCCTGACTCTGCACAAACTGGGCTCACTAAAATGCCCTTTCTGCTCTTCTTTCCCAAGACAGGCCTCCTTAAAGTCTGGCATTTTTATACACCAATAATGAACTCTCAGAAAGAGAAACTAAAAAAACAATCCCATTTACCATTGCAAATAAAAAAAATAAGATACCTAGGAATAAACTTAACCAAAGATGTGAAAGACCTTTACTCGGAAAACTACAGGATATGTGGTCTATCTTTGAGAATGTCCCATGTGCACTTGAGAAGAATGTATACTTTGCAGCTTTGGGGTGGAATGTTCTGTAAATGTCAATTAAATTCATCTGATCTAGTGTGTCATTTAGTGCCACTGTTTCCTTGTTGATTTTTTTGTCTGGAAGACCTATCCAGTGAAGTCAGTGGGGTGTTAAAGTCCCCTAGTATGACTGTATTGCTGTCGATCTCTCCCTTAAAGTCCTCTAGAAGATATTTAAAAAAAAAATAAATTTAGGTGCTCCTATATTGGGTGCATATATGTTTACCAGGGTTGTATCCTCTTGTTGGATTGATCCCTTTAGTATTATGTAGTGACCTTTCTTGTCTCTCGTTATGGTCTCCATTTTGAAGTCTATTTTGTCTGATAAGAGTATTGCTATCCCAGCTTTTTTTTCATTTCCATTTGCATGGAAAATTTTTTTCCATCCCTTCACTCTCATCCTGTGTGAGTCCTTTGTTCTGAGGTGGGTCTCTTGTAGACAGCATATATTTGGGTCATGTTTTCTTATCCATTCAGCCACCCTATATCTTTTTATTGGGGCATTTACTGCATTTACATTTAAGGTTATTATTGAAAGATACTTATCTACTGCCATTTTCTTTCTTTATGCCTATGTTTCTCATTCTCTTTATTTCTACTTCTAATTATAGCAACCCCTTTAACATTTCCTGTAATGCTGGTTTTGTAGTGATAAAGTCCTTTGGCTTTTTTTTTTGGTCTGGGAAGCTCTTTATTTCACCATCTATCTTGATTGATAATCTTGCTGGATAGAGTATTCTTGGTTTCAGGTCCTTGTTTTGCATTACCTTGAATACTTCATGCCATTCCCTTCTGGCCTGTAGAGTTTCTGATGAGAAGTCAGCTGACAGCCTTATGGGGGCTCCTTTGTAGGTAACAGATTGCTTTTCACTAGCCTTTAAGAGTCTCTCTTTGTCTTGAATTCTTGGCATTTTAATTATGATGTATCTGGGCGTGGGCCTCTTTGCATTCTTCTTGTTTGGGACTCTCTGTACCTCCTGAACTTGTGTGACTCTTTCCTTGACCGGGTTAGGGAAGTTGTCTGCCATTATTTCATCAAACAAGTTCTCTAACCCTTGCTTACTTTCGACCTCCTCTGGCACTCCTTTAATATGAATATTGTTATGTTTCATGCTGTCCCACAGCTCCCTTAGACTGTCCTCCTGTCTTTAATTGTTTTTTGTTTTTGGGTCTCTGATTGAGTGATTTTTTTCTTCCCTGTCTCCTAATTCACTGATCTGATCCTCAGCTTCCTCTAATCTGCTGTTTATTCCTTCCAATGTATTCTTTATTTCTATGTCATTCTTCATTTCTGACTGGTCATTTTTCATAGTTTCCATATCTTTTTTCATGCTGTGGAGCATCCTTACAATCAGTATTCTGAACTCTATATCTGAGAGATTGCTTATCGCCATTTCATTTAGCTCTTTTTCTGGAGACTTCTCTTGTTCTTTCATTTGGGGCTTGTTTTTTGGTCTCCCCATTTTGGCTACTTTTTTGGGTTTGTTAAGTGTTAGGTAGATCTGCTAGGACTCTGTCTATTTGGAGGGTCTTTTACAGGCCAGTGTCAAATGCAGTTTTTGACTGGCCCTGAGTACCCTGTTTGGAGCAATCAACAACCCTAAGCTTGAGGTCTCCACTGCTGGGGCTGGGTGCGTTTGGATAAAACCAAGATGTGCACCAAAGTCTGCTTTCCTAAGGCCCAGGCCCGAAGCAGATCAGGCAGTCTCAAAGCTCCCTGAGGTCTGCCTCCACCTGCAGACTAATTAATCTGATTTTCTTAATGAGCCTCAGGCTGTAGTAGCTTCTACTCGAAGGGTAAGAGGCTTTTCCAGCAGGGTGGGGCAATTGCTTCCCCTCTCAGGCAAAAGCCGAAAATTCACCTCCAGAGAAAGATGTCCTCTGCAGTATGGGGGAATGACTGGGCACAGGAATCCAGACAGGCATCCCCTGATCTCACTCTCCAGAGCCCAGAACCGCACAGCTCCAGTCCACTCTGCCCTCCCTCTGCTGGACCCAAGGTGAGTGGCTGCACACGAAACTTTGTGTGTTGGTTTTTTAAGAGGGTGCCTGCATTTACAGCCACCTCTCCCTGACAGACAGAAACCCTGCTGCTTTTCACAGCCAGATGTTATGTGGGCATCTTTCTCAGTTCTTGTGCTGCTCCTGGCTGGGAAGCCCAGCCTGGGATTTAGGCCCCAGAGTCCTCAGTGGGAACCCTCACAGCTGAGATATCCCTCTGGGACCTTCAGCTGCTGCCTGTGGGAGCCCAGTTGGCCCTCTTGCACCTCTGCACTTCCTACCAGCCTCTGTGTGGCTTCCACTTTTCCTCCTTGGTTATGAGGGTGCTCCCCAGCTCGTCTTCAGTTGGTTTTCAGGATGGTTTTTCTATGTTTTAGTTGTAAACCCAGATTGGTCCTGGGAGAGTGTCAGTGTAGCTTCCATTCAGTTCACTGCCATCTTGGATCGCCTTTTTTTTTTTTTAACAGACCTATGAGTGATACTATGTGTGATGCTTTGAGAATACTTGTGTTATGTGCAAAGTCCATCTGGAATGCAGTCAAGGGCAAGCTTACTTATTATTATTATAAATTACAACAATAACTTCAAATTATTCATTGTAGAAGTTGGATAGGAAGATCTACTTTATCTAGATATTATTCTGATCTTCAAAATAGCCCAGCAAAGTAGGTTTTTCTCTACCTACTATAGTGTTTAAAAAGCTAAGGTTAAAGAGTTGAGTAACTTTTCTTAAGGAGCATCAACTAATAGGTAAGATTAGAATCAGCTCTGTATGACTCCAGACTTCATGGTCTTTCTCCCTTCCTAAGTTCCTTTGGAGGCAGCTTTTCCTTTCTAATGATTTTTTGGGATCACACCTCTTTTTCACCATTCTTGACCTCCCCTTTTCTCTCCCCTGCTGATTGTAGGAAAATTAGAAAATTGAGCAGCGACAAGGGAAAAAGTCACTCACAATCCTGCCATGGTCTTTACACTTGAAACCATTTTTTTCTGCATGCACCTCTCCCCCTACACACACACACACACTTTTCCTTTTATAAAAATAAGGTCACACTCTGTGTCAGTTTTGATATACATCTTTCATGTTATTGAACATTCTTCCCCTGACGTTCTGCATTGTTCATAATAGTCGTGTGAATGCCATGAACAGACACTGTTTCTGTGTGGCCTCCCATGGTTTGGAAACGAGGGAGTGGGTGAAGGGATGCGGAGGCCAAAGGGGGGTGCCAAGGTTTAAAGGACTGACCTGGGTCTACCTCACCAGCCTGTCACGTCTGGCTTAGACATTATTATAAGTTAGGATGAGAAGGAACTTTGGAAATGGCCAGCTTCATGCAGGTGCAACAAGCTGTGCCTCACCTGAGGCTCACCTCCTGCCTCTCTCAACATCTATTTCAGAGCTTCTTTATTGTTGCCTCGGCTGGGGTTCCTCAGACATCTGCTTAGGCTCTTAGGTTGTATCACCCAGAGCAGTTCATGCTCCACCCCGCAGGCTGGCAAACTCCACGAAGCACCTTTCCTCACTTCACCTTTTCCCATCCATCTCCCTGGGATTACTCACCGAGAAAGTGTTGTTCTTCAGCCTCTGTCTCAGGCTCTGCTTTGTGGGGAACCTGGTTGAGCAATCTTTTTCAGTGCAAAATCAACATTTTATGACTAATTTCCTCCATAACTGCTTGGGAGAAAGGCAGAAAGAGTTCTTAAATTGGGGTACGTGGACCAGGCTGGAGAACTCTCTGAAATTGTATGCAAACTTGTGAGCATGCATCTTTTTCTGAGTCCACTGCCTTCTACAGATCATCAAAGTAAACAATCAGGAACAGAGAGAAGGGGGAGAGGGAGGGAAGGAGAAATTTTGGTTCTAAGGCAGTGTTTGAGAGAACAGATAGAGAAGGGACACCGGGGTATAGACTTGCCGGGGGATGGCAGCATCAGGGAGAGAAAAAGGGTGAATAAAAGAAGAAATGGGAATAGATGAAAAACACGTTTCTCTGATTTCACAGCTGCACCTGGGTCAGAAGCTGCCTCAGGCATTCACTCCAGGCCTTCACCCCAGTCCAGGTAGATAGCCCATGCTGAACATCTGTATCAGACCTGGGGTTCAGTGATTTCTAAAGAACTTCCAGCAATAATAAAATACATCTTCTGGTTCATGTCCCTGTGGCTGGATTCTAGCAACTGGTACGTTAGGAAGACCTAGCATTCCTTAAAGAGGAACTCCAGCCCAGTCCTCATGGGGGAACCTGTTCAGCCCTCACCACCAGGAGTGCCACACTGGAATGAAAATTATGTTAATTGAATTGGGGGGGGGAGGGGATTGTGCCTTTGGAGCAGATGGCCAGAGAGTCCAATCTAATTTACATACTGATAAGAGTTGAAAAATGATACCTTCTGAGGCATAAAATGCCTGCACTGGTCTGGCTTGGTTTTAGAGTAAAAATATTTATCACACTGGCATACAGTTAGAGGGCTGGGTGAATTTGAGTCTAAAAATCCATTGAAGCAGAGGTCTCTTTCTGTGTCTGGTTTGCTATGCAGCTTACAGATATTCTGACAGGCCTTCAAACAGAAACCAGGGTCTGATTGGAGGATAGTGTTTGATCCTGACCTACTGGTTGGTTTATGTTCTGCTGACTGGTGAGAGCCCCCAAAAGTGAAAAATGATACACCTAACACCTGTCTCTGTCGAAGTGGCAGCTCATGATGGCCTTGGCTAGAAGATTGGGTTTGAGATGGACTCAGTTTCTCCCCCACACCCCATGAAATGTGAGGCTCAACAGCTTTAGGCTGGCTAGACTCCCACAAGCTTCACAGGATTGTTTGGAAACGAAAACTTTATTTCCATAATGCCACCCAGCTGCTTTGATTGATTTCTGTCGCCACCAGAATTGCCAGGTTCTTTCAGTCTCAGGTCTCGTTGGCTACCCCAGTTTTCCCCCCATCTTCTGTTATGGGAGTGAGGTTATGATCAGGAATGTGTGTGTGTGTGTGTGTGTGTGTAAGATAACTCTGAACTTGCACATGAATGTTCATAACAGCACTATTCCCCTATTCAGCCCAAAGGGGAAATCACCCAATTCCATCAATGGATGAATGGATAAACAAATTGTGGTATACCCATAAAGTGGAAAGCATTGAGCCATAAACAGGAATAAAGTGCTGACACGTGCTACAACATGGGTGGATCTTGAAAACATTATGTTAAGTGAAAGAAGCAGATACAAAAGCACAAATATTTAATGATTCTCTCTCTATGAAATATGTAGAATAGGTAAATGGATTCATTTAGACAGAAACCAGCTTCGTGGCTGCTAGGAGTTGGCAAGGGAAGGGAGATGGAGAGTGTTCGTTTGATGGGCTGGAGTTTCCTTTTGGGATGATGGGAAAGTTGGGAACTTGATAGAGGTGGTGCATGCACAGCATTGTGAGTAAACTAAATGCCAGTGTGCAGTAAACTTTAAGACGGTTCATTTTATGTTATGTAAATTTTACCTCCATAAAAAAGAGAACCAGGTTGCTCCGAAGGCCACGTGGAAGCTGCTAGAGGAGCAGATTTCAGGGCTATTGCAGTCGTCCAAGTGAGAAATTATGGTAGCTTGGACTAAGGGGTGGTTATGAAAGTGGAAAGAAGTGGATGGACCCAAGTGATTTCTAGAGGTCATTGTAAAAGACTAATGGTCAACCCTCACATCACAGGAGCCCCAATGTGGTGTGAAAATAAAAGGGAGAAGGGACATAGGAAGAATCTTCCCTGGGGTATTGCAGCTGAATTCCTTACTTTATGCACCTAGAACTCCTTGATTTCACAGGTGCATGTACAGGGAAATATGTTGTATTAGCAGCCATTGTGCAGCTGTGTCACCATGGAGAGTTTAGGCTTTGTGTGGGAGGAAATATTGGGGAGCTTGTGTATCGGTCACTTTTCTATTATCTTATTGTGTCTAAGAAGCTTCTACCTGAGGAGCAGATATATCAGAGACGCCCATCTAGCCCCAGATACATATATCATGTGCACACACACCACACACGCCTTAGGAGGTCAATGGCACATGGTTGGATGTGCAATCTGCACAGAGGAGTCAATAAGCTTGTTGAAACCAGAGGGGAAAATCTATGGCACGTGTTCCCTGAGCACTTGCAAGGAAGTGCAAATAAAAGGGAAATCATTCAAACTGACCATATGTAACTAGCCCAGATGAACTCCCTGCCTCCCTCATCCCTGTATGAAACCTCTCCAAGATTATTTGGGATATGTACTTAGATATTTCCACAGTAAGAGAAACATGTCTTGAGTTTCTTCTGTTTCCATTATAAAAATAGATGAATGGGGCATTGACTGGCCTTGGAACAGTCTAGCAGAGCCCATTAATCTGAGTGCATCAAATCTGAAACTGTTGTTCAGAAGTTCTCTTCCCTCTCCCTGCCTTATCATCTTTATCCATAATAAAGATTGTTATTTTTTTAAAAAATTCCAAAGCAAGGAAGTTCTTAGTGAGTATTTTTGTCCTGATTTAATCTCCTTCCTGGGAGGCTGAAGGCCCTCTGGGTGGGCCTTGCTGCTAATACCATCCCGAGCGTACAGTTATCTTCTAATAAGCATAGTTGTCATCACTATTGCTTAATAGCTTGATTATATTATCTAGTATGAGGGCTGTCCTGGGCCTAGTCAAAGACAGTTCAGACAGTAGACCTAGTCTGAGGCCTCCCCTCAGAAGAGCTGGATGCCCAGAGCAGGACAGCACTCCTGGGCACGGCAGGCCGAGTGACGTGTGTCTCAGGCACACCGGGTTTGCTCTGCCAAAGCACTGGGCTCTCGGCCCAGGGGCTGGCTGCTCGTCGGGGAAGGGCACCTGCCCGGGGAGGACTGAGGTGAAAATGGTAGGGTGCTCCTGACTGAAGTCCTTGTATGTATTTTAAAAGGGGGTGTGAGGTGTAGTAAGAGTCACATAATGAAATGAACCAGAAACCAGCACTGAAACCTAAATATATTTAAGAAAAATAATGATAGGAGAGGGATTTTCAAAATACATCTTAGGAAAATTTTAGAGGAAAAAAAAAATATTTTCTTTCTTTAAATTACTAAAGTCATGCATGAGCAAATCATAGTTATAAAAATTGTAGTCACCACAGATATAGCTAACTATTTGCATTTATTACCAATATAGAGGTCATCCTACACGCCCCTTCCCACCACCCATGCCACCCCAATAACCACTAAGAATAAAATTCCTAAGCAAATTGTACATGCATTGAACTTACCACTAGCTGACCATTTTTTTCTGAAAGCTTCAATTTATTCCACTTTAAAGAAACCTGGTTTAATGCTGGCATAGAATTTTATAATACCCTGAAGCTTTTAAAAGAATAGCAATGTTATGGAAAATCCAATGACATGGTTAGATCATTGAAGTGATTGAGTTTTAAATGGAAAAAGCAATCTAACTTTGCGATCAAAACAACACAAATAATGACATCCTGGCTGTGAGAACTGGAATAAATCTCTGGCGTCATCTGCCCCCATTTTATGGATGAGGAAACTGAGGCCTGTCCAAGGTAAATATTTTCAACTATTGTCCCTGTTAGTTAAGCGGTGCTTTTTGCCAATCAAATCTAATTTTCTCTTACCTTCTGACTGACTCAGGTTCATCATCCCTTGAGCACCAATAATTAATCACACTCTGCTAACTCATTCAACAAACATTACCTGAGGACCCATTGTTGCCAGGCCCTGGGGGCATCCAGATGGGAAGCCCAGGTCTCTCCCCTCAAGTAGCCCACCAAGTGCATAATAACAATATTAAGTCCCATAATAAAGACAAAAATAAATGCATCCTTATTTTTATGTGTTTGTGTGTTATTTTTGTTTTCTGCCTTTCATCCTCTTCCCACTCCTTTCATCCCTTGCGTTACCTTTTATGACACAACTATCTTTCCAGAATATTCTAGTACACATTGATTTCTCCCCGACCCTGCTTATGCCTCTGTTAGGCTCGCAGTTAAGGTGCCAAAGTTTTAGAAGATGATTATTGTATCAGTCAGGATAAGCAACGTTACTCTTGAGTAACAAACAACCTCCAAATCTCTGTGGTTTTACATAACAAAATCTATTTCTCATTTCCACTAAACCTCCCATGTAAGTCAGCAGGGAGCCTCTGTGTAGTCACTGAGGGGTCCATGCTGGAAGGGGCTCTATAAGGACATGTATTTCGATGTTGGATGCCACAAGGGAAGGGAGGTTGGCATTGAGTACCAATAATTAAATGCCTTTACCGAAAAAATAACACTCATCACTTTCACTCACATTCCATTGCCTTTCAAGACAAGTTACATGGCTACACTTCTCTTCCAGGGGGTAGAGAAAGATTATCTTACCTATGTGTGGAATGAGGAGAATCTGCATACTTGTGAACATATAATAATTACAATTATATAGTCTACGCGAGTATTTCCAGTATATTCATCTTACTTTGCCAAATTGTAAGAATTCTGAAGGTAGAGCACTGTATCTTTCTTATTTTGTGAAAACATCGTGTCCAGCAGAGGGCACAAAACCAAGCACTTAATACATTTATGTTTGACTGGAGATTTCATAAAATGCTGTTTAATTAAACCCAGTTTATGTTTGCTTCAGGTTCTGGCCTTAATGTGTGGGTTAAAAGCTTAAGGGAAATCTAAGGCTCTGGCCCGGGTTGTGCTCCAGGGAGGAGACCTCAGCTCACCGAGGCCTTTTCTAGCTCTCAGACCTGTCTAAATGTTCCCAGTAGTGGTCAATCATTTAATGCCACTCCCAACCAGTCACTTGTTCAGCTCATAACAAACCAGGTAGGGTGACAACTCACATTTATCAAGTATCAGAAGGAGTGAACACACCAGATGACCTTTGAGATCCTGTCTGAGATTGTGTCAAGTTTCTTTCAGGAAAGATGGTGGTGAGACAGAGCCTGATTCGTTAAGCTGCTGGACCGCTCTGAGCCGGCAAATAGCTGGGCACCCAGCTCTATGACGAGTCTGTATCTCGGGCTCTTGCTCCCGTCTGTCCTTGCACCCATCCACCCAGGTCTGTTCCCAATCACCCAGTTCCTGAGCTCCCACTTCACCTCTTGTCTGCGATGCCTCTCCAAACTGTGAGTGCTCTTTCAAACCGATCCTTAAAATTTTTAACATGTATTTTAAGGAGCGGCTGCATGGGAAAGAATCTAAGCAGTATGGCCGATAGTAGTGCTCAAATTCTCCTCTGTTGCCATGAAACATTCAGCTCTGGCCCTGTGTCAGTTGCCTATAACCAACACAATACTGTGTAACAGAACACCCCCAAATCAGTGGCTTAATACAACAGCCATTTATTATTTCCCATGAGTCTGTGGGTTAGCTGGGCTCACTCATGCATCTGCTCAGCTGGTGAGTCAGATGAAGCCGATGGGTCCAGTGTGGCCACAGCTGGGACTGCCGAGCTCTCCTCCATGGGTCTGTCACATGCACATGTCCCACACATCCCCAGGGCAGCCCAGCTCAGGCGTGTTCTCAGGCTAGTCTGCACATGTTCTCACGGCAATCACAGAGAAACAAAAGAGGGAGCAGAAATGCTCCAACACTTTGTAAAGCCTCTGTAAGTGTCAGGTTAGCTACTGTCCCATTGGCCGAAGGAGCTCACCTGGTCCAGCCCAGAGTCACAGTGCATGTGGCCTGCAAATCTATAGGACAAAAAGCATGGACATAGAGAGGCTATTAACAGGGGCTGTTAATGCAACTGATCTACCACAGGCCCCAAAGATGCATATCTCACAGTGCAAATCAAAGTCCTGCAAAGATTAGGGCCTGCTATCTCAGAAGCCAGTTTATTGCGAAAAGAAATTGATATGCTGTTGCTGCACACTCAGGAAACTAGGATTTTACTGTGGGTGACTGGGAGCCAGCTGGGAGTGGTAGGACTCCGGGCAGGGAATGGGACCACTGCACACTTACTTCATTTATGTTTGAGACCCTGGCTTTCTGAATCAATAGAGCTGAGTGAGGAGGAATCGGTCATTATTATTATCAGACTCTTACATTGGCAAAGAGATGGTGAAACTGATGTCTTTCCTCTCGCGAGGACTTGAATTTGCAAGGACAGGGCAGGGAGTGCAAAGTTTTCCATGTTATGGCTTTATCCCCTAGGAGATGCTGTCAGTTTTGGAGAGCCAAGTAATGTCCTCAGTAAGAATTCAAGGGCCACTAAAATGATGTAATGAAAATAGTTTTTCATCAAAGGCTGCAGAGAACAATTTACACACGGTGCCTTCTGACCCTTTCTACCTTTCTATCCACAGCAGATAAATGATAAATATTATTAAAATATCACACAGTTCCAGAGGAAGTCTTTAACCTCTTCAACACTGCATTTATATCATGTTACAAAGCTTCTCTTTAATTTGGCAGGAAATATGTTTGGGTTTTCTAGTTTTTCCTTTTTAAGGTAGTTTTTGGAGTCTGCAAAGAAATGGCTTGTTTAGAGTGAGCTCCTCATTTCACCTGAGCTGGGGCCTGCCTGACAGCTAGGCGTGCCCCATTAACCCCATCTCCCGCCAGCGCCAGGGGCAAGCAGGCTGTTGCTTAACAAGGATGCAAAATAGCTAATTGCATTTTAGGCCATTGGTTTGTCGCTGTGATGGTGCCAAGTAACGAATTCAAAAGCAAAGCAGTGAGGCCAATTCTGAGTCACTTATGAGCCTGAAAATCATAAAACAGCCTGCTCCCCAGGAATATGATGTTCCCAAGGATTTTGGCTTGTGCTGTAGTCTATCCTGTCTATTGTTAAACCTGACTGGAATCTGTGTCTGGAATAGATGTATTATGGATCCCCGATGTCAATCATCCATTGTCACAATCCTCAAATGCACTCGCTTAGTCGTTTTCCACATTCCGCATCAACAGCCTGTAGGGACAAAGCCTGCATAGGAGGAAGGCAATGTTTAACCTCCCTAATTAACAGCTTCGGATGGAAGAGCATCTCCAAGGTGCTCAGGAGGAAGAGATTCTAAAGAGATTTAGGCGTCGTTCTTCTGAGATGCTTTGCATGCTGGTGTATAATTTGCAAGTACATAAGGAAGTGGATGCTCAGAATGTAATATTCGGGGCTTATCTATTTATGTGTGTATTTATTAAGTGCTTTGTAAATCTCAATTTAGCAGATGTCTTCTGACTCAGAATAAAGCTCTTCACGAGGGAGTCAGTGTGGCTGCACAACAGAAGTCACATTATCATTTGAGCGCAAATATTTATGAAATAGAACAAACCGAAAAATTGAGGGGAAAAATACCCACTGGAATTTGTGACTCATTAAAGTCTCATGTGCATGACATATTGTTGAAAACTTTGTTTAGTCCTTGGTTCAAAGGATCCTTTCCCTCCTCCTTTCTTGGCTTTTGGTACTAATAAAAACTGTGTGTGTGTGTGTGTACCCACACACTCATTTATACATCCTCTCATAGCCCTCTCCACCCTTTCATATATGTTTCTAGAGGATATTATAATGTGTATGTTGCATTTCATGTTCCAAGGTCCAAAAAGTATATGGAAAGGCTACTGGTTCACTGGCAGGCGTTTTCTCCGAAGGTAAATCGTGCTCCGTGCCCATGACAGCCTGCTCCTCAGCCATGGGCAGGTCCTTGCCCCCCAGACAAGTTCTTATATTTCTATCTCGAGACATCTCTTCAGCATTTACCTTCTTCTTTCTGAACTTGCTTATTCTGTCCCTTTGCCACCAAAGGTCGTTGCGTTATTGCACATGTGGCATTCAGGTTGCCTCAGTTGTGATTTTAGTCCAAGGTGTTGACATTCAGCTCTCTGTCCGCTCCGTGTTCTGTAACCTGTGGGTGGTCTTGTTTTACCTCTGCCTTCCTCTGAGGCTTGGGAGGTCCTGGCTTTTCCAGGAGATGACTTTAGGCAGAAAGTGATATCAAGATGGTATTTACAAAATCTCACCAGAGCTTCAGGCATATAAAACTAGTTATGTTCTTCCTAAATAAAAGTCCCTTACTAATATGCTATGGTGTCTCCACCAAGGAAGGGATCCAGGTAATTTTCAACCTCATTTATGTTTTTAGTCTCTGTTACTTCTAGAGCTAAGAATTCCATAAATTTATTATCAGTGTTCATGGTAATATTTATGTGTATTTCCTCTAAGAGTTCCTTTAAGCCTTGGCTCTGGAATTCTGAGGCTGTGTACCCTGCTGAATCCATCACCACTGTTCTGGGTTTCTAAGTATATCTGTGTGTTTCCTTCAGTCTTTGAGTTTCTGGATTTGAGAACCTTATTTATGATTTATAATTATTGGGCAATGTTCCTATTCATGGGTACAGATATACTGGAAGGACAGATACCTGGTCAATAATTCTTTCTGCAAGGTATTCAGAAAATAATTGCTTTTCTTTGCAGTTACCATCAGCAGGAAATGTCTCAGTTTGGGGTTCAGTTCCCTTGTTCACTATCTTTTCAGAATAAGCCCCCATGTCCCATGTCCAAGTCTCTTGCCCAGTTAGTAGTTTTTTCCTTTGTCCTGAATACTGGCACTTGGTTTACATTGTCTAATAGTCTTTCCTGTTGAAGCATGTTTTCCTGTGCTGCCAATTATCCTCTCCTAATGAGAGTGTTAATAAGGGGATTTATATCTTATGAGGCCTCCAAACAGAGATGGGAGGCAGTTGGATATTAAGTTCTGGAGCTCAAAGGAGAGATCCAGGTGGAAATTAAAGTTGGAGTCATCAGCATTAGATAATATTGAAGGCATGGGCATGATCAAGATCCCCCAAGGAGACAATGGAGAAGCATGAGAGGAGAATGTTGGTATAACCCAAGACACGATGGCATTTCAAGTCTACACAGCTGATGTCCTGCTTGCCACCTGGTCATACTATCTGTTCATGTCTTCTCTTGCATGCTTTACATCTTCTGGCACAACATTTCTTAGTTGCCCTCAAATGTTTGATTTTTCAGTGTGACTGGTGGTTTCTTTCTTGGTCATTACTATTAATTGAAAATATTGTCCAGAAGGCCTTGCTTTCTCTATATCTCTCCAAGAACCTCTGCCCATCTCTCTCTTTCCATCCTCTATTCTTTCCTCGCCTGATTCAGAAGCCCTGAGAGAGTTATATCAGAGTCACCAATATCTCAGTATTAGGAGAAGCAACTAGGCCCTCGTAGGCAAATATTTCTCAGGACCATGGTCAGCAGCGCACTTGTCCTGATTTCCACTCCGCTCCCTAATTTTCAGGCATCGCTGTACCTGGAAGTCTCTGTCTTCAGCTCCTAGTTTCATTGTTTCTGTCTTCCTAGGGGAATGGAACAGTGTCTGCATGGGCACAGTATGTTCTTCAAAGCTTTCCCGTCTGCTCTTATCCACCATCACATCTTCCTTCACATGAATCTAAAGTCCAGGGGACTTGAGTGGCCCCAGTACAGTAAAATGCCAGGTGAATTGAGAAAACTATATTTACGAGTCTTTAGGTGGTCTATGTGATAAGTTCAAGGTTTATCTAAGAAAATGTGTCTTCTGCATCTCCCAGTAAGTCTTCAGTTTGTGTGAGAAAGAAATGGACAAAGACTCTCTGAGACAAACTGCCATTGAGATTGCCAGGGAGGGGGGTAAAAAGCTTTTGGGACATTACTTTCAAGTGAGTAATTTACCAAGTAAGATCCATATACCAACCAGTGATGAAATATGAAAATAATCCTTAGGAGAGTTGAGAAAACACTCAAGAAAGAAAATGTGAGATATGTAGCAGGTTCGGCAAACAAGAGTTGTTCTTAATCCCACCCAGTTAGGGATGGAGCTTGATGTCACACTGAGGTCCCTAAGAACATTCAGAGTTTCTTGAGCATGAGCAGTGTGGTGCCTCAAAGGATGTATTCAGTGATAGCTTCAGCTCTGAAGCCAGTGGAAGATGTACAGTGGCTCGTAGGCTTGCCTTAATGTGGACTAGTGTTTAACCTTGGGGCTTGTGTTTGTGTTCATAGAGAGGCTGACTCTGCTAAGTGTTAATAATTGTGTGCATACCATCATGGCTGTGCCTGTGGAGATAATCTCATGAGATTGCAGAACTTTCTTAATAACTTTCTTTAAGAGAATTGAGGAGGTTTTTGGGTCAAAAGATTTGGTTACATGATAGCTTCCTGCTCTATTCCTACACCCTAAGTTAGAATATGTTCTGGTCTATTTTAGAACATTGTGTGTGTGTGTGTATGTGTGTAAATTTTTATGGTAAAATAAGAATGCCCTTTAAAAAAAAAAATATATATATATATATGTCTTTATTGATTTCAGAGAGAGGAAGGGAGAGAGAGAGAGAGAGAAACATCAATGATGAGAGAGTCATTGATCGGCTTCCTCCTGCACACCCCCAACTGGGGATTGAGCCCGCAACCCAAGCATACGCCCTGACCAGGAATCGACCCTCAATCTCCTGGATCATAGGCCAATGCTCAACCACTGAGCCACGCCAGCTGGGCAAAATGCCCATTTTTAATGTGATAGAAAAGGCCACCAGATCTTCAAAAAAGGTAACTCTAAATTCACTAAGTAAAAACATTCTTATTAGAGCTTAACTGTGTCCGAAGGGTGAGGGATTAAAAAATCTACAGAGTCAGGAGGATTGTCCAGCAAGCTTAAATTTGTTGCTGGTATTTCATGGAAGTGACTGGTTCCTATAGCCCTGGATTCTATCAGTCTGTGCTCTCAGTTTATGTCAGTGCCTCACCCCTGCTCACCAAGGAGCCTGAGGCATTCATCCTGCAGATGTTGTCCGGCCCATTGTATAATTGAACATGGCCAATGGGAGGCGACTTCGCAATTCTATCAGACTGACTATCTACCCAGAGGTGATTTAATCTGTTGACTGAAGGGATGATCCTTTATCTAAAAGGTACTGAGTGCCCAAGAAGCTGTAGCCTTTTCCTGTGGTTACCCTGTCTGTATAGGGAAACTTCGGTCCCAGTTTCAAGTGTGTCCGCCACAGTAGTCCCAGCATATCTCACAGCCAAGCTACCCCATGATATACCACCAATGTATTTAAATTGAGACATTTCTACTCTCATAAATCTTTTTGTGTTGATGATAGATTTCATTGTTAATGGTAGGTTACAGGCCAAACCATAGTCTGTGTCCTGTAAGTTTCCAGGAACAATTTTAGGTAGAGAAAAATATCTCTGATAATATTATATTATTAATAGATAAAATCAGTTTACTGGCCTGGCCAGGCATGGCTCAGTGGTTGAGCATCGACCTAGGATCCAGGAGATCAGGGTTTGATTCCTGCAACCTGGGCACATGCCCAGGTTGCAGGCTCAGTCTTCATTCAGGGGCGTGAAGGAGGCAGCTGATCAATGATGACTCTCTCATCATTAATGTTTCTAGCTCTCTCTCCCCCTCTCCCTTCCGCTCTTTGAAATCAATAAAAATATATATACATTAAAAAAAATCTGTTTGCTGATCCATTGCATGGAAGAGAATATACAGTGGGACAGCAACAATTACAGAATTTCTTGAATGTGGCTCCCCTCTTCACCCAATTCCCTTTGGAAGGATACACGCTGGGCTTTTGGGGCCGGCTACTCTCATGATATCACAATGGCAGGGGAGCTGCATCTCTCTGGGCTGGGTCTTCCCTGTTGTCTTCTAAACTGGAGAGCCAGTGTTACAGGCACTACATCCTAATTGTCACCTTACAAGGATTAACTAGGCACATTTACCCATCTCTGCCTTCCCTCTTACCAAAGATCACTGCCTCTGTCTCCACAACTCTGCTCCTTCCTTTGCATCCGTTCTCTCCCACATCACCAGTTTCTCCCTCTTGGCTGACAACTCCCACCAGTTTGTAAATATTCTCTAAGATCTGCCATGTTGAAAAACTTCTCCTTGACCCCACTTATCTGCTCCCCAGTATAGCTGAAGGTTTGGAATGCGTCACCTACACTCACTGCCTCCGCTTCTTTACCCCTCATTTGTACTTTAGTCCTGATCAGGTATCTGCCGCAGCACTCCACTAAAGCTGGTTCCCCTTCACTAAAGCTGTTCTCTTCAAGGGCATCCATGCCTCCCATGTTGCCCATCCAAAGGGCTGCTCTCTGCCCTCCTCTGGTTTGACCTACGAGCAGCATCGACAGTGCCAGTTGTTGGCTGATGACCGTCCTCTCCGTTTACCAGCACTTTCATCTCTCAGCTTCCAAAACACTGACCAGGCCGCTTTTCCTGGCATCACCGGCCGTCTTTCTCGGCCTCCTTTCTGTTTTCCCCTCCTCTCCCTAAGTTCCAAGTGTTGGCACACCTTGGGGCTCTGTCCTGAGCTCTTCTCCTTTTTCGCCCACCTTCTTCCCAAGGTTTTAATAAATTCCCCGGTGAGGCCTAACTTAGACCTATTCCCTGAGCTCCTTACTCCCATATCCAGTTATGTACCATTTCTTCCCATTTGAATATCTAACTGGTTCTCAGACTTCATGTGTTCGAAATGGCTTGTGCTCTCTCACAAACCTAACTTCCACCCTTATTAACTTCCTCAATAAATGGCATTACCAAATTCTCAGTTGCTCAAGCCAAATGTATAGGAGTTATACTCGAGTTTCCCTTTTCCTTCAACCCTCCCTACATGCAGCCAATTAGCAAATTTTGTTGGCTCTATATCCAGAATAGATTTAAAATCTGTGTACTTCTCTCCATCTGTGTTATTACCACCTCAGTCCAAGTCATCATTATCTTTTATCTGAATTTCTACATTTATTTATTTATTTATTTATTTATTTATTTATTTATTTATTTATCATCCTCACCTGAGGATATTTTTCCATTGATTTTTTGGAGAGAGTGGAAGGGAGGGAGTGAAGCTGGGTGGGGGAGAGAGAGAGAAAGAAACATCGATGTGAGACACATCAATTGCTTGCCTCCTGTATGCACCCCAACCAGGGCCTGGGAGTGAACCTGCAATCCAGGTATAGGTGCCCTTGGCTGGGAATAGAATCTGCGATGCCCACTGGTGTGCAGGCTGATGCTCCACGACTGAGCCACAGGAGCCAGCCTCTACACTTGCCTTTTAACTGGTGTCCTTGGGTCTACCCTTGTCCCTTTCAAGTAGATACCAACTAGGTACCAGCTAGGTACTAGCTAGGTCAACTAGAATGATGTTTTAAAATAACAGAAATCAAATGTCATTTTCTTGCTTCAAATTCTTTAGTAGCTTTTGGACTCTTAATCGTGACTGATAAGGTTATACCTGGTTTGGCTACTGCACTTCTCTGACATCGGTCCAAACCATGCCTCCCTCTCACTCACTGCTCCCTGGCCACAAAGGCTTTCTGTTACTCAAACACACCCAGCCCTCTCCTGCCCTCAGCCATTTTCATTCCCTACTGAGGAAGCCCCTCCCTTCATTTCCTCACAGCCCCTTATTCTCACCCTTCCAGTCTCGAGGTGCTCAGATCTTCCTTACCTTGCTAGTGGGCCTTTTCTGACCATCCCCTCTGGGGACCTCCCCCCATTACTCTAATCACTTCACCTGGCTTTGCCTTTCTAATGCCTATTGCAAGCTGTGAATATCTTATTTTGCTATTGACTTGATTATATTTGTTCTCCCTCTTTCCCCTGAATTGCAAGCTCCAAGAGCAGGAACCTTGTCTGTCTTATCAGCATAATGCCTATCACACAGTTGGTACTCTATAACTATTTGTTGAGTAAATAAATGAATTAATAAATGCATGAGAGAATGTCTCTGGAAGTGATACTATTCTAGAGTCTCTTCAACATCAATTTGCTTTTGCCCTGCTCAGAGATTTTTTCTCCCACACCTGTCACTGATTTTCAAGCAAGACAAGCAAAGTATTAAGTGCCCAAATATCACATTCTGTATAAAGCTTGAAAGCACTATATTCAGAAAAAGTTGGCAAACACAGCTCTCAAGCCCAATTAAATTCTGGCATAGTAAAATTGCTAATGGAGACAGTGGGCTGTAGTTGATATCTGGATGGGGAGTTTCTGGCCATTTGTATTATAGATGTCTATTAATAAACAAGCAGTTCTTGGGTAATAAAACACAGCAAATAAAATTTAGTAGATTAAGGAAGACTGACTCTTTTAACCAACCTGGCTTCAGTCTCTTTATTATGAAGAGTATTGATCATAAAATCCAATTTGATTTGGCCCATCGTATTATCAAGGAGCAGCCTCATAAATGTCTCCAGACGGCCAATATTACTTGTGATAAATTGGACTTCTGCTATAAAATTCTCAAAGGTAAACAAATGCCAAGTGATGATTGTGATCTGCTTTCTTACCTGAGGCCAGTAAATAAAACTCAGACAAGTTCATGTCCACATTACCATGTTGTATCCAAATCTGCATTTTGATGCTGGATGCTCACAGCATTGGCATTGAAATACAGGTATCAGACCCCAAGGAATTTGGCCAAAATGATGCCACGTTCTTACTTCTTAATGTTCTTATTTTTGTTTTAAAAATCATTTCTTAAATGAATATACAGTAAAATTGGCTTTTTTTGTATGTATAGTTCTATGGATTTTTACACTTATAAAAATTCATGTACCCACCCCCCAAATCAGGGTTCAGATAGTTGCAATGCTCCCCCAAATTAGATCCTATACACAAATAAAATACCTAAATATTTTATTTTTGGAGCTATTGCACATGGCAGTTTATATTTAAATTTCTGTTTTCAGTGTTCATTGTAATATATAGAAATAGGATTGACCTCTGTGAGATGACCTGCATCCTGAGGCTTTGCTAACTCATTTATTAATTCTTTTTTTGTTTCCAGATTGCTTAGGCTTTTCCACACAGACATCATGTCTGTGAATATGGGCAGTTTTACTTATTCCTTTCTATTTAGCATGTCTTTTATTTCTATTTCTTGCCAATTGCACTGGCTAAGATGTCCTGATATTGAATAGGGGAGAGAGTGGACATCCTCGCCTTGTTCCCAGTGTTAGGGATAAAACAGTCAGCTTACATCTTGACCACGACGCTGGCTATCGGCTTTTTGGTAGATGCCTTTCATCAGGTCGAGGAAGTTTCTTTGTATTCCTGGTGTGTCATAATGGATGCTGAATGGATGCTGATTTTTTTCATACGTCTTTTCTTCATCCATTGATAAGATCATGTGGTGTCTTTTCTTCAGGAAGTTACCGGGGCGGGTTACAAAACTGCATTTTAAATATGAAGCAGCCTTGCACTTTCTAAATAAACCCCACTCGGTTGCAGTGCATTCTTCCTCTTATGTGTTGCTGGATTCAATTTACTGACATTTTGTTGAGGATTTTTACATCTATGTTCACGAAGGATATTGGTATTTAATTTTTCTTTCTTTCTTTCTTTTTTTTTTTTTTACCCTCATCTGGTTTTGTTATCAGGGTAACAACCTCTGGCCTCAAAAAATGAGGTGCAAAATATTCTCTGCTTTTCTATTTTCTAAAAGTGATCTATAGAATTTGTGTAATTTATTTTTTCTTTTAAAATTAATGCATTTAACTTTTTGAGGTATAATTCACATATAACATTATATTAGCTTTAGATGTGCAACTTGCGTGTCTCTAAACCCCGGTGGTTTCTCCAAGGGGAGAGGAGCTGTTTCCTGTCACCGGATTCCACCGCTGTGCCCTTGTTCTGCATCCTCTATAGGTCTTTCCCTCCAGCAAATCCGGACCCACTGCCCTTGGGCACCTCCTTCAACTCAGGGACTCAGGTTTCCTCTGCATGCAGCAGGGCGTGTTCTGCGTGTGTATAAAGGGGGGGACAGTGCTTCACCAGATCCTATGAGGCCCCCTCATTCCCGCCAGCCTGCCACTCCTTAAGACTGAAGCACATTAATCTTTGTGTCCTGCTGAGACCCAGTAGAGTGCCTCTGTATAGCATATCAAACTTTATTAAATGAATGCTTAAATGAATGATGAATTTCTTGAAAGCATCTGGGAAATGTCCCACTAACACGGGTCCCTGCTAACTCCCAGGGACCCGGCCTTCTGCTGGAAAGCTGGCCCGGTCTCCCTGCCGCACTCCTTGTCTGATTTTGCAACTGTGGCTTTATACCCGTTTCGTTTTACAATATTTATTGGGAAAGCATTTTAGCTGCTTATTATAGTCAGATATCATCCATGACAAGCCATTTTCCTTGAATTAGCCCAGTGAGGAATATTCCCAAAGGCGTTAAGGCAAATCCTCCAGACGCTTGCTGTGGCCAGCTGGACCCGAAGCCACACTCAGTCCCCGGGTTTGAACGCAGGACGGATTGCGGTTTTGGTCTACTCCAAACAGCGAAGCTGCTGCTAATTCCCAGGCTCAAAAATGGGGCTTTCACAAACTCGACTAAGCAAAAGTAACAGGAGAATTTACAACTGTGTTTTCAGTGAATTAAATGAGATAATGTAGTGCCTGGCACATAGTGAGCAGCCAGTAAATGCTAGCTGCTAAAACAATGCCACTACCAAGAACTGGTGCAGAAAAATTGTGCCAAAGAGAGTTGGGGGCTGGAGGGAAATACATGTTCAAGGGTTAGTGGAAAATAAGGTCCTATAAATAATTACTTTGCTTGAAGTTAGGAATGAGGAAGATGATGCTGAAAAAAAGATCACTTTAATAAAAAAATCAAGGGCATGAAAATAGAGGGGTAAGGAGAATTACTAGAAAGTTCAGGAGGCAATGTATGTTTCATAACGGTGAGTTTAAAAACATAAATTACATGCTGATGCACTCACCCCGGAAAATTTCGCACACTTAATCAAATCACATCGTCCCCAACTGTTGTTTCAGAAAATTTGACATACACTAAAACAACATCTCCAACAATGTGGTTAGTGGAAAATCGTGATTACATCCCTACATAATTATTTCAAAGGTTTTTGGGTAAATACAGAAATCCCCATTGAAACTTGAATTTTGAAACATAAACTATATAGCTCTGTAATTCCATCTTGGCTCTGAAATAGCACCTGGGATGTTTTCAAAATGCCTAAAGTTGCAGGACGTGCACAGAGAAACTTTTCATTAACTCTAAGATATTGACCCTTTCCCCAAAATACCTTTTCTTGGCTTCCTGGTGTCACTATTTTGTTGCTTTTGGTATTAATATGAAAATATTGATCTCGATCAATTTAAAACTAAGTTTTCAGCTTTGGTTTTAATAATGCCTTGTAAAGTACTACTTTGTATTAATTTTGGATGTACTTGTCTTTCATAACTTGAGTTTATAAACCTGGAAATGGAATTTTATAGCACATGATGCCTGCTGGTGATTGCTTTTTACCCCTGGGTGGATAGAATGCTGATTCTTACACAGCCAGTGAGCAGGAGCAGAGACCTAGGTGGAAGAAAGATGCAGTATGATCTTTGCAGGCAACACTGCTGGGTCATAAACTGAGAGAGCAACATGGCTGGACTTTTTTTTCTTTCTTAATTTAAAACATTTTTTATTTCTTAAAACCACTTTATTGAGGTATAATTGACATGTAGAAAACCGTTATTTATTTATTTACTTTAATTTTTTAAAATCCTCACCTGAGGATATTTTTTTCATTACTTTTTAGAAAGAGTGGAAGGAAGAGAGAGAGAGAGAGAAAGAGAGAGAGAGAGAGAGAAACATCGATGTGAGAGAGGCACATTGATTGTCACCTCCTGCACATGCGCTGAAGGGGATCGAGCCTGTAACTGAGGTACGTGCCCTTGGCCAGAGTGGAACCCAGACCCTTCAGTCTGCAGGCTGATGCTCTAACCACTGAGCAAATGGGCTAGGGTGAAAACTGTACATATTTATACAACTCAGTGAGCTTGGAGATATACCTGTGAAACCATTGCCACCTTCATGGCCATAGACATATTTATCACCTCCCAAAGTTTCCTCTTGCCCCCATTATTAGTATTTTGTGTGTAGGAAGGGCATTTACCATAAGATCTACCGTCTTGGAAAAGTTTAAGTATACAATATAGTATGATTATCTGTGGGCACTATGTTGGACAGAAGCTCTCCTGGATGACATTTTATTAGAACAGGACTGAGGGACATTCCAGGTGGAAGAGAAGTGTAACTGCAGCACAGAATTTCCAATGGGGACCACTTTATAGGTGACGGCCTTGAGACAATGCTGGCCAGCACTGTGGGGAACACACCAGTCATCACACGGGGCTGAAGCGGTTCGGATGAGTGAGGGCCGTAGGGACAGTGAATGTGGAGCTGATTTTTCCTGGGTGGGAGATAAGAGTGTGGCAGGATGGCACCTCCCCACCTCCATCCAGCAAAAAGGTGGCAGTATTCCACGCTAGCAAAAAGCTAGAAAGAAAGAATGTTTTTGCTTTAAATGTATACCTTGAGGTAGTTTAAGGGATTATTTTCAATAAACACATCCTGAGTGGAGGTAGTTGTTAGCAAGATAATTAGTAAACTTTCCATATAACTTATTCATTGTACAAGGAAAATACTAATTTCTCCCCTGAATTTATTGGCTGGCCAGAGCCAGTTATATTTATATGTTTAACTCACAGAAAAAAATCAGTAACTTTTTTTAAAATCAGAAAAGCAAACAATGACACCAAAAATCCAGAATCAGTTTTTAGAAGTTGGCAAATAAGCAGTATTTTTAAATGACATTAAAAGACATATAGTTTATCTCAGTGGATTAAAATTAATGTGAATTTACCTTTTTGACACTAACCCTTATCACAGTAACATATTATTTAGCATAAACAACTTTCTTCCTTTGGATTTAGAAGCACTACTTAAACAGAACTGCTAATTGACACTTAGTGAAAAACAATTTGTGGTACATTTTATTTCCTCATTGCTATAAAACTGGTTTAAAATAATGAGGCTCCTAAAAAGATATGACCTGGATCATAAAATGCATTTATTAGAGTTGTTTGATAAATCATGAAGGGGAGATCCTCACCTCTTAATAAGCATATGAAAGAGCAGGACATAGATGGAATGTGACAGGTCTCCGGGCAGTGTGTAGCACTCTCGCTGTCTCTCTGTCTCTCTGTCTCTCTCTCTCTTCAGGTGTCAGAAAACAGCATATTTCTGAATGCTGAGCCTCCTTCACACCTCCTGTTTTTACGTGTCCAATCTGGTGTCCAGACACAGTGAGGCTTATTATGTCAGAGTAGGAATGAGAACTTGTCCAGGGACCCTATCTGGATTCTGGCAAACCCAGAAGATAGAAGGGACTCCCCAGGATTATAGCAGTTAAGTTCTAGGCTGGAAACCCCCCCTCCCGGAGCCACACTGTTCAAGAACCTCATTTATTTATTCTCTTGTTTGTCCATCCTTAAATGTGCCTTGAGCATTTGTAACGTTTCAGGCCCTGTGCAGGGCAGTGTGAGCTCAACAGTGAACACAGCAGACGTGCCCTGCACTGCCGTGGAGCTTGCAGGTGAGAACGGGAAACATACTCAATGGCTAGATGGGGGAGTATATAGTACAGTGGCAACTTAGTATCATGGGAACACAGGGCAGAAATAAGACTCCAATGATGGGGAACTCTGGATTTCAAAAGGGATGAGGAGGCGGGTGATGGGACACCGGAATCCCCATCAAGAGAGTGTTTTAGTGATCACAGGCTCTGCTATCAAGAGGGTTCTGGGCCAAGGAAGTACCAGTCAATGCAACCTCAAGGAGCTATGGAGATGCTAAGAGACACAGTGAATGAGCAGGGACTTGGGGGCAGGTTGAAGAAGCCGCCAGGGTTGGGACCTTTGTGACCAGGATCAATAGACTGAGTGCACAGCAGTCTTGTCCCTTGGATGCCATAACTTGGACAGCCACCCTAGGCTTGCAAAATTTCTTTTTAAAACAGTATCCCAAGGGTGCAGTGGAAGATGTCAACAGTATAACCTCCTTTCAAGTGTGTTAACTTGAGCAGCCTACCACTGGTTAAGTTGCCTGGGGGCCCCATACCTTTCTGGGTTGGCTGTGGCTATTGTGATGTATAGTGGGTGCTGTCGTGGGTGGGTTTTGCTCATTGTCTGAACAAAAACAAAATGCCCAGTTGCACCTCAGCAGCCTCAGTTCAGGGAGCACATAAAACCTGCCACATGGCTGAAGTCCCAGCTAGGGTTCAGAGGCCCAGACAAGGGGATGCATCTGAGAATCCATTTCCTTTGTCACCATATTGTCACATAATGTGTACCCTTTCCTGCCATACAGCCAGACACCTTCTTAGTAAGAAGCTGTGGGAGAGAAATGAATACGAGAGATTAAGCATTTTGCTTAGAAAAAAATATATAATCCTTCAGGGACACTTCACATTATGGGATTGTACTGAGATTACAGGATTGGACTAAATTATTTTTTTCCCACCAGCTGCTGAATGGGCCCATGCATGACTCATAAAGAAGCCATATTCATATGTATGAGTGTAGTCAAGTAATTTTGTGACCCTCACTATTTGTATAATGGAATATTACTCATCTACTTAAAATGATGATTTAGGTCTATATTCAGTAACTTAGAAAGCTGTCCACGAAACATGACAGTGGAAAAAAAACAGGTCCAAAATCTTTTAAGTCTGCTTTGATCCCCTTTATGTAAAATTGTGTGTGTTCTCACCCATAAAAAGAAGTCTGAAAAAGTGTTAACATAGGCTATCTCTGGGTGATGACACTTTTTTCACTTCTTCTTCAAGCTTTATAGATTGCCTTAATGTATTTCCACAATGACAATGTTTGCTTTTTTCTGTAAAGGCTATCTTCATTTTAACCCCCCCAAAAAACTTGTTAGTAACTTTTGGGATCTGGGTCATTATTTACTAAACTCTCTCAGATTATTCTTTTGCTTGGATAAGAAACCAAAATCCTTTGGAGAGATGGATTGCCTAGTTGAGAAGCTTCTATAAGCAGTTTTTCTCTCTTGCTGAGATGCTATCTGATAACCCCCTACAGCCGAGCATGCTCCATGACTATAAAACTTCCCCATATGAAGAAATGATCTTTCTTTGACATTACTGTGGACTCCATGGAGTCCTGAGATACTGGCCCTTTTCATATACTAGTAACTGAATTCCTTGGAGATATGAAGGGGGAACATAACTCATGAAAGTTGTTGATATTGTTTTAGTTTTTTAAAGTATAGGATAAAGAAAGGCTAAGTCATCAAAAGAAGAGGTGAGAATTTGAGGAACACTGCTCTTTGGGTGAGGAATGACACTGGGGTGGGTTTAATTTGCTTCTTAGGCCATTCACATTTATTGCAGGGAACTGGGAGGGCAGTGTCGGAGCATAACCTTTCCGGTGGATGTTGCATACCAAGCTGTCAGCAGCTGGTGTATCAGAGAGCCTTCGGGAGCTGGGGGTGCAACGTGAAGACCTAATCAAAAGCAGAGTGGAATTCCGTACGTGAGAGCACCACCGTCCTTCCTCTGTCGGCCCGGGTAGCCAACGGCACCTTTACTCAGTGAGAAGGAATCACTGTGTACCGAATCCAGCTTGCCACAGATATCCTGGTGTAAAGTTACAGGATATTGGAAGGAAATGGATTTTTAATCTAAAATGTGTTTAGAGTTTCTAAACTTGGTTTAGCATTTTATGATTGGATTTTCTAGAAGAGGCAGGGAGATTCTGCATCCTGACTATATGCTGGGCATATCAAGACTATGCCAGAACAAATGCCTCCCATAAAAGTCCTGGCTCACTCTCCGACCTTACCCCCTTCTACCTCCCGCGCTTTCCTTTGCTGGCCAGCCTCCAGTGCCAGGCCCCAGCCTCCTTTGCTGTCCTTCAGACACAGCGAGCTTGCTCTGACTTCAAGCATTTGCCCCCTTCTTTCCTCTGCCTAGATCTTCTCAGCTAAAAATCTAGCAGAATGGCCTTCCCTATAAAGATGGCACCTCATTCCATACCTAGTTACTCCAACACCCGCCTTACGCTGCTTTATTTTATATATAGCACTTACCCCAGCCAAACATATTGTATGTTTGCTTGTTATTTGTCTACTCTTACCAGAATGTCAGCTCCATGAAAATAGCCATTGTCTGTTTTGGTCACTGCTGTCTCACTAGCACCTAGAACATATAGTAGATACTCAGTACATTTTTGCTCAATGAATGAGTGAATGCTTGAACTCAATCTACTCAATGGACATGTTCTGAGCAATTGTGTATAAATAATATATAAATGGAAACATATTTTAAATGCACTAGGAGAAAGCTGATGTTCAGTACATCCTATCTTCCATCAATCTTGCAAAAGGAATTAGAACTCCCAGTTGGCCTTTTGTTTAGACCCAAGTTTTAGAGTTAGATTTCCCTTCAAGCAAGATCCTCCTGTATATGGCTGTGTGCATGGTGGAGAACATTCCAAGTGTTGTCCAGACTCATCTGGGCTTTCTGTGTAGATGATCAGATGGTCCCTATTTCTGGGTCAGTTTATTGATTGCTAATGAAGACCAATATAACTGAAAGACTTCATGGAAAATACTAGATAGAAGGAGGAATGATGTTAAAATATTAACAACCACTATGGCCCCCATCTGCTGCTGTGTTAATCCTTTAGCTTATGGGTTTTGGGGAGCTGATACAGCAGGTGGAACGCGCTGGTGCCTCTAGGCTGACCATTGGCCCCAGAGGGAGGAGTTTGCAGATTGCTTGGGCAATGTGCATAGTAGATTTCATTTGTAAGTGTCAAAGCCACATGTTAATAAACAAAATTTAAGTAAATTTAAAGATCTGATTGGCTTTATTAAATGATTCATGAGTGGGGCAGCATCTCATCTGGAAAGCAGAGAGATACTCCAAAGGTTACACAAGATGGAAGGCTTTTATAGAAAAGAGGGTGGGACAAGGAAGTTATCAGCAAGGAAAAATACAAATTTATTGGAAGAATGTAAGAGTTCAGGTGAGGATGGCTTCTCATTGGCTAAGCTGTAGCATTTTCATTGGCTAGGCTTATTGCTAGGCAAGAAAATCTTTTTTCCTCCTGATGGAGGAGTAAAGTAGTTGCATTAACTGTTTGAAAGTGCAAGGTATGATTTTTCCTGCTGGGGTCTGTAAGTGACTTAACTCATGCTCTAATGGAGTCGGCTTCCTGCTTGGTGCAGTTGACCACTAGTCACTGGGCGTGAGAGCTCCCCCTACAGGCCTTTGCAGCTCCGATTTCAGCTGAGGTTTTCTTTATTCATTTTCACACACATATCCACCTCTTGGCTGTAAGGTCCTCCTGGCACCAGCCTGCACTTGGTGGGGGCTTAATTAACAGTGAATTCATTATCTGAGAGAATCTAACTTGAAAGTGCTTTTTTAATCTGTAGAAGTGCTTTTATCACTGGCAGAGTTGGGTTTTCCCACAACAGCAGCATGGGAGGCCCAATGTTTTCTTTCAGTCACCAGGAGAGAGTAAGACTAAGGTCTGGATGGGCAGATCCAGGTGTTGTGAAGTCTGAACTGTTTACAGTTTGGGTGGTCCTCTTTGAGAGAAGGAATACAGAATTAGGCACAAGGTCTGGAAGCTTATGTTTCAGTAGTTTGACAGCCAAGATGCTTCCGGGGCTGGGTGCTCCACCCTTCTGGGATCCAAGCCTCATCGGGAGACTTCTGGGTGGGCTCACAAAGGCCTGGGTGCAGGGAGGATGGGCACTGCTGGGAACAAAGCTGTCCTAAGGAAGGGTTGGCCCACTAATAACAATGCCCCAGTAATCAGAAGACTGGTTCTAAGAAGACTGTGAGGACTTTTTTTTTCTTCTAATAGATCTTTATTGATTTCAGAGAGAGGAAAGGAGAGGGAGAGAAAGATAGAAACATCAATGATGAGAGAGCCATTGATCGGCTGCCTCCTGCACGCTCCCAACTTGGGATCGAGTCCGCAACCCAGGCATGTGCCCTGACCGGGAATCGAACCCCTATCTCCTGGATCCTAGGTCGACGGTTAATGGCTGAGCCACGTCCTGCCGGGCCTGTGAGGACTTTTTGATTAGAACTCGTTTCTCTCTGGCTCTGTAAGATATTGCAGCCCAGAGCAGCACGCCTGATACCCAAGGATAAAATACAGAACATGACAGGAGAGGAGTCCTCCTGCCTCTATAAGAAGTGGGCTTCAATGCCCAAAGAGTGCCATTGTCACACAAAAGTGAGGACAACTTGATGCCGACCCCAGTGACCATAGCCTGGGTGTCTTCTCATCACCTCACAGGCAGCATCAGAGGCTGGCAGACTTTATAATAACAGTGATAGTTGCCCTTCATGGGGCACATACGTGCTGGGCACCTTTAAGTACATTCTCTCTCATTCTTACGGGAGCCCTGCAGGGTAAATGTCATTAACCCTGTTTTACAGGTGTGATAGGCTGGCATATCTGCTCACGTGACACTCAGTGCACAGACAATATAGACTGTTCTCCAGCTGACTTGAATCTCCTGTGAGTCCCTACCCTGCTGGGTAGCACAAAACCGAGTCTTGCCAATTAACGACACCTCAATCCCTTCTGGTTTTTAGGGTCTTTCCTGTTTAAATGGGGTTTTCTAAGTTAAATTCCCGATCAGTGCTCTTTAGTTCCATGATCAGGTGCTCTTGAGGTGTTCCTCACTTTCCCTTCATCACGAAGGTCCTGGGTGCTGGGGGGACTTGCTGGGGTTCCCCAGTCAGGGGATGGGACCTCTAGACATCTACTGCTCTACTCTGTGCACCTGGTGACCAGGGAGTGTAAATGGACCTGTCTTATCTTCTGGGGCCACGGGTGTCTCACACTGCTGGTTGGATCACCTGTGCTGTCCTGAAGTCTGTAGGACTGATCACTCAGCACCTTCATGGCTGTGCTGGTACTTGTGGAAACTTCTGGATCCCTGAATGCCACACATAGGCCACGTGAAGCCCAGAAGGCAGCCTCAGTGCACCTGTCTGCAAGGACGTTGCACTAACTTGCCACTTCCTGTGGCTGGCTCTTACCCTGACCCCTGGGGCTGGAAGGGCTGTAGCTTCCATGGCCCCTATGTCACCCTGTCCGCTCTCTCTGCCTTGACATGTAGTACAGCCTATGATACCCCATGGTCTTCAAACTTCCAAAAAGCTATGACCTCCTTTTCAAGTTGATAACAGATGTTTTCCATTTAAATTAAATAGTTGCAAAGGATGTAATTCCTGGTATACTGTACATATTGACATTTCAGAATGAAACCGTTATAGCACTTTTTTAAATGTACCCAGTGGAATGTAAATTTTGTGCTTTCATACCCATGGTTCAAAAAGCACACGAACAAGCTCTTTTCCAACAGTTGGAAGTTTTACAATGTTTTTTCTCCTTGAAATTGTGTTCCCATTCCACTTTTCCTATAGAACTTTATCCTAACATGATATATTTTCATGCTTGGAAGTCTTTTATTAAAACCCTATCATTTTTCTTTTCAACAAAAATATGTGTTTACACTGAACATTTTAAGTTGTTATTTTTTTCCACACAGCACTCTATTAGGAAATGCATTATGGATTAAATTCTCATTAGAATTATTATTAGTACACAATTGATCGGGGTCACGTATACATATATACACACATACACATTGCATGTTTTTGTAATTGATTATTAAACAAAATAATTGTGCTGGAAATGTATCTCTTTATGAAACGGATGGGAGGGTAGTTAAGACAGTTCAAGAGGGCTTTGTAGAAGCAGATGTTTCAAAGTGTACTTCTGTTTGTTGCTTGGTGGTTTTGCACCTTAGGAAAAATGCATCTTAGAAAGATTCTAGGTGGCTTTTGTTGTCTGCCTTCCTCTGTTGAGAGGGGGAGGTGGGAGATAGGAAAGTGCAGCAGACATAATATTGATTTCCTTATAACTCTCCAGACCCCAGGTGCCTTGGAAAGTGAGGAGTTCTAGAAATTTAAAGACTGCTTTTGGCCCTGGCTGAGCACGTGGTGAAAGGGGTGTGGGCCCACAGGCCCTGCCCTCTCCTTCTCTGGGACACTAAATCTCAAGCAAAATGCTCAGGCCCAGAAGGCAGCAAGAAAATGCAAATAAAAATCACTGCTGTATAAACATCAGTAGATTACCTGTGCCACAGAGGTGAGGAAATGAAGCCTGGAGATGTTAGAAGAGCTTGTCTAAATATGTAGGCAGCGGTGGAGAGCGGGAATTTGTCTTCATGTCTGGAATCCCTCCTCTCCCAAAGCCAGCCTGTGGGTGGATGGCTGTATCAGAATCATCTGAGTCCCTTTTTAAATCATTTATGACTTATTGTGTACCTGAAACTAATATGTTGTACACCAACTATACTTCCGTTTTAAAATTTAAATTAATTAAAATGATGATTTAAAATTCCTGGGGACCACTCCAGTGGGCCTGGAGGTGTCGCCAGAAAGCTCCCCAAATGATTCCGAAGGGGGTCAGGGTTGAACCATGGAGCACACCCAAGGAGGGCCTGTGTTTGTTCAGGAGCAGAGACGATCCCCTTCCCTGAACGGGCGTTGGAGACCTGAGAGGAAAGAACTGGGCAGGAGACAGAAATGGAAGGTTTCCTAACAGTGAGTGGTTGTGCACCAGGGAGACACCTTCTCGGTTTGTGGGCTGGCTTGCTGTTACCACTAAAATGGCCCTGCTTTGAAGCCCAGGCTCCTGAGTATCTTACACGGGAAGGGGGAGTGGGGAGCTGGGGGTGGCTGCTTGTGAGGCACCTGCCTAGGACTCTGGGGCTCTCCTTCCAGTCTGTTGTGAGAATCTGTGGCCTTGAAAGTCAGTCTGGAGCAAATTCAAGGTTTTGGGGAGATTGTTTGCCATCTGTCTCTAGTATGGAGAACGGAAGTCCTGCTGTGAACCCATTTCTCTGCTAAATTCAGCTCCGGGATGTCCTGTTGGCAAGGCGGCGTCTTCCCTGCGCTCCTCTCTGGGCCGCTTTCCCTGTCATCTTTCCTCTGTAGCTGTTCTGACTTGGACAGTCATGGAGACTAAAATCCTATCTCACAGGGAAGCTGGGAGGGAGAATTAAACAGTATAGTGACTTTTCGGTTGCAAAGACCTCGAGGAAAATCTGGTATTGCCAACAGTCACCAGGCTCCGAATCCCGCTCGGTGCTTATACTCTGCTTTGAGCGTGGTTTGGGAGGACAGGGGGGAGGGCAGGGGGACACAGGCCTACCTCGAGCAAGGCGCTTCTGGAAACAGTTTTCCTATCCCGCAGAGCCAGAGGGTGAGTCTCACAACAGAAGGAGACAGGAGACCTATTTATCACTGTGTTGTCACTTTAAGGGAAAACAAGCTTTATTCCCACTTGCCACGGGGCCCAGGTGGATGCCAATTGAGTTGCTTAATGTCTCTCTGAAAAACTGTGCCCAGTGCTGGAGCCTTCGGGGAACATCCTTAATGGGAAACAGCGGCAGAGCGATAAATGTGGGCTGCAGGTCTTGCCTGGGCAGGCTGCCTCCCGCACCGATCCACACTTACTCACCTTCTTCTGGACACAGTCCTGGGACCTGGGCATCTGGGGATCCTCCCAAGAAGACTTCAGGACTTCATCAGGCCTGGCTGCCAAGTGCTAACGAGGCCGGCCGGGTAGCAGAGCCCACCTCTCCCTCCTCAACTCCCTTTCACTCACTGTGGGCCAACTCTGGCAATGGACTCATGAGAAATCCTGTTAAGGGATTTTTTTTTCCCCTCTTAAAACACGCTCACTCCACACCTCATAAAGGTTGCAGAAAGGTATAGTAAGGGTCTGGCAGACATTTACCCAGTGAGACAAATTTTCCATAGTGAAAGCTACTACTCAATTTAGTCCCAGTGTAGAAGGCGCCACATTCCTCACCGGACTTCCTGAAAGTTGCTAAGATGTGACATAGAAATTGAACACTAGGAGCCCAGGGAATTTGGTACTGGTCTCATTAAGGGCATTGAAATTTATGGCATATCAACATTTGAGTGGGCGGGGAGGGGGAGAGCGTTGAAGAAGAATCACAAGAAAAGTCAAGGTTTGGACTGTTAAAACTATGATCTCCTTAGAAAAGCATGAGACCCTAGATATAATGGACATTTTTGTCCATCCAGCAAAAATTTCCCATCATCAATGCATCAATGGGAAGGGGGGGGGGGGCGGGAAATCTTTAAGTATTTAGGAAATAATTTAATTTCAGCTCTTCTGCCTAAAGACGAGGGAGTGACCCATGGTCGCAGAGCATAATCACTGTCCTTAACATCTGGGGGGAATAAAGATGTAACTGCTAATGCCCTCCACTCCTGCAGAACAGCTGTCACCAGCATCCCCCAGAGTACCTAGTGCAAAGAGCAGCACACAAATCTGTAGTGTATTTTAAAGACACAATTAATAGACCTCAACAGGGATTGGAAGTGGCAGGATGGTCCCCTACTCTCCAACCAAAGCAACTTGGAAGCTGCAGGTTTATGACTGAGGCAGAACACACACATTTTCTTCTTGCAGGTCTCACCATTCTTTCCCAGTTTTCTTTGTGAGTTTTTTACTCTGTAAGGCTTTTAAATGTTGAGTTTCTCAAGCATTTTGGTCTCCTTCTCTCCTTTCTGGGTGATTTTTTCCACAGCCATGGCTTCGTGGCTTCGCTAGAGAGCAGATAACTCCCAAAGTCACGTAGACGGCTCCGCCTGTCTACTGAACTCCACATCCATAGTTCCCACCAACCACTGGGATATTTCCTAGGTGTTCGAAATTCAATGTGTTCAAAATTCTCCCCGGGCCATTTCCCACTGCACCACTACTTGTCCCTGAACTTCTCCTGCTCCTGTATCTTCCTACCTTTGTCATTGTTCACCCCAATCAGCACCCTGTGAATCATTTTAGATTCTTCTGCTCTCACTTCACTTCTCTTCTCACTATATTTTATTGCCTCTCTAGCTTATATAGTTCTTGCCCCTGCCCTCTGCTCTTTGTTTCTCTTTCCAGTTGCATAGTTTAGGTCCTTGTCATTTCACACCTAGGTACCACAGTGTCTTCCAGCTGGTCCCTCTGTCTCAGTCTTGATTCCTTCCAATCCACCCTTCATGGGGCTTCCAGAGCAATCTTGTTCTTTCCCCTGAAGCTGATGGGTGGTTCACTTCCTTCAGAATAGAGCTTTCTGCACAGTATTTAAATGTTTCCACTGTGTCATCTCATGTTCCCCTTCGTGGAAGTCATTCCTGCACCTCCCTTCACTTCCGTCTCATGACCCTCCTGCGTTATGTGCCTGAGGGTCGAAAGGCCACCTCCTCCTTCCTTCTTCACTTGACTTGTATGGACCCTTCTGATGCATCTAAAGCCTCCAGTCTCTTGGAACTTTCCTCGAGCCCTCAGGCAGACCTGGGTACCCTCTCCGTGTTCTTACCCTGTCATTAGGCACCTTGTTCCCTCGGCTGTCACTTTTAATTCTTTTGCCTGCCTCCCCCACTAGGCTACAAGTCCCCTGAGAACAGAAACTCTTTCTTGTTTTCTTCTGTGTTCTCAGCCCTCAGCACCAATGCATTGTTAATTGTCAATAAATTTAGCTGAATCAGTGACCAAACTGGTTTTTATATATTTTCTATGAGAATATCTATAAGAAAAATCTATAGACTATGGTTCTATCTTTTCTTGTTTTGACAAGTCTATTATTTATTAATACACCTCAAATTGATTATAATAAAAATACAAACAGCCTTGACTGAATTGGAATCTCAGCTCTGAAGGGTAGGACTATGAAATGCAAACACACTCCTGGAATTCACACGCACTCATTAACTGGTATCCTTTCTTAATCTCAGAATAGTGTCCGATTAGACAGATGATTTACTGCATTCACTGGAGAAGTGTGAACGGCATTCTAAAGCATGAATACTAAACAGCAGCGGTATGTCATTTAAATAAGGGAATTGCTATCTTGGAAAAGTTAGGAATGGGCAAGCTAGAAAGCAGGAAAAAAAATAAAACACAAAAAAGGGAAAGAGAATTAGGGAGAGCTCCTAGTGTTTGCCTTACCTTCCACCAGAATATCGCCCTCCTGGCTCACTGTGCATTTCCAACGCCAAGTGCCTTGCTTAGCACATTTCATGTGCAGAAGGAAGGGAGGAAGGAAGGAAGGAAGGAAGGAAGGAAGGAAGGAAGGAAGGAAGGAAGGAAGGAAGGAAGGAAGGAAGGAAGGAAGGAAGGAAGGAAGGAAGGAAGGAAGGAAGGATAAAGGCTGCAGGAGATGGGCAGATATGAGAGCTACAATGGGTACATTTTTAAATGCACGTGCAGCTTGCTCTTGTACAAGACATGCAACGAATTTCCGATTGGTGGCTGTGCCCGATGCTGTCTGTGGTCGCTCAGGTCCGTACTTACCCTGCTTCACCCATCTCTCTCCTTCTGGGACAAGAAGCCTGTAAACTATATTTCCCAGAATGTATAGCCCTCTGGCTTATTAGGTTCTGCCATGGGAGGTACCGATGGGAGAATAAAGGTGGGAGGAAGGGGGAGCTATTTTATTTGCCAGCTGTGGGCAGCAGTAGCAGCAGTGAGAGCAGCGTCAGTGGGCAGCACGGCCTCTCTTGGTCCTGGCCCAGCAGCCAGACCCTGGCAGTGGCAGTGAGCATGAGCCCGGGAGATCCTTTCCCCTTTGCTTCTCTATGGGCTTTGCATATTTTTGTATTTTGGGCCCCCCAATCCTGCCACCACCTTTGTAACCAATTACCTGTATCATATCAAATCCCCTCTGAAATCTCGGGACTACTTTCCATTGACTTGGTTAGACACTGGCCGCTACACAGACTCTAACTGATAGACATCGACAAACGGACACAATACTGATGCACACATCCGTATTTGGTTAAAAACATATATACAAACTTCCTTGAACTATAAAATGCATTTGAAATCAAATAATGCATGAGATAAAGAGACAAGTGACTAACAACAGGCATATTAATGTAATCTCCATTCAATAATAGGAGATGTGTTTAAAATCAGAAGAATATAATGGTGAGATACAGTGGAGTCAGAAGGCTTCCAGACCAGGGCATCTGCTAGCCAGCCCTCTGCCTTTGGCAACTCACATTCACTCCTCTGCCTCAGTTTCACTTTCTGTAAAATGAAAGGATCAAATTAGGTCAGATCTCAGTATGCTTCTAAGGCTGGAATTTTAAGGACGCATGCCTTTAAGTAAAATTTTCCTTGGACAGCTGTGTAGGAAAATCCCGCATTTATGTGGGGAGACTGGGCTTGGCTGGAGCTTCCAATTCGCCTGACCCTGAAATGCATGTCGGTGTGAAGACCTCCGTTAGCCATCCTGAGTCCCATCTGTTGCCAGATGTTTGCCTTCACTGTGTGCACAGGAACCGTTTCAAAAGCTGTGGATGCCCAGTCATGCCTTGGCAGTGAGTGACCTCTAATGACCCTTCACATTATGCTCACAAATGCAATAAAGCAAGTTCACTCAAGGTGCATATGATGAAATTAATAGCCCTATAACGAAGAGGAGAATTGTGCCAGGAACCTGTCACATTGTTAAATACAAAAGAATAGTTCTAGACACGGCAAGCCCATTTTCCACTGGTGAGTTTGCTCTGCTATATTATCTTTGATTTATGTTCCTTAATGTGTTCCCCCATCACCATATATATTTTGTTAATATTAATGTATTTATGCATCTTGAAATTGCCTAATTAATCCCTTGCTTTCCCAATGAGTTAGGTAAATTGGTGGACTTATATGATAAATATTATAATGAAGAAAACACAACAATGGAGCATAAAATACTAACTTAATTTACCATACCCATAGCAAAGAAGTTTAGGCTATGATTTCCCCTATGAAATGAACTAATATTTCTTACTGCTTTTCCTAATTAAAACTTATCCCTTTCCTACATCCTATGGGGGCCATTTTTATTCCTACAAATATTTAGGAGCTACTATATATCAAGTCACTATGTTTGGGAGGATACAAAACTAAACAATAAACAGCACTCCCCCCACCCCAAGGCTCTTTAGAAAAATCTAATTCAGGGTTTCTCAACCTTGTCACCATTGACATTTGAGGCCAGGTAATTCTTTGTTGCAAGGCTGTTGTATGCTTTGTAAAGGTTGTTTAGCACCATCCCTGGCCTCTACCCAGTAGATACCAATAAAACCCCTCTTATCCTAGTTGCAATAACCAAAAATATCTCTAGACATTGTCAAATGTCCCCTCTGTATACTCAGCACTTAGCACAGTGGTTGGCATATAGTAGGTCCTAAATAATGCTTGTCTAATGTTGAAAGAATAAATACACAAATAACTGCATTGTCAAATAAGCCCAAAGAGAGGTGCAGATAAAACTCTAGAAGAGGAATGAAATGCTCCTGGAGGGGCAGGGGTCCAGGAAGAAGGATTCCTGGAGGAAATGCCATGGGGAAATGGGGGTTGGGGGGGTGCATCTAAGCAGCAATGCCCTGGGAGTGAACAAGGATGAGCTGGGAGATCAGTTTCACTGGAGGGTGGGCAGAGGGGCAGGTTGAGGATTTGGTAGAAGGGACTTGGGTTCAGATCATGGAGGATCTGGAATGCTAGATTTGAATAGCAAATCCCAGCAGTAATTGGACAGGGACATGGCATACATCCTACCAGCAGGAAGACAAGACTGGTGGTGGTATGTAGGGTGGAGATACAATGCAGGTGGAGAAACCAGTGGGATACAATAGTTTAAAAAAAAAAAAAAAAAGGGCATGAACTAGGCTGGTAATAGGCATAAGAATTCCAAGGGCAATTGGGTTGAATGGGGAGGTAGTGTCTGGCTCCTCCCCTTGGTTGTGTGATGTCCAAGCTCCTCAGCAGGGCATTCATGGCCCTTCCAGCCTCTCCAGCCTCTTCTCCCACCACATCCTGTTTTAGTTACCCCACCTCCTACTCCCTTTCTCTCCTTAGGATGATGGGTATTACCCACAGGATTGAACCTAGTCTTTCTGTTCTTTACAGTCTTCCTGGAGCAATCTCTCTACATTTATCAGCCTGGGAAACACTTATTCAACCTTCCAAATGCTGTTTGGGTGCCATCTTTTCACAAAGCACGCTTGGACCGCTCAGCGTGGGTTAAATGCTCTTCTACATCTTGTGCATATTTATGTTTTACACAGAGGACATTGTGTCATCTTTTATAGCTGTCCACTAAAGGGTTAGGTCCTCAAGTGTAAGAACTGGGTCTTATTCTACTTGTATTTTTTCTACTTGCTTGGTACAATGACCAGAAGATAATGCTTATAAAGTTAGATTCTTTAGGTTTGGTGCTTAGGAAGTCGCTGGTAGCTTTCCAAGAGTTTCAGTGTCTAGCAAGGGTGGGTGTTAGCTCCGGAGAATGGAGGGTGAGAAGCGAGTCAGAGGCGAGGAGCAGAGGCACGGGTGGGGATGGCTCTGCTGAGAAGTGAGGGCCGAAGGGCGAGTGTAGCCATCAGGCTTGTTTGCAAACCCTGGCTCCCTCCTGTGCTGGCTGCATGATCTTTGGCAGGTCACTTAACTTCTCTGCCTATTTCCTCCTTTGTAAATAACGGGCAAGATAATATCATAACCTCTTTGGGAAGTTGTCAGGGATTAAATCACTTAATCCATGTAAAGAGTTTAGAGCAGTGCTGGGCTCGTAATGAGTGCTCAACAACTGTTCCTTTACAAAAAGCAGCCCAGACAACCATGAGATGCCAGGGAAGTGCTGGTTGGTTGGTTGTCTTTTGTCTGGGCAGACTTAGTGCATCTGTGGGCCGATGGGAAGGAATGAGTTCAGAGGGAGGGACTGAGGCAGCAAGCAGGAGGGGTGAGGAGAACTGATGGAAAAAGGCATCCCTGGCGCAGCCAGCCTCCCTCTGAGACCGAAGAGAAGGAGCTGAGTGAGGAAGCCCAGGGACAGAAGGGAAGCTGAGGAAAGGCACTGGCTGTAATTGCTCTTCTGTGAGTTGTAAGAGACCTGCTTCATCTACTGAGCTTGTCGAGTAGGTTCTATTCCTCCCTATAGCACTTCTTTTGTGATTTTTTCAAAAGTCATTCAAAAGATGATATATGTATAAAATACTAATTATCCTATAGTTTACAATAGCAGAACATTGGAGTCAACTTAGATGTCCCCCCCTTTTGGGACTGGTTATATACATTATGGGACTCAAGAGGATGCTATGTAGCTGTAACAAAGAATGAAGAACTCTTTACATGCTGACGTGGCATGAACACTGAGCGCTACTGCTGAGGGAGAGAAGCCAAGTGCCTAATGCTGGCATAGCATCCTACCATTTAAAACCACCGTAATAAAAAAGAAAGGGTGAAATCTGAAAGGGGATGTGTTTGTAGCTGCCTAAAATATCCCTGGAATATACACAACATATTGATAACATTGGTTCCCCTAAAGGGGGAGACATTCAGTGGCTGGAGGCCAGGGTAGAGGGGGACTTATTATGTATATATCCTTTTGAACTATTTGAATTTAGAACATGAAAATTCACTATCTATGCAAAAGAATTAAGTTAAAAATATTTTAAAGCATCCACAAATTGTTCCAGTTCTATTCTTGATGTTTGGTTTGGTTTCTTGGGGATCGCAGGTATAACAACAACAAGAACCATAACAAAATTATCGACCAAACCTGCTATTTATAGCTCCAAGTGCCTTCTAAGGAAAGTCGCTGCTCTGGAGACTGAGTCACCTTGTCCTGCTGAGCACCACGATCTTTTTGTTCATGTGCTTTTGGGAGGAGGCGCTCTAAACAAGCATAATTTCCCTGCACAAGAAAGAGGTTACTTAGGCGAGTTCCAGGCAGAAAACTTGAGAAGGAAATTTGGGACGGGAGAGGTTAAGATGGGGGTGCGGATGGAGCCTGTGGGAGGCCGGAGGCCCGGCCAGCCAGGCGGCCGAGCTGCTTTACCCTGTCTTTCTCTCGGGTGGGATGTGCTGTCCCTTTCCTGGGGTCTCCGTCTGCATTCTGCTATGGGTAACAGCTCTGGATACTTTTCAAAGGGTCGCCGAGAGGGTCAAATGAGACAATCTGCAGAGGTGCCTTGAACAGTGTCTGATATGGAGCGGGCACACAAATCTTAGTTGTTAATAATAAGTAACAACTATTTGAACTTGCTTTGAAAGTGGAGATTTGAAGAGTGGGTATCAAGTTTGAGTCAATGCCAGAATGGAGCTCAATGGACGCAGAAAGAAAAACAAAATTTAAGCCGAAGCAGAGAACTGGAGTGAAGGACAACAGAAAAGGATAAGCCTGTGGCAGACAGGGATCGTGAGGAGAGGGCTTTGAGCTTTGGTGAAGGGCTGTGCACCCATCTCATCTAGATCTGAAGCAGCTATGAAACCCCAGCTAACATTTGAGTCACGGGGCCAGCCAGAATCCCAAGTTCACATGGCTCTAGTGATTACAGAGGGACAGCAAAAATGTCCCCATGTGCACGACCTGAACTTAGCACCTGCAGAGACCCTGGGGTGGACTCTGAAGAGGCTGTTGGGGAAGAGTCTGTTCTTGTTCATTTAACTTTTTATAGCCAGTTTTGTAATGTAATCCATCCTAGTGACAACCAATAGCTTACAGACCGGAATTATCCAAATTGCATATAGAAATTGTTGCTAGAGTTTTATAGCTTAAAAATGAATGTAACCCCAGGAGGAGCCCACCCAAGCACACCTGGCACTTCTGGGTATCTGGAACATAGAAAAGGAGGTCTGATCAGCCTCAAGGTCACTGCTGGTGGCCAAAGGTCACCAGGATTTCATGCAGTTATTTAAATTTCCGTCTTCAGGAGGAGGTGCCTCTAGGGAATTACATAATACGACCAGCAGCTGTTGTATAGATTTAAACAGAATTTGGGTTACAGGAAAATGGTTTTGTGAGTCAAAAAATGTAGTGTTAACGCCTGTCTCAATTGTCCTAATGCTCTCATTATTGCCCCCCAATTATTTAACCCATCTTTGGTTCTACAGCAGGTTTTGTGTCTTGGAAGAAAATTTTAAAAGCAGCAGTAACTAATTACCCATATTTACTTCCCCAAGGCTACATAACCCCATATACAAGTACAGCCTGGGGTGATAATCTGGAGTCAGAAAACCTGTGTTTGAAGCTGGCTCTGCCACTTAGCCAGCAAATTTGGGCTGTCTCAAGCATTTCCACATAGAGGCTTTCCTTTATAAAGGTGTATATTTTATTTTTAAATGTTTATACCTCTGGCAAAGGATCAGGCCTTAAAACCCCCCCCCATCTGTCTCTGTCTCTATCTCTGTCTCTGTCTCTGTCTCTGTCTCTGTCTCTGTCTCTGTCTCTGTCTCTATCTATATCCATCCATCCATCCATCCATCCATCCATCCATCCATCCATCCATCCATCCACCCATCCATCCAATCTATATTTTACTGTTTACTATATCCCTTTCTAAAAGCAATTTCTGGGTGAGGAGGGCAAGTGGATGAAGCGGCTGAGGCCTAACCACAACCTTCAGAGTATTTCTGCCCTTACCCTGGTTTGTTGCTGGCCTTCCTGGTTTTCATGTGCAGGCCCCGGCCCTCCTCTTAAAGCTGGGCAGATCCTGGCAGAAGGAGGCCATGGTAAGGAGACCTCAGCAGCACCAGTTCCTTGCTCCAGGCCAAAGGACTCATACATTTCAGCTGCGCAAGCTCCTCCTGGCGGGATCCCTGGTCAGTCCTGGAACATGTCCAGCGCAGCAGCCTCATCTCACTCCAGTTCAGGTTCCAGGCATTTGTCAGAATGAATTCATATGCTCCAAGATGGATCGGTGCCTCTGTTCGAGCCATGAAATCTGATAGTTGGCAGCCTCCTGGCAGAGTGGGTCTCAGAAAGTCTGCTTAAGCTGGGTGATTAAGCTCTGGTCATTCCCAGCTTTGGGCTAGGCTTGCGTGCAGTGGGTGGCCTGAATATCGGATTCATGCATTTGTACATTCCACACGTGTTAAGCACCCTCTGTGAGCCAGGCACTAGAGCCACTGAATATTAGAAGGTGCCCAAGATCCTTCAGTCACCCCTGTTCAGTTGCTGGAGCTCTGTGCTCATCTGGAGGTGGGCCTAAAAGCCCCACAACCTTTCCAGGGCTAACCAGGCACTTAATTGGCGGCACGAGCTGGCAGGGGACCCCCAGAGGCTGACCTGGAGTTGGCCAAAGGGTTGTTCTTGCTGCCCGGCTGGTGCACCAGGGCCTGTAGAGCTATGTTCTTCTGATGGAAAGGACTGCAGTGAGGTGGGGGAGGTCAGGGTTAGGATCTGACGTAAGCCCCAGAGGGGCTTTATGAACCTGGTCTCTGTAGGCCCGAAGAGAGATATTTACGGCAGCAGAGGTCAGGACATAGGAGTTTACAGAGAAGAGCCAACACGGCCAGAGAGCTGCATTCAGGGCTGGAGAACTAATTATAGGCCAAGCATTATAGAGGCAAAGCCATAGATGGGATGGGGACCCGGAGGATGAGCAGAAAGTGTGGGTCCAGGGTCCAGGACAAGGCAGGAGGGATTAGATCTTTTCTACTCAGTCCCTGCATCTAGCATGCCATTTAATACAAACGTTAATCTGAATGAAAATCCATAGACAATTACGTAAAAGCTACTGTCTGTCGATTGTATTGTGTATTAAATCCAGCTGAGGCTGGCACACCACCACCACCCAAGCCCTGAAGGACTGGGGAAGAGGCAGTCTTTGTGCAGCGTCTCTGCCATGCATGGGACCAAGCATCTGACATCTACTATCCCACTGACACCTTTAAAGAACCTCACAAAGTAAAGAAGATCATCCCCATGTAGGTGAGGAAACTGAGCCTCAGAAGTTATTTGCCCAGGTTCACACGGCTATGACATGGTGAGGATGAGGCTATGGTGCCTGGGGGTTCAGGATGCCCTTAATTTTAAAGGCCAAATCTGCTCTTCAGAATCATTCCTGAGAGCCCCTTGGGGCTGGAGGTCCAGCCTGGGTCAACTTAGTGCTCCTAGCATTGGGCCTGACCATGGAAAGCAATCAATATGTTTTTGAAGAATGAATGAGTGAATGATGAATGAATGATGGAGCTGCATCTTTGTTTATGAAAATGTTTGATGAGTCCTTGGCCATGAAGTTCACACAAGTGAGACGGATGGACACTCAGTTTTTGAGGTCTTATCAGTAAAAGGTGAGGATCACCTTTTTTATTTCTTTGATGTTCTATATGTGCTGCATTAATACCCTATTAATAATAGTGCTCCTGCGATCTGAACTCTATCAGTAACAGCTGAAGTCTCCAAACGATAACACCACAATGGTTCAAACCCAGTGGAGGTGTTGAGCATTTGTTCAACTATTAGAGGGATAATTAAGACTTTTTCTTCCATTAAATGAGCCATCTTTACTGCTTCACAGAATTGGAAGATTACAGGAGCATTTCTAACTGTCTTAGGGACTTACTGCCACTCCTTTCTTGAAAGCAATTTAAAATCTATTTAAACACACATTTTATACAAACAAAAGTTTATTTGCTATATATAGAAAAATGCCACCAGAGGAATAATTTGGCAGCTTTGTTGATTACCCATTGTAATGAGCCTTATTACATAATTAAAAGAATTTTTTTCCTAACTGCAGTTCACTATGAATTAACATTTTACACATCCTGCAGCAGACACTTTGGGTTGAATCAGAGACATAATTATGTCATTTCTATGCAAAGAGCAGCTTATGAATTATTAATTAATATTAAACCTGTGGACTAAAGTTTAATTCACAAGTAAACATATTATAGATCACTACATATTGCTCTCTAGAAACTTTGCTTTGCTATTTCTGTGGTCCCTTGCTGAATATCAGAGACTAAAGAAAGTCAGAAGCTGGTCACACAGATTCCAAGGAATAAAAGTAATGCATTTCAAACTTTGAATTTTAAACTACGATTAAGCTTTTTTGCCTTCCAGTTGCTTTTAAAGTTGAGAAGCTCATATAGGGTGTAAGCAGGCTACAGAAAGCAAGTCGCTCACTTCCTTTGTATTTTCCTAAACCCCAGCCATGGAGAGCTGTTCTCTTATAATACACAAACCAATCTGCTGCCTGAGGCCACACAGCCTGGCGTGCTCTGGGGAACGAGGGTCTCTACAGTGCCTGGGCAGCCCCTCCCAGGGAAATCACTGGGGCCCTAGCCAGCCCTCAGTGGGGAGGGGTAAGCTTGTGGGTGCTCCTGATGGGAAGTTGTGTTGGTGCCTGGTCCTGGCTGTCAATGCTCCTACCTGGCACTGGTGACACCCATGCAGGCTCACCTCACAGCAATTCTGAGTAGCAGCAGGCTGTGAAGGAAACCCATTTCCAAAGGCTTTATGAATATATTTTGCTTTGATTATAGTGGTGAAGGACAGAGTTAGCATAGGAGAGTTGGGTTGTGGGCATATGTACCTGTTCAATGTATTCATTCAATGAATTCTTTTGGAAAGTTAATAATAGGAACAAGCAATCAGTGTATTGGAGGCAGAAAGCAAATGAGCTTAGCTGGAGGACAGGAGCCACGTCAGGGGTGGAACATGCCCAAGAAGCTTATAAAGCTGATGGAGTAAACAGAACGGATCTCTGGTCAAAGTCCCACCATGGAAACCAGGGTTCAAATGATGGACAAGAGGAAAGTTCCGTCTGATCGAGTCAGCAGCTGCATGCAGAAAGGTAATAGAGATCAGAGGAATCAGGACAACACGGAAGGAAATTATAAAAAAAATTAGAGATAAACTAACGAGTCCTGGATTAAGAGAGAAACCAAAGCCAGAAAATGGAAAATATTAATAGCAAAGAAAATGAGTAGGACACAGTGATTGATCTGATGTTGGAGGTAAAGAATGAATGTCTGAGCCTGGGGAACCTCGCACCACTAATGGAAGGAGAACTTGGGAGAGGAGGGTGGTGGAGTAGTTCTTGGCTTATTAAGTTTTTATATCCAAGTAGAGATATCCCATGGATAACTGGAGATATGAAACTCAAGAGAGAATGAGAAGTTAGGGCTGGAAGTGAGAGGCCTGGGAGAGATCTGCATGAGAGTGACGTTGAGATGTATAGAGTATCTCAAGGATGGGCCTAGGGACAGAGAGGAAAGACCCCCCGGATGAGGCAGGTGTGTAGGCACATGAGTGAAATTTTTGTGTCTGTTGAGATATTACTAAGATGATGTTGCCAAAGGAATCCTGACCCCGGGAAACCAGCAAGAAGCCTAAGAAGCAGTTGCACATTCAACTTTTATTGCCTCTTTTACATGTGGACACAAATGTTTTCTTAATTGAATGTCCTCATTTTTCTAAATTCTGCGAGACAGGTTCCAGGGAGATCAGGCACAGGGAGGTGAAGTCATTTGCTTTTAGTCGCACAAGCTAATGGCTGTAGTAGTAATATAACTCGAGACCATATCCATTAAGACAGTGTTCCCCGAGTCTGAGAATCAATAATCTATGGTTTCATTAAGGCAAAAGCATGATGCTTCAAGACAAAAGCATGTCACTGTATTTCCTGGCACCATAAAAGTTATTTTCACATTGAAATTGTATCCCCATTGTTCAGAGAGTCATACTTTGTATGTGTTACTGAGCCTTTGACTCCTGAAATCTAGCTCCAAGGAACCTTCCTCGCAGCCGGATTTGGCTGTTTTTGTCTCTGGTCAGGCTTCCTTTCATTTCATCTCTGAAATCTAATAAAATTATAAAAGATTCTAAACTGCTCAGCACTTAATCAGCTTAGTCCAAAAAAATTAAATCAAAGCCCTAGGTGTGCACACTTCATTGCTCAGATGAAATCTCACCCTGGGCGACAATCTTATTATTTGGTTACTTATTATTTGGGAGGCTGGAAGGTTGGGAGGGAGTGTGAATTTGAGAAGATATGCCGGGAACCTAACAGGATGTAGGCAGTTTTGTGGCTTTGCTGGTAAACACAGTGTAAAGACCAAGGGTTTTAAATATTATATTAAAAAATATATAGTAGTGGGCCCCAAGAGAGGGGGAAAGCCTCCTGAATACAGGGTAAGTAATTTGTTCTGCCTGCATCCTGATCGACTTCAGCAAGCCCTGAACTAATAAATGTAGGCTCATTATGTTCCCTTCCTCAGAGAGACAGTTGGAAGAACAGCTCTTGTGATGGTTCTGAAAGGTCAGCTTCACTGAGATCTGTCCTGAGAAGACCTTGGGAACTGCCCACTTCTGCCTAATTCCAAGTGTGGGCTGGAGCAGGTCTCCTTGGGCTGGGCTGGGCTGAGCCTATACTGTGAGAGTTCCAGAGTCTTGGGTGCCCTTTTCTCTAGTGCCTGGCCTTCCTTTGCTCACTGTGGGGTGGGAGTAAGCTTTTTCCCGTCAGCCCTGGGACAGGCAAATCACTCTGATTCCTGAATTTTGCCCAAAATTCAGTTTCTCAATGGAATTTCTACAAATATGGGGTCTATTCATAATCAGATAGGCCTCTTCAGGAAGTTATAAATTCATGAATTCGTTCATTCATTGAACACGTGTTGATACCTTGCTCTGGGCCAGGCACTGGAAACCTAGGGAGGAGACACACAGCCTTCCTGGGCTCTCAGCAGCCTCCCAGCACCGGGAGCTACCGGGACACAGCCATATGTGCTCACACTGCAGTAAACACGGCGATGAGGGTGAGCTTCAGTTCTGAGGCCCACAGGTGCACAGCCCACCCAGTCCTGACTGCTGGGGAATGTTGATGACTGGCATGTTCTTGTTTCCTGGAAGAATTCCCTTGAAATCATTTCTCCACTCACAGCATTTCTTTCATGCCTCAGGATCCTATTGTAAGGCTTTGGCCCTGGAGCTATTTTAAACTTTTAACGGTGACTAAGCACTGCCAAAGTAACAACTGGTATTGTTGGGACAAGTACAAAAGTGCTTTGTCCTTCCTGAAGGGAGAACTGTATGGCACTGCAGGGAGAGGTGGGAGTGCTCCTGGGTACTATTCCCCGTGCCTCTGGGAATCACAGAAAGTTTTGATTATATCTGCATGCATTCCTGACAATATATAGTTTCTGCAATTTAGCTCCCCACTCCCAGCGCCCTCTTAGCTCCCCGTGCATAACAAAGCTTCTACAGTTCATGAGTCGGTTACCTTTAAGGCTGCTGCCCTGTGCGGGGCACCCTCTAGGGCTGAGTAGTGCACAGCTTGTGCAACTGGATATGACAGCCCTTAATTCAGGCAGCTTCCAGTCACAAAGGAGAGACTTCTGTTTCCTGCCCTAGCATGGGTCAGGACTGACTATACGTTTTGCAGAAATGTGAATACATTCCAGTCTCCTTCCAATAACATGGAACTTCTTACTATCTTTTCTCTCATCTATGGTTCATATGTGAGGAGTCAGGTCACTTGGATTTGCCTCCATGTCCTATCTCTGGGATTTGGGGCAAATTACTGCACCTTTTTGAGCTTCATCTGTAAAGTGGGAAAATAACGGCTACCATTTTATGAGCTGTCTCCCCATGTCGCACGTTTCAAGTGCTTTGCCTGCGTTATCTAATTTAATGTAAAACATCTCAGTAAGATGTTGTTATAACTTTGTCTGCAGAAGAAGTAATCAAGGCTTAAACCTTGGGATCAAGTCCACCCAAGGTCACCCAGCAACTAAACGCAGGGGCCAAGACTTGAACCTAGATCTGTCTGCTCAGATGCCCATGGGTTGGTGTTATTACAGTCCCCATACAAAATGGATTCAAACTCAAGTTAGCCAGTTGTCATTCTGGTTCATCATTATTTTAAGGCAGGAATGGCTGATGCTCAGATTTGCCTTGAGAGGTCTGGTTCAGTGGGCAGGTAGCAACATTTCCTCCTGTACCACCTTTGACTTAAATATATTCTGCAGGATTCAAGAGCTCTAATAGAAATTTTACTTTATTTTTACATTACATTTTGTGTTCATGCTAATAAATATTTAGTTTTCCTCTGTCCTTCAAATGAGATTTGAATCTACTTGGTATTTTTTCGCTCCTGCTTGGCATAGTCAACCATGAATGTCATGAACTTGATATGCTACACCTTTGTCTGAGCTATTAATATATTCTAGCAACAGCAATTACTGAATCTTCTGGCTAACACTTTGATTGTGTTCATCCAATTGGACAGAACACCAGTTGTAGCAACTTGGGGTTTCTAAATGAGAGATTAAAATAATCTAATCAGTTGTCTGGGCTGCTTTCCCATGAAGAACAGGTGTTCTAAAGTAATTGAGTCCCTGATGTTGTCCCTGGAATAAAAGAGAAGATGAGTGAGCTTGGGTCCCCCTACAGATGCCCCAAGAGCCTTGTACAGAAGGCTGAACACCCAGAGGCTGAACTTGGTCTTCAGGCGTCCCCTTCCCCAGGCTAAGGCCAGCACACTGTTGACTGAGTCAGGTTGGGTTTTGTTTCTCATATTCACCTCTTTTTACCTAATTTTGGAGTAACTTTTTCTGATTATAAAAGTAACACATATTTGTCATGCAAACTTTTGAAAAATAAAAGCACAAAGAGAAGCATTAAGAGACTCATAATGCCAACCCTTAAAGATAGCTAACTTTTTGGTGTATTTCTGTGTGTGTGTGTGTGTGTGTGTGCAGTATACAGTTATGAAATAATATATACAGTTATGAAATAATATATACAGTTATGAAATGTAATAGAATATGCAGTTATATAAAATGGCATTTATATATAGTATAGACAGTATGTAATATATAGTATAGTAATAGCATATACAGGTATATAATATAATCAGAAATATAATAGTTATAAAATAGTAAAATATATATATATTTATACATACAGTTTCATAACTTCTCTTCCCTCCCCTAACATGGATCAGGATTGATTATAAATATTACTTGCCCATTGCTGCCATAACAAATTACTTAGTGACTTACAACCACACACATTTATTATCCTACAAGAAATCAGGAGGTGTAGGTCTCACAAGGTGTCAGCAGGTCTTCTTTTTGGAGACTTTAAAGGCGACTCCTTTCTTGCTCATTCAGGTCCTTGGTAGGATTCCATTCTATGGTCTAGAACAGGGTTCTCATCTCTTGCTGGCTGTGCACTGAGGGTCATTCCCAGCTTCTAGGGCTTCCCATATTCTTGGCTCACGGCTGCTTCCCCCAAGCCAGCTACAGTCACTCAAGTTCTTCACACAGTGCATCTCTCTGACTGTAGGTGGGAATATCGCTCCATTTCAAGGACTTGTGTGATTAGATTGGGCCCCTCTAGATAATCCAGGATATGCTTCCTGTGTTAGGATCCATAATCTGCAAAGTCCCTTTTTCCACATAAGGCAACATAGTCATGGATTCTAGAACTAGTATGTGTAAGTCTTTGGGGGCCATTATTCTGGCTATCAAAATAACCTTGGGGACATTATTGAAGTGTTCTCAAACTTCAGTGTGCGTTAGATTCACCTGCGGAGCTGTAGGTGCGAGGTGGGACCCAGGGATCAGTTCTGCAAGGTCCTCCTAGGATTCTGGGACGGGTGGTCCATGAGCCACGCTTAAAACTTGGTCATGGCATCAACCATCCTTGTAGCATATCTATTTTAGTGAACGTATAGCACAATGTATCATTTTCTCTGTTATAAGTAAGTCTTTCATAATCCTGTCGGTAATGATATCTTTGTACCATCCACGAAGATTTCCTTATCACACCTTCCTTTAAATGCAAAAAAACCCTTTCACACTGATGAGCAATTCTACGCTTGGGTGCGCAGTGTTTTGTTTGTGTAGTGGAGGTGTTTGTTTTTGTTCATTTGCTGGAGTGTTAAGGAGCACTTGGGCCTCTATTCTTCCAAACCTTAGGAAGAAGCTGACAGCCTTATTGATCACCTGCCTGTGGCTGGGACTCGCCTCGCTCTGCTCCTGCAGCTTCTGACCATTGCCTCTTATCGCTGGAAAGGGCACTGACTGCGGGGGTGGCAGAGAATGCGTGCAGCCAAGTTCATAGCTCACCCAAACCTCCCGGGTTCAGCGTTTCCACATGAACTGGAAACTTCTCACGTTTGAGTTTATTTATCCTTAAAATAAAAATGCTCTGTTTATAAGAAATGGGGATTAGAAAAGTCCTTACAATGGCTTCCAAAGGTATGAAGAGTTGGTGGCACACAACATTTAATGACTTAGGTAGAAGGAATCCTGGCACGAACATCTTCCTTAAATGACTTAGTTTTAAAACTGGAAGAGTATTTGGCAAAAAAAGGGTTTGCATTTTCTGACGTGGGGTTTGGGAAATAATTGTAAGCTATTCAGGGAATATAATCTGATGATCAAACATGTTCAGGAACCTCAAAGACTGAGGGATGCCATTACTTGGCTTTCTTAAGAAATCATTTACACATCTTTAAAAAAGATCTTAGTATTTATATCTTAAAGATTTGTTGTTTCTTTGATTTCTTGTAATCATAGAAAAAGCTTGGTTGTATTGAAATCTTGGAAATTTTAAATGTGTGAGGTTTTCTTTTCCTAAGTCAAAGTCTTGGTAATGAAATATCTGTGTGCTTCTTTCATTCTGCTACAGATTGCGATTTTATTTTCTAAGACAGGAATTAATAGCATTAAATAAAACATAGCCCAGACAATTTATATTTCATGAAGCAATGAATCTGTTTATAGCGACAGTAGTTGGCTACTGTGAAATGAGTGGCTGGAAACATGCCCAGAGGGAAGGACACGACAGAAGATGACAGACAAGTCCACATTCTGAGGGGTTATTGAAAACAGGGTCCTAGAAACTCATAGTTTAGTGTATAAAGAAAGCTATTGTTTTCTTCTTTCTCTTGTCTGCTGTAAATAAATTGTTCCAGGACCACATTTGCCCAAAGACAGGAAGGTTCTAAGTGTATATATTTGCATGTGTGGGTTGTAGTGAAATAGACAAGAGGAGTCTGATGGGGGAAAACTTTTTCTGCCAGATGAGCTTCTGGTATCTTTTGGGCACTTGTATTTTGTTTTAACTGAGATATCGTTGATGTATAACATTGTATGAATTTAAGGGCATGCAGCACGTTAATTCAATACATTTACATATCACAATATGATTACCACCGTAGAGTTAGCTAACACCTCTAGCACATCATATAACTATCATTTCTTTTTTGTGGTGAGAACATTTTAGATCTAGTCTCTTAGCATCTTTGAAGTTTATAATACTGTATTGTTGGCAATAATCACCATGCTGTGCATCAGCTCTCCAGAACTTATTCATTTTTCAGTTGCAAGTTTGTACCATTTGACCAACATCTCCTCGATTCCCCCACTTCCTAATTCCTGTAACCACCATTCTACTCTTTGTTGCTGCAAGTTCTGCTTTTTAATTTGGTTAAAATATGTCTTTATTGATTTCAGAGAGAGGAAGGGAGAGATAGAAACATCAATGATGAGAGAGTCATTGATTGACTGCTGCCTCCTGCACGCCCCCTACTGGGGATTGAGCCCGCAACCTGAGCATGTCCCCTGACTGGGCATTGAACCTCAGTCTCCTGGATCATAGGTTGATGCTCAACAGCTGAGCCACACTGGCCAGGCCAGGTTTGGCTTTTTTAGATTGCACATATAAGTGAGATCATACAATATTTATCTTTGTCTGTCTAATACCTCACTTAGCTTAATGCTCTCAAGGTTCATCCATATTGTCACAAGTAGCAGCACTTCATTCTTTCTCATGGCTGAATAATACAGGGTATCCCAAAAATACATATACACACTTTAACAGCTGATAGCTCAGTTTTGAAAATGAAATGTATTTTAATAAAAACTGCCTTCATAATTATTCAAAGTGTGTGTATACATGTTTTGGGACACCCTATATATAATATATATGTGTATATATATATGTATATCCTATCTTCTTTATCCATTCATTCTTTGATGTACACGTAGGTCATTTTCATATGAGCACTTTAAAATGTATTTAAAACAAGTTCTGGAATTTAATACTAAACACGTTAACCTTAATTCTGCCCTTCAAAGGCACTAAATGGAAGGGTGGGAGTTCTGGAAATTGGGGAAGATGCGGAAAGAAGAAGAAATTCTAGAAAAGCCCAAGTAAATTAGAACAATGACTCATTTAAAATGTAAATGTAAAATGTAGTCCCCTTTAAAACAAGTCCAAGTTGTTGGAGAATATATGGAGCCACAGGAACTCTTATTTCTGGCAAAACAGTTTAACAGTATGTAATTAAATGTATGCTTGTCATATGACCCGGCAACACCACTCCTAGGTATTTACCAAAGAGAAATGAAAATGTGTCAAAAGACTTGTGCATGAACATTTAGAGCAGCTTTAGCCATAATAATAAAAAATTGGGAACAACCCAACATGTTCATCAATATAGATTTTTAAAAAATGTGTTATATGCATACAATGGAATATCATTTAGCAATAGAAAGAAATGTACTACTGATGTACACAACCAAATGAATGAATATAAAAAACATCATGTTGATCAAAGATGTCAGACCTAAGACTACTTATGGTATGTTTCCATTTAAATAAAACTAGAAAAGGCATCTAGTCTTCAATGGATGTGATAATGGTTGTCTGGGGCTGGAGGTAGAGGTAGGATTGACGGGGAAGGGGCGCAAGGGAGCCTATTTAAGAACATGCTACATCTTGATTCAGGTGGTAGTACATGAGTTACACGATAGACATTTACCAAGATTCACTGAACTGATAGAGGGTGTCTATTTTATTGCATGTAAATTGTGCCTCAGTAAAATTTATTTTTTAAATGTAGTCACAGGAATAAATAAAAGGATGATCATGCAGTTCAGAACCAGTTCACTACATACAAATAATCACGGCACAAAATGAAATGCTTCCAAGTGGTTTAAGAAGTGTTAATACAAGACTAATTGCTCTGTCATCAGTGAGCAAGTTGTTAGACACTTAAAATCCCTGCAAGGGAATTCCCTCCATTTTTTCAGGTGAATCACACACTTGCATGCTTGCGTGAACACACACACACACACACACACACACACACACACACACACACACACACACTGAGATGCTCAAGGGAGAAAATGAAACTGGGAAACACCTTGCCCTTATTTCTAGATTTCAGTTCAACAGTTTCACTAGGCCAGCATCTATTGCTTCTTCCAGGTACAGTGTGTTCTAAGCTGAAAACAAGGGCAAATAGTCCAGCAAAAGGCCTAGTGATTTTACAAGGACTTAGCACAGTTGTATTAGCTAACAATCATGATAACAATAACTACAGTTCTTTGAGTATTTACCCTGTGATGCCATGATTGAGGTTGATCTCATTTAATCTTCACAACACCTTTACAGCATCGGTGCTGTTAGCTGTCTTTTTAATAGAAGACACAACAGAGGCTCACAGATGTTCAGGAACCTACCGAAGATGGCAGAGTTGAAGTCTGCTCATAACCACTATATTGTAGCCCAACACTAGAATGAAGGGTGCTTATTTGACGGTTCAAAAAATATTACAGTTTGTCCAACTCGATCAGAGCCTCTCAAATTTCAAGCAGCCGGAGGAGCACAGGTTCCTTCCCAAATAGATAGTATTGTTACCTCTGTCCAGGCTCTCCTGTCTCTGTGGACTGCAGGCTGGGCTCTCTGTGATTCCTTACACTGACATTCCCCCACCAGGGCAGCCCGCGGAACTGAATAATGTTCTTGGATTTGTGTCTCTCATCTTGTCACTGATTAGTCCTAACTCTTCCTGGCAAGGCTCCTGCCAGGCTATTTCAGGAAACAAAAATTCATTACACACATCCTTATTGATTTTCTCTCTCCTTTGCTTATTACTAAAATGCTTTTCCCTCTGTCTCCTGAAGAAACGGCATTGCAATTACTGGAAGCCAGCTCCCCCTGCAGCCTGCCCCCAGGACCGGGGGAGCCTGGCTGATGCTCCGGGGAGGTGGGGGCGGAGGGGCCAGAGTACAAGTCCCCACTCTGTCCACCAGCTGTCTGCTGGTCGACTGCCTCATTCTAAAGCGGATCCTGGGTGTGTGACTTAGTTGCATTTGGTTAGATGAACACCACACCTGTTTCCAGTGATTCTCTGAGTTCACTGATTTCTTCAAGCTCCTTTCTCAGTAGCTGTGGGTGTAAGTGCTGCAGTGAATATCCCAGGAAAACCACCCCGCTTTAGGTGTGAGCTCAGAAATAACACTTACCTGCAGGATCAAAAGAAGAAGAAACACTAATTTTTATTGAATGAATTCAAATAATATTGAAAAAATTCTTATTGAGTCCCTACTACATGATAGGTTCTGGGGACACATGTGAGCAAGACAGCTATGGTGTCCGCTCTTACGGATTTTATAGTCTGGTGAGGGATAAAAACAACAATAACAATAGTAATAAAGAAGTCAAAACACAAAATAATAAAATAATAACAAGTTGCAGTAAGTGCATGGTCAGAACATTAGGTAGCTGAGATAGGAAAACATACATATTGTTTTAGCCACTTTCACAAGCAATATCACTAATGTGCCAAAAAACCCATGAAGTAGGTATTCTCCCTGATCTTACACATGCAAAAATCCCCAGGCAGGGATTCTGTATGTGTTTTGTTTGCTCCTGAATTCTCAGCACCTTGGCATAATGCTTGGTATATGCTCATCTGAAAAGAAAAAGAAAAAAAAACACAGGATGCAACCTGAGGCCCTGGGCTCACCCAAGATCCTGTGGCTAATTAGTGGAACAGCAGCTCTTGAACCGAAGTCTCTGGTGGCCCCTAACAGGGCTCCTTCTAGTATGCCAGAATGAGTGGGGTTGCCTTTGACAAGGTGTTAAAAATCCAGCTAATGCCTTTCAGCTTCTAAAGTCCTGTTTTTAATTAAAAAATAACAGTGTAAGACTGTGGCATGAAAGGGGATACCCACTGAAAGTGGTGTTACCCTGGACTGCTTGGAATTCACTCCTGCCTAACAGCACTCCCAAGAAACCCTGAAGACATCCTTGAAGTGGGCCGTGCTGTGCTCATGTCAGGCAGCCAAAAGAAACAAGAGGGAAAGAGAAAGCTCTGTCCACGGCCCTTGTCCTGTCTGCACCCCTAGACAACAGTTCTCAGTGTTCCTGTGGAGGCCAAAGACAGAGGTGACTGGGCAGAGCTGATCCAGGGTCTGCCTGAGCTTCTGACTATTGGAGTTACTGCCTTGAGCCCCTCATGACCCAATGGACTATTGAGAGGCTGTGGTGAAGGGGGAGAAAGTGTCATTGGTAAAAGTATGATCTCTGGTCCCTCATCTGTTTATCATCCTGGTGATCAGGTTGGTTCTTTCCCTGGGGTTTGGTGAAGATGGGCATGAATAGGTGAGTTGGGAAGGGCTGAAAGTAAATTGATTTCCTCGCTCAATGAGATTTCTTCCCTCTTCCAACTTTCATCTGGCTGTGTGTGAATTTGTCACCAGCTTCCTAATGAGGTAAACTGGAGCAGAGTTGTTACTGGGAGGGTGGTTTGCTTGATGCTAATTTGGGTCATGAAGCTTATACCTGATTCAGTCCGACACGGGTGCTGAATATAAGCCTGGAGATAAACAGCAAGACCAAGAAGAACATTAGCTGCCAGGGCATTTGAACGTGATCAGGCCATGCAGTTGACCTTCAACCCCATGTTCATGTTCTTCGTCCTGCTAATGTCACTGCCTCGTATCCTACATGGCCACAATAATGTTGAGAATGGGAAAGGCTGAGTTAGCTAACTCCTAATTATCTAACGTATAGGTAAAGATTAAGTTATGTTGTAACAGAAAGGAGTGGAGTAGATTAAGTACACAGTGGCTTGAATTCTTTCACTTAAAAAATTCTGGAAGAAAGTAGTCCAGGTTTCATACGGCAGCTCCATGAAGTCATGAGAGAGCCAGGCACCTTTCTCTTCAGCACAGTTTTCATCACCAAGGTCTTCTTAGAAGAAGAAAGCTGCTGAAGCTCTAGCCACCATGCCTACATCCCAGGATGCAGGAAAGAGGAAAGAGTGGAAGGACAAAGGGCTCTTTCCCCAGCAGGGTCAGATATCTTCAGACCTCTTTAAACAATCTCCTTGAAAGTTCCATACAATATAGAACTTAGTCACATAGCTACAGCAAACTGCAAGGAAGGCTGGGAAATGCCCTTCAGTTTTGTGCCTTGTTGGGCCAAATAAATTCAAGGTTCTGTTACAAGGCAAAAAAGGAGAGTGGCTACTGGGAGACAAGCAACAGTTTCTGCCACATTCCGTTTGGATTCCTTGGGGCTCTTTCTTTTTCTGTCTTCCTGATAGGACTTTTCATGGAGAAGAGGAAATAGGAAGAACTGAAAGTCAACAATCTGTTTTATTACTTGCTATCAGATCTGACTGGAAAAAAAAAAAAAACCTGCTGGAAAAGAGATCAGAATCCCTGTCTCTATCTGCATTAGAGTGCAGACATTTCTGTTATGTACATTCAATCCCATCCACAGGTGTGGAGGGGGTAGGTGCTAAGTTTGGCTGTGGACATCTAGGGGAGATGTTTAGTGGCAGGTAGACACACAGGTCTAGAGCTGGAGGGAGAGGTAAGGGCTGAATACACAGATCTGGGAGGTCCCCAGGGTCAGATGGGGGTGGGAGCCCTAGCAGGCGGCCCCAACATATGTTCCTCTTGATTGTTTACTTCCTATTTTTACTGGCCATTCATCCCCATTGGAGAGTTTCTATGACAACCCTAGGGGAAATGTCTATAACGTGTTTGAACTCCCCAGAAGTCAGGCATTTGGCCAGCACAGAGAGTTGATATGAACTTCTAGCCAAACTTCAAGAGCTTCTCAAAGAGCACATGTTATTTTCCCTGAAATACCCGTTTCTTCCATGAGTAATTTCATCTCTAATCCCCTTGCTTCACACATCAACAGATTGACTTGATGTTCAGTGTCCTAAAAAACAAGAACAATTTTGACTTTCAAGTAAAATGAGCTAATAAGAACGATAGGTTTTATTTTGGTAAAAACTAAGGTTCCAGCATGTATATCGTGATAAATTACGAATGCTTTTCTCAGCAGTCCTGCCCTGTGATCCCTGAATGAAGGGAGATCACTGAGGGCAGAGCAGCTTTTTAAGTAAACTGCAGTGTCTCACAAGCACTCCAGCAGCCTCCTCTCTGCCCCCACTCCTGTGCACCCATCTCTCTTCCTACACTAAAGCTCCAATTTGTAATTTGTCTGCTTCAGCAGCTGTTTTTCCTACTGGACTGTAAACTCTTGGAAAAGAAGAATGGATCTTAGTTAAATTTGATATCCTCAGTATCAAATCCTGGATTTGATATCCAGGACAGTGCCCAGCACTTACTTGGTCCTCATTAAATATTTGTTGAATGGATGGATGGGATGGATGAATAAATAAAAAACCCCTCCAAATCAAATTGTTGTGGTAGGAATTGAAAACACTTCTGTTAACTGGCGGAGATTGGCTGGCAAGTTTTCACATATGGACTATGTTGACATGATATAATGCCTTATTGTTTTGACATCTGGCACACTCATGTTGTGCAGAATGCCAGGTATGGGTCATTAAACTTGGCCACAAAAAAGAGAATGAGGGAGAGCACGAGTGAGAGAGGAAGAGGAGGAGGTGGGGGAGGAGAAGCCTGTGGTTTCCTAAATTCTATGCTTGTGGAAAGACAGGGATGTTCTTCATCAGTTGTTCTATCTTACAGTTCATAGTGTCACCAAAAAGGAAACACCTTAAGGAATGAAACTAATAACACAGTGGTTTGGGGAGGAAAAACTAAATAAAATGCGTGTTTCTCTTGGAGGAAAATGAGAACCTGTTTGTTAATGGTAAGCAATGTGATCTTTAAGGGGATAAGAGGCAACGGGTTGCTAAGCTTGACTCTGGCTTTATGGCCCTTGGCCAACCTCTGTCCCATTTCTTGTGTTCACCTCTAGTATAAAACTCTCCTCTTCTCCTTTGATCTTTGTTAAAGAATCCTTTCCTAGCCAAGCAGTCTTGTTAGCACCGAGCCTTGCTTTCTTCAGATATAATCTTGACCATCTGTGTTCTGTCTTAGAATTCTCTCCAGAATTCTTTCATGACCTTCCCTTTGGTGATGATTTTCTTTAGGCCATTCTTATAGGTTCTTGCTTCAGATATCAACGACATCCTCTTCACCTCATGTCTTACTCTGCAATGGGAGTCATGTCTTGTAAGGACCAGGGATGGAGGGTGTAAGAAAGGCTGTCACGGCCTTTATTATCCAGTCACCTCGAGTGGTGGACCTTAGCCATGGTTTCACATTAGAATCATCTGGGGAGCATTTAAAATTCTTGAAGCCTAGACTCTACCCCAGAACAATTAAATCAGAACCTTTGGGGGTGGAACCCAGGTATCAGTATTTTAAAAATCTCCCCAGGGATTCTAATGTGCTGTCAGCCTCAAGAAGGGTTTTCATACATGGTTCCAAGCATCCATGAGCCCTCTGAGATTGTGTGCAAAATTCTGTGCATTTTTTTTCTGGGAGAATGTGTAGCTTTCACCACATTTTCAAAGGCACTCAGGATCTACAAACCTGGTAGCTGAAGATTATAACAAAAGGTCTAGATAAAGATGGTCTATTCTTTTGGCTAACTTGGAGAAAGGCCTTGGGGGAGAAGGTTCAAATGGATTCCTACAAGTATTTCAAAGGTGCAATTTTAGGTACCAGACTCCTTGCACTTCTTATGTTTTCTCATCTGTAATGTAAAATCACTTGAGGTACATTTTTCTAGGCAAGGTGTGTAAGCCTGATTCTTGACTCTACAGCTTTAGAACTGAAAAAGACAAGCTGATGGGAACAAAGGGATGAACATGGCCCAGAGGGAATGCCTGTTAGGAGCAGCAGCTGTTGAGATGACTGGTTTTGTACATGTGGGAATCAAGGTCTGAGATCTCTGCCAGCTCTGAGGCCCAGATGGCCTGCTGCTCAGAGACCAAGGTACCCACCTCGCCTAGGCGTCTGTTGTTGTAACTACAATATATACAAGCAAATATATGTACTTCGAGCCTTGCCTTGATTCATGTTGACAGAGTTACTTGGTAAAGCAGGTGGGTAAGGATGATTCTCCCAGCAGGAAAAGTCTGCTTCTGCTGCTTCATGACCAGCTATCCTGTGATAATGAGCTTTACCCTGTGCCACTGCTAAAGCTGCTGTCCCCTTCAGAAGCAGCCACATTAGAGAGGTTAATGCATTCACAGTAAGCTCTGGAGGGGTAGGGGGTGGTATCCCATGTGTGTGTGTGTGTGTGTGTGTGTGTGTGTGTGTTTACATTCCGAGTCTGGCAGATATTTATTAAAAAGTGATGGCACCCACAAATTAACCTAATTAATTTTGTCTTCTCCAAAGACTACAGATTTATTGTCAATGGTTTGAGCTTCATCTGGACTCTAGTTTCCTCCTTTGCAAAAGGAAGATGTTACACAAATACAATCATGTCACACCTGCTGAATATCTCCATTAGCTCCCTCTCCCTTAGAGCCACAGGATCCTGGGGTTTACATTCAGGCACCATTAATGTTAACAAGGAAGGTCTTAGGTACTCCTCTCTCCCATCAGTGCAGGCCTGCCCTTATCTGTTTTACGTACTGGCTTTTCACAAGATTTCTTTTGATGGAAGGGTGCACTAAAAATTAGGAAGATTTCAAAAAGTAGAGTGTGAAAAATATTGGCCCAGACACAAAGTCTGGTGAAGGGTGGGCTAACACAGGAAATCTATCTCTGTCTGAGTTACTAAAATGGTGACAGATAACTCAGGTTTCCACACTTACCGTTCTTACATGGCTGGGAAATAGTAATCTGATTCCATTGCCATTGCAATGGATGGTAGCCCACGTTGGAAAACTTAGAAATAATCCTCCCTGGCTGCCCTTTCTCTGATAAGTACTTTGCTCCATACATGCAAGGTTTCAATCAGTGGGAAGTTGGCAGGAAGCTGAAATTTAGAAACCAAATATGCATGTCAAGGTATTGTTTACCACATAAGAGTGATTCATTTTATCATTGAAATTTTAAAACCTCCATATGGTTCCCAAGAATATGTCTGATTTAGAAAAGGCCAGAAGATAACTGAAGAGAGAAAAACAACTGTGGAAAAGTTAGAACTATTTAACTGAGTTCTTTCCAGAATTTAGCCTTTGCTTTGATGGGCATAGATTGATTAATCTAGGTATCTGCTTAGTTGATTTGCTTTATGGCATTTTTGTTAAAATATTTTTCAGTTCCACTTTCAACCCCACTGAATAACTGGCATGTTGAAAAAATATTTGCAAACTACTGGTTTGAAGAGATGCCCAATTATTAGTCTGCCCAAGGTGCTCATATGTCTAGGCCTGGCTCTGCCTAGGAAATAAGAACTTGCTCCTTAGTCTTATTCATCAGGTTCTTCACAATTGGGCTTCAAATTCCATTTCAATCCTTTCCCACCATCATTTACCCCACAGATAGCTATGGATTACTACCTGTTCCCTGGGCCCATCATATGCACTCACTACTTCCCGACTTTCCCGTATTCCATTCACTTTATCAGGAATACCCTTTCTGCCTCTTATATATCTGGGAAACTCCAAACCATTCTTCAAAACATAGCTCTAACATCACCTCCTCTGTGAAGCCTTCCATAGCACTCTAAGTCATTCACCCCTTCTTACATCCCTTATCACACTAAAACATACTTTTAAAGTGATTTTATTTTTTACTGAACCATGAACTCCTTGAGGCGAGTGGCTGTTTTATATATCCTTATAACCCCAGTGTATATCATAATGCAGCCCAACATTTCAGAGATTTTTAAGACCATCAAGCAGCCTATTTTAAAGGCTGTTATCAGGGAATCAAAATACAGTAAAAGTATCTAGATTGGTCACCATTGCCTAGAGCTAGTTCACTGACATCTGGTGCTACCCAAGCAACTCTGTCAGTGTCCTTCAGAATCAGTATATATCCTACGCGGTCAGACACCTTCAGCCATGACACCAATGATAGAGAAACAAGGAAAAAAGTCTGGGATCATCAGCATGTTTAATTTTGGAAAGACCATGGAGGCTCACTGAGATTCAGCTGATCAAGCCAGATGTGGTGATTTCGGTTCCCAAGGAATTGGTTAAAAAGGAAAGAAGTGAATGACATTTCTGGGCTGCTGTTACCACACAGTCCAACTGATACTTTCATTGTCTTCTTTTCTTCATACCTTGTTTCCTCAGGCTTTCTCTTCTTGCTGTTTCTAAGTCTGGCCTTCATGATAATGTGTTTACTCATAATAGGTTTATATATGAGAAAAACATCATTGGCTTTGAAAAGAGCTCTTCTACACTGGAGAAGTTAACTGGATGGGCTACGGAGATGGGGAGAAATTGATATTTCAATTCAGTCACCAGGGTGTTAGATTCTAGGAAATCATGTAGGAATACAAAATGTCAAGCCTTCATTCTCACAAATTTTTTTCGAAGAAGAAAAACTAGATAGCATAGGTTCTGTAGACTCCTATCCTCTCAATAGTGTTCTGGTGGAATACACTGTCTAATTTATAGGTCTGGCAGCTGTGACGGGGACCCCAAAGTGCAGTGGCTTAAAGGAGATAGGAGTCTCTGGGCTAATGGTTCAATGTGAGCCGTCCAGGGCTGGCTTGGTGGCTTCTCGGTATCAGGGACCCAGGTTTCTTCAGCCTTGCCACTCTGCCGTTCCTAGGGTGGGCCTCTTCTACATGATGAAGTTTGGCTCACAAACACAGTTGGCTGCGGCCAGTGCAGGCAGGAAGGGGCATGTGGAGCAGCTGCCGCCCCCTCCCCCTTCTCAGTGATGCCAGGCCATTGCACACCACCCATGGTTATTTTGGGTTGGCCAGAACTTAACCATATGTCTAAGTTTTAGTTAAAAGCCAGGGGTTTTAGCCGCGGCTTGGGGGCTCAGTTGGTTGGAGTATTGCCCCGTACACCAAAATGGTTTTGGGTTCAATTCCCAGTCAGGGCACATACCTAGGTCGTGGGTTCAATCCCAGTCTGGGTACATACAGGAGGCAACTGATCCATGTTCCTCTCTCTCTATCTCTCTCTAAAATCAATAAATATATTCTCAAGTGAAGATTAAAAAAACACACAGGGGTTTTATTAATACAGAAGAAGGGACCAAGAGTCTTAGGGGGCAACTGTCAATTTCTGCCATGTTGTCAATTCATGAGTTTTCTTCAAGTTTGGCTTTAATTACAATTCCATCTAGTTTGTAAACACCTCCTTTTCTTGTTAAGGGAAGGCTTATATGTTGGTATCTGTGGACACATGTGAGCTCCTTTCTAGCTGCTGAAAGTTTCCTTGATTGATTGACCGATTTCTATAAGTCCCTTAAGAATGACATGATTAACATATTCATATCCAAGAGCGTAAGAACCCATTGGGATTTTATGCCCAAATATATGAAGAGCAAAACTGACTAAGCAACACTGCCATCGCATTTACAATTTTACTTGAAGAAGGCTGACTCTTTCTTCTCAAGTGCTAAGGGTCCATAGAAGACCCTCATTGAAGGCTTACTGTATGCCCGGCACTGTACTTCTATATATGTTGTCTCCATTAACCATCTCAACAAATCTTTGAGGTATAGAACCTGTTTTACAGATGGGAAAACTGAGGTCGTGGTGGTAAGGTAATATTTCCAAGGTCATGAAGCTACTGAGTGACAGAGCAGACATTCAAAGTCATGTCTGCCTGACTCTGAAGCCTGTATGCTTAGCAGGGGCTCTTAAACAGTAAGCAGTAAACACTTTGAGCATCTGATAGCCATAGATCTTCTCCCCCAGCATTCAGCTGCAGAGAATTTAAAATTTCCACCCATGGACAATCTTGTCACCCCTCTGTCCCCCACCACTCCTGCAAGGTAAAGGAACACATTCTCTGCAAAAGGAGTCCATGCCCTGTAAGAATGCTCCTCTCTGCCTATGGGTAACTTGAGGCCTGGTTTCCCTATGCCCTTCCTTACTGTGAAAAGAGAAAAACCCTGCCTGTGGATTCCAAAATACTTGTCCACTTGAAGAAAAAGGCTGGGGTGGAGGAGGAAGGCTGTAAGATCTGCCAGCCCTGAGCTTGCACTCAGAATTGCTCACGGGCTGCGATGAGGTCTGCAGAATGCACAGGACAGATGGCCGCAAGAGGATGCAAATGAGAGGACCACTGCTGCTCAGAGGGCTTACAGCCCAGGGCACGAGGAGGGGTTGTGCTAAGTCCGGGGGGACCCAAGGTAGCCATTGGGAAGTCTGGCTTCTGACCTGGAAATGCAAAAACAGACCAGAGGGCAAAGGACACTCAAGTGCCAGCAGCTGTTTTCCTGGAAAGATTGAAAATCTCTTACCCTGGGTCCCAATTAACCCTGCCTGGACTGGACCTGAGGTCTTCTCAGGAGATTCAACCGTCCAACCCTGACTTTCATGAATAAATGGGAGCCTTTGGGAGTATATATTCCTTTTCATTGTGCCTACCATTTATTTCTGTAATAATTTATATTGTGAACGCATCATGACTTATTCAGCCTTGTAGTAATTCCCTTCACCCTCCCTGGCTTTTAAAAAAATTTTGCAAAACCTTTTTGAAATTTTGGGTATTTCAAAGAACCTGCAAAGTTCCAGATGTCTTACCTTACTAATAGGGTGACCCCTTGCTCGGCAGTAATACCCAGTCCTCCTGGTATAAACCATCCCTGACACCAGTCACAGACATACTCTAAGTGATGGCATTGGAGTGAAGAGGCCTACACTAAAGTCACCCATGCCAATCGAGAGAGGCTGCTGCCCAGCTGTCCCTGGAATATGGGTCACATCTGAGGGGAAAGTCAGGGCGTGGTGGGAAGTGGTGGGGAGGCAGAGTTGGGGGAGGGTTGCCAGGTGGCAGGGAGGCCCCAGCGAGGCTCACGGGAGAGGTTTGAATTGCCGTGGAGGAGAAGCTGTCTCAGAAGACAGCCGAGATGATTTTGAACACTGTTTATCTCTGTCTGCAAGGAATTGGTAATTTACATAGAAAGTTTTATAGATTGTGACTTCTGGGTCCTCAGAGTGAAGAACCCCCTGCTCCTTCTAGTCATATGACATGGTTCAGAACAGAATAATAAAAGGTTAGGGCTTTTAGAGAAATTAATTTTGATTTTTAGAAGAAAGAAGGCTAAGCCAAAGAGAATGTTGTGGAGTATGATTCCCTAAGTGAAAACACTTAAGTTGTTTAGAAGAACTGGATACAGAAGGGAAAAGAAAGCTTAATAAGGGAGCAGCTCAGGGGAGCTAACATAGGTCTAATTAGCATCTCCAGCAGCAGGGCGTGAGGCTGAACACAAATTGTTAGTTTTTACAGCTTCTTCCTCTTTCTGGCCAGAGATGAGTGGAAGGCGAGCCTTGCTACAGCCATGGAATGACTGGGAGCAAATGTTGAGCTCCAGGAATTACTCAGAGTATTTACCCTGCAATTAGAGTAGTTGCCACTAATTCTCACTTCTTCTCATGCTCCAAATGCCAAGGCTTATCAAAGAACCACTTCCTAGCAATATTTTCTCCATTTTTATTATATATCATAAGCGCTTACTAAATAATTTAAACTTTAAACAATAGGTTAAGTCATAATTGTTGCAGGCTTTTAAAGATATAAATGTCTAGGTAGAATTTGGTAGTTTTCCTGCTATCACCTCTTCTAAGTTCACTTTTTAATATGAAATATGTTACATATACAATAAAGAACATATATATGTACAATTTAAATACTTATTTGTTTTAATATATATATGCTTTATTTTAAGGAAGTTTAATTTTTTACAAGAAACAAGAAAAGATAAAAAGCTAAAGAAATTATATATGAGAAATTACATATAAGGAAACTATAGGAATAGCCTCTGTATTTGACTGTTGGCTGGTTCAGAAGCTCACAAGGACCTCAGGTTAAGCATATGAGGTGAATCCTCCCCTCCCTCTTACAGCCTCCAGCAGTATTGTAAGATATTCAGTATCACATGAAACCTCTTATCAACTTTCAGAGCTGTGAACTCCTTTCTGTCAGCTTCCACTATAAAATAATGACCTTTGGTATCCTTTGTTTCTTCATCAGTAAATCTGTGATAGAGATTTCTGGCCACAGAACTCACAGCAGACTTTTTTGGTTGATGTAGGAGCTACTTTTTTTATTGTTGACATTATTACAGGTACCCCCCATTTCCCCTCTTCCCCTTTACCCACCTCCACCCAGCCCCACTTCCTTCCCTCTGGCCATTACCACACCGTTGTCTGTGTCTGTGGGCTATTCATATATATTTTTTGGCTAGTCCCTTCACCTTCTTTCATCCACCCCCCCCAAACCTCTCCCCTCTGACAGCTATAAGTCTGATCATGTATCTATGCCTCTGGTTCTATTTTGTTTGTCAGTTAATTTTGTTCATTAGATTCCACATATTAGTGAGATCATGTGATATTTGTCTTTCTCTGACTGGCTTATTTCACTCAATGTAATACTCTCCAGATGCGTCCGTGATGTTGCAAAGGGCAAGAGATCCTTTCTTTTTTACGGCTGCATAGTATTCCATTGTGTAAATGTACCACAGCTTTTTTATCTACTCTCCTACTGATGGGCACTTGGGCTGTTTCCATATCTTGGCTATTGTAAATAATGGTGCTACAAACACAGGGGTGCATATATTCTTTCTGACTGGTGTTTTGAGATTCTTAGGGTATATTCCCAGAAGTGGGATTGCTGGGTCAAAAGACAGTTTCATATTTAATTTTTTGAGGAACCGCCATACTGTTTTCCACAGCGGCTGCCCTAGTCTGCACTCCCACCAACAGTGCATGAGGGTTCGCTTTTCTCCACATCCTTGCCGACACTTGTTATTTGCTGATTTATTGATGGAGCCATTCGGACAGGTGTGAAATGAGATCTCATTATGGTTTTAATTTGCATCTCTCTGTCTTATATTTACTAACTACTGCCTTGTTGATTTGTTTAATAATATCATTAATTTGACAGTAGATTAAGTGGGATTTCATGTATGTAAGAATGCCATTGAACTCATCAGAAGTTATAAATGGCACTTCTTTAATATTTCTTTGTTCTTGAGGGGGCTTCCTTGTGGTTGCAGATTCTTCAACTTTGACAGGTTCTTCAGGGCCAAGAATTGATACACTAACAAAGTTTGAGGTTACTATACTTGAGGCAAATGGGGAGGAACGTTTTCTTTGAGATGTTTCACATCTTACAACCTTCAAAGATTCACTGAGTCCTTGAGTGAAATGGTAGTTTGTACTTGATGCTGAATTTCTAATTTCAATTTATTTAGAAATTCATTTACTACCGTGATCTCATTTCTTATTTTATTACATACAGTCTTCAAGGTAGGTTCTTGACCACAGTTCCTTAATGACAAAGGATTTTAAATATTGACAATTGTTTCATTAATATGAGAGCATATTTGTGCCAGATCTGAGGAGGCCATCCTTTCAGCCTCTCGCACAGGTCCGGGAGCAAAGAGCACAATGTAAAGATTTATAATAAAATTACCCTGGATAATCACCCACAATAAAGCATTGCTTGTACATCTGGAGCCCTCTGTATACACCTCCTTAATTGCATCTCTCCTCTCTACCATGAAGAAGTATCCACTTGGCTGAATTTTGAATTCATTACCTTTTGCTTTTATTTAGTTTTTACCTTATTTGTATGCATCCCTTAAACTGTATTATTTAGTTGTTTAATTTTATATAGCTGAAATCTTACTATATATATTCCTCTGAATCCTGTTTGTTTCATTCCATGCTATATTCCAAGATAATGTGAATCTAAATTTTCAGTTTGAGATTTTTTCAAAAGTGCTAGCGCAGATTGTTGCTCCAAATCTTGATGAGGGATGCTCATGGTGGTTGGGAATTCTCAGAGAAGACTTTTTTTCATATTTTCTTCTTTACTAACAGTCAAGGCCAAAACAAGTAATAACTTTAATCATCCCCTTATGAAAGATTGTCCCCCAACTCTACCCTAGTTTGTCTCTGAGGGTCTAATCTTTTCGATGTCCTGGCTTTAGTGGGTAGAGGGTTAGGCTCTAACCCAACCTCCCCTTGTGCTGGGGCCCCAGCCTCTTCCCTTTCTTCCACTAAAATCTACTTTTCAGGTTGCTGGGCACTAATAGATGCCATAGACAAGTGCTTCATTACTCTCTTGCCTCTTAGATTTATGTTTTCTCATAAAAAAAAAAAAAAAAAGAGAGATCTTTGCCTGCTTTTTTAGATTTTCTGTACTAGACAATTTGTCTGCCGTAAGGCTGACTATGGCAGTCTTCCCTAATATGTTTTAGTTGGAATCCTTAAAATTTGATTAGAATACTTCTTTGTAACGAAACACAAGTCCTTAGAGACATATTCTTTTAAGGAATGGCTTAACATGACCTTCAGATGCTTTTAACCTGTCTGGTTCCACCATTCAATACTTCTTCCCATCACAAGCAACCTAACTGCCTGGACCAAGAAAGCAAAAAAATGTGTCATCTCTCCTGCCATCTCTGAAATATTGGTGTGGTGGATAGAGTCTAAGGCAACCCTCATGATCCCCACTTCCTGGCATTCACACCCTTGGGTACTCCCCTTCCCTTGAGTGTGGCAGGACATGTGACTTGCTTCCAACCAACTTATTTGTGTTTGCTGACACATTAGCACAGCTAGTGGGGAATCGAATATCACTGCCCAGCTCTGATATTGAATGACACAGGGCAGAGGTACTTCCTCTCTTCTATCTTACACCTGCCCCTTTGTTCCTCTTTCCTTCTTGGCCCCCCTGGGAGTTCCGATCTGGAGCATCTATTCCACAGATCCAGTGCTCAGCAGCCAGGCCTGCGTTGTGCTTTCTGCTCCCTGCTTTTGCACTAGGGCACCACATCACCTAAAATATCCCCTGTGAAGATTTACTCTCAGAAGTGAGGACTGGTCAGCCAGGCGATTATCTTGTTAGGTTGGTGCTTAAACTGCAATGCGCATGGAAAGAAACTTTGTCTCACATCTATAGAGCTAAGGCAGTAAAACAAGTTCACATATTCATTTAGTGATTTCTTTAGTAGAATGTTGTCTACTGAGTGCCTATTACATGCAAGGAACTGTCAGGTGCCATTGAAGTCAGTTGTCTTCCAGTAGAGAACCAGTTGAGCTGTGTGAAGAATTCTATGCAAGAAAGGCCTCAAAGACCCTTCGTGCCCGAGCCATACTCATGCAGGGCAGGCGTGGTGGCCTTGCCGCTGCGTAAGTGTAGGAGTAGACACTTAACAGCCACAGGGCCAGGCAGTGAAGGAATAGGAGCTATGTCCCAGTTTGCCACCATCCTGCCATATGATGTTGGGCAAGTCCCCTCACCCATCTGGTTTTCAGTTCTATGTTTTGTGTGATAATCTGCGGTCCTCTTTCCTTCTATCTGGCAGAGAGCCCGAACCTGGGGTCCACTTCTGGCCCTGCTGGCCACTGGCCCAGCTTTTGTGCCCGCTTCTCTAGGCAGGGCTGGGCCAAACACGTGGGCATGGCTGGATGTTTGCTCTAATAAAAAGCAGTTGATAACGAGCAGAACAACAGGACTTGTTCACTACCTTCCAAGTCATGTCACGTGAAGAAGCACGTGCTCGGGAAAGTTCGGAGTGGCTGCATGGCATACCCAGGATGCTTGGAACTAGTTGAAAAGAGCTGGGGACAGCTTACCATGTCTGGCTGCCAGGTGCCAGCTGCCAAGCCTAAGGTTCCAAATCTGAGCTGAGCTGCTCAAGCTTGGCTGTAGGCCCCTGGGTAGAAGACTGTCTTCATGCCTAGAAGGAGCTGTATACAAACAATGGATCAGTGTCCCAGCAGTTGGCAGGAGGGAGGATGGCCACCTCCAAGGAAAGTACCAACAAGCTGGCTCAAATAAGCAAGAAAAGCTTTGACAATCACGGGCTTTAGAGATCAGGGAAGGGAACTCTGAACCCTGTTCCAGTTTTAACTTCAATCTGATTCAATAAATAATTTTTGAGTGCCTACTATGTGTCAGACCTCTTACAAACACATGGGATATGTCGGTAAGCAAAACAAAATTTCCTGCCACTTTGACATTTACATTCCTCAAGAAGAGATAAATGATAATAAATAGGATAAATAAAGACATTTTATGGTATATCAGAAAACAGGTGTTTTGGAAACCAAGAAAGAGAAGGGTCAGGGGGACATCAGAGTATGGGGAGGAGACGGTAGGTTGCAGTATTATGGGTTATTTACTTTTCTTTACTCTTCTTTTGTAACCAATGGATACCTCCAAACAGAGCCATTCGGGTAGCTTAAGCACTTAACAGGTGGAATTTGGGATGGGACAAAGTGCAATGAGCAAACTTCTGTAGGACATGACCAGAACATCAGAGAAATGTCAAAAGACCAGACCAAGGTAGAGGCTTGTCTCCAGAAATCTTCCAGAACACTTTTGCTCTCGTTGCTTGGTCCTCCACTGCCTGCAAAGCTGGGAGCCTTATCCGACCTGCCAAGCGCACCTGGGTCCCAGCGCCTGGGGCAGTGGAAGGAGATTGGGGCAAGCACAATTATCATATCAATCAGAGCTGTTTTGGAGACACACACTCGCAAATTTTCTTCACTCTCCAAGCTATTCTGAGTTAGAAAACCATCTGCAACGAATTGTGTCTCTTGTGAGCTGCAGGGAATCAAATCCGGAGCCATCCATTTGATTTTCTTCCTGTGAAAAGAAGAGACACCGGTTTTTAAACGGACAGTTGCTAAGAATGCTATTGCTAACACTTGCTTGAAGAGGTAAGCATAAAACCCAAAATTGAAAAAGACCCTGAAATCCTAAGATTGAATATGTACTTCAAATCTCAGACGCACTGCCCTTGGGGACTCCTCACAGAATCCTGTTGAAAGGCTTAGGAGACAAAGATTTAAAATAAACAGTTGTGTTTTTATAATAGCTGGATGGTGAGGGCTGGAGCTGGGTGGGTCCTGACTAAGCAGAGCTTCAGGCGCTGAAGGTCAGTGTTCTGAAGGCCCCACCCCAGCCCGACCACGGTCAAGGTTCTGCGTCCTCCGTGGCTGAGTGAACGCTTACTTGCTGTGGTATCTGCACTGTGGATTGTGAGGGTTGTGAGGGAGATCTGGCCCTCCCAGGAGAATGATGGAGACCATTTGGGGTGAAGTAGAAAGAGATGGAGTTCCCACAAAAGTGGATGGAGGTAAGAAGCAGAGAAATATATCTGTTCCTGTTAGTCTGATTATAGTAAATATATATATATGTGTATATATATACACATACACACACACACATACATATGTATACACACACACACACACACACATATATATATATATATATATATGTTTCCCAGCCAGGTGGCTCAGTTGGTTGGAGCATCATCCCTTGCACCAGAAGGTTGCAGGTTTGATTCACAGTCGGGTCACATACCTAGGTTGCAGGTTCGATCCCCGGTTGGGACATGTACAGGAAGCAACTGGTTGATGTTTCTCTCTCACATTGATGTTTCTCTCTCTCTCTCTCTCTTCTCTCTAAAATCAATATAAACATATCCTCAGGTGAGGATTAAAAGATATATATATCTTTTTTAAAATTTTATTTTTGTTTGAAATATTACAGATGTCCCTTTTTCTCCCCAATGACCCGTCCCACCCGTCCCATCCCCCTTCCCAGTCCCTCTCCCCACCACTGTCCATGTCCTTGGGTTGTGCATATATGCATATAAATTTTTTAGTTACTCTCTCCCCCTCCACCCACCAGCCCTCCTCCATCCCTCTGACATTCGTCAGTCTCATCTATGCTTCCATGTCATTGAATCTATTCTGTTCATCAGTTTATTAAGTTCTTTAGATTCCACATATAAGTGAGATCATGTGATGTTTGTCTTTTGCTGCCTGGCTTATTTCACTTAGCATAATATTCTCTAGGTCCATCCACACTGTCCCAAAGGGTATGAGATTCTTCTTTACAGCTGGGTAGTATTCCATGTGTGCAAATGTTCCACAGCTTTTTTATCCACTCATCTGCTGATGGGCACTTGGGCTGTTTCCAGATCCTAGCTATTGTAAACTGTGCTGCTATGAACAAAAAATATATATCTTTTAAAGTTAAATGAGAAGTGTTAAGAGCAGGTATTTCCTAAACAGAAAAAAGACTTCAAACAGAACTATAAGGTCAAGTAGAAAAGCCTCTCTTATTGATCAGCAACATGGACGAGAGGAGGTCGAGGCTAGAGGGGCAGGGTCCTGTGAGTGGACTTGTTATCAGCACTAAGAAAAGAGGATCTGGCTGCCCAGGTGAAAGTACTAACTTGAGAGAGGTGAAAACTCAGGTCAGGAAAGCCAGAGGCCCTTTCTGCAATGGCTCCTTCCCTCCCTTAGCCAAGGACGCTTCAGAGGAAAGTTTCAGAGACCACACTCCAGGCAGTCAGGAGACCAGCAAGCCTAGAAGACTTCTAGCTGGAAGCACACCCAATATCATCCTGGAAGGGTTTTCACGGCCCTCAAAGAGGTGGGAAAGGACCCAGGCCCTTCTCACCCTGACTACAGCAGCAAGACTGGGAATTTAAGCTGCAGGAAGAAATGACATATTTAACCAGATGCTGGAGTCTGAGAGGTTTTTTCTAGCACATGCCTGCTCTGAGGTTTGCTTAACAGGAATCTTTTAGCTTTCTAATAGGAGTCTTTATTTCTGATTAATTAAAAAATGGGGAAATTCCTGGTCACAAGTGTCCAGGATCTCAAAGAGCAAGTGCATGCTCCATCTCAGGGGTTCTAAATAGCAGGTGATCATACTGAGGGGATGAAGCAATGACAGAAGCTTTTGGCTGAAGCCTCTTCCTGCCACAGGAGTGGTGGCAGCTGGGAGGACCCCTACGGTGTCGGTAGGTGGAGTGGTAGCTGGACAGGTCGTTTTAGAAACAGTGGTGTGCTTGGGCTTTCAGCATAGAGCAGAACATTTGGACAGTGGTGCCAGCCCGACCTGGCCACAAATCTGGATTCTGTCATTCTCTTGTGTTTTTCACACCCCATTTACTGTTTTCTTGTTGAAAATATTTCAAAGGCCTTGACTGGTGTTGCGAAGTGGTTAGAGCATCAGCCCTCAGACCAAAGGTTTGTGTGTATGATTACCAGTCAAGGGCATGTACCTGGGTTGCAGGTTCTATCCCTGGCCTTGGTTGATGAGTCTCTCACATTGATGTTTCTCTCTCCCTCCCCCACCCCTGCTCCCTCCCTCTTAACAAAAAAAACAAAAAAAAACAAAAAAAAAAAGAAAGAAAATATTTCAAAGAACACTGAAGAGTAGAAAGTTAAAGTTCCTGCTGCACACCTGCTCCTGAGGGAGAAACTATTAAAATTGGATGTTTAGTTTTCTTATGGCAATGCCAATAACTTCGGCTCCAGCTGTCAATATGGATTATGTAGATACATAGTTTTGAGCATTTTACACACAAATGGAATTATACCAAGCAGTCTGTCCAAATTTCTCTTTTGCTTACTGCATACCCTTTCATGCCCAAACATAGAGAAATATCTCCTGTTAAAAGCTTTGTTGTGTTTCATACTGAGTATAGGTCATAATATATTTGATAAGCTCTCTACTAATGGTTATTTTAATAGTTTCATATTTTCTTTTTGTTGTTAAAAATGATGTTGCAAAAAATAATCCATATGTACCCATATATGTGTACATCTGCCGAGTATGTCTATAGGATACAGTCCTAGAAGTGGAATTGCTGTACTGATGAGCCTGCATACTTAAATGGCTATTATATTGCCAAGTCTCTAAAAGGAAGTTGGACCAATTTGTATTCCCACCGATAAAGAACAAGTCGCCTTTGCTATGCACCTTCACCTGTGTTGTTATTGCCATAGTTCACTTTTTTTTGTTAATCCTCACTTGGGGATATTTTTTTCCATTAATTTTTCAGAGAGAGTGGAAGGAAGAGGGAGAAAGAGAGAGAGAGAAACATGAATGTGAGAGAGATGCATTGATTGGTTGCCGATGGATGTTTCTCTCTCACATCGATGTTTCTCTCTCCCTTCCTTTCTCTAAAATCAATAAACATATCCTCGGGTGAGGATTAAAAAGAAAAAAGATTGATTGGTGGAACATGGAAAAGAAGCCTGCCTTCAACCTTGGTCCTGATTCACTCTGGCCCTATCTCAGAGATGACCTGACATAACATTAGGACCTTCCACTCCATGAGCCAGTGGATTCTGAAAATAGTCTTCAGTGCTGTATAGTAACTGGCTCGCAACTACCTCCCCCAGCCTTTCTGTATTGCTCTCAGAAACTCACTGAGTGTGGAGGTCAGTTGGCTTGCTCCTAGGTATCTGGTGGGGGGTCCTCCCTGCCTGCCCAGGCCCCACTTCTTCATCCAGGTTCCCCCTTCACTCCCAGTGTTCCATGCCATGGGGTGGCATATTTAAATCCTGTCTCAGCAGTCAATGGGACACTAACTCTTCCCCTCATTGGGCCCTAGTCTCTGTATCTCTCAGCTCTGTGGGTTTCTCTGGGCCCTGAACCAGTCCAGCCTGATGCCCCTATATCTAGCTCACCTCACCAACCTGACTGATTATTGAAAAGTTCCATTTCTACTTCATTCAGACATGACAGGGCTGTCATTTTTACCAAGATAAGGAGGGAAATGACAAAAGTAGAGAAATGAGTGAGTTCCTAGAGAGCTCATTTCATATCCTGACTTCAGTTCAGCCAAAGACTGAATTGGTTACCATAACTTGAAAGGTATTTATAGCCAGTCTCTAAGCTCTTTAACCCACATCGTTCTTGACCCAAATATAAGAAGCACAAATTCAGGGAGAACTCAACAGTAGACACATGTCAAGAAATCTTGAGTGGGTCACCAGTAATTGCATCAAGAGTCCCAAGTCAATGTGGAGGGTTTGTTTTTGTTTTTTGGGGGTTTTATTTGGTAAACATTCAAGACCACTTTTGAGTGTGAAACAGACTACTTAGAGTTACTTGGTTTTAAAATAATATTCAACTTATTAAATTTGTAAAGTCCAAAACACTTTTTCCTAGGTCTTTGAGTTCAGCTTACAAATCTTGTTATCCTCTTTGTAAATCTGATAAGAACTGTGTCTTTCACTCGTTCTTTGATTAATGGTTGAAGAGCCCAAATTATACAAATTAAGCTGCCTTACACAATTGGTCCCATATACAAGCTCAACTAATTAAATTACTTTAAATATTTTAAGCTCACTAGTACATTTACTCTATTTGACTTTATTTGTGAGATCTCTGAATGTCTACATTACCAAGCAGGAAACTTCCAAGTATTTGAGTAGCTCGAGCAAATCTAATTAACCAAATTTTCGTAAATTTTATTTACAAATTTAGTTAAATTTTTTTATGTCTAAACTTAAAATCACAAGTCTAACATGCCAGAAACCTTTTAAACATTACATGTTAAGTTACAGCACAGAGATTATTTCCAAACCAAACAATAGGTTTGCTTTGCCTTATCACCTCTAATTTAATTCGGAACCTCCCTGGAGCATTTTCTTTTATCTCAGTCAGGCTGAGGTTACCAATGCAGTTGTCAATTTGCATAAATTTAGAGATTTGCAGGTTACATGTGTCCAGTATGATTTTATTCAAGCCACAGTGGACATGTTGAACCCTATTCATATTTAATGTGTAAACAGGGCACTCTGAGTCCACGCCCCTTCAGTGGCATTGGTTTCACAGCCAGGATTCCATGGGTTCAAGCTATAATCCTAACTAGTCCTCTGATGTCCTCTTTCAACTTTTATCACCTGATTTAAACACATGCTTTCTATTCTCTAACCCAGATTTCAAGGAATTTCCTTGACCACTTGATTGGAGTCTGCCTTCCTTCCTATGAAATTTGCCTTGAATTCCTTTCTTCCTTTTGTCTGACTGTCTGACCATAGCAGCTTAATTTGTATAATTTGGGCTCTTCAACCATTAATCAAAGAAAAAGTGAAAGGCATTGTTCTGATCAGATTTACAAAGAGGATAACAAGATTTATAAGCTGAACTCAAAGACCTAGGAAAAAATGTTTTTGACTTTACAAATTTAGTAAGTTGAATATTATTTTAAAACCAAGTAACTGTAAGTAAGCATCTGTTTCATGCTCAAAAATGGTCTTGAATGTTTATCATAAAAAACACACAAAACCTCCACATTGACTTTTAAGTGCTTGGGACTTTTAATGCAATTACTGGTGACCCACCCAAGATTTCTTGACCTGTGTCTACTATGTGAAGTATCTAAGTTAAATTTTCTCTGTGCTATTATCTTTGTAACTACTTACAATCTGGTCAGATTTTTCAAAGTTTTCTAGAAAGCAAGCTTTACAGTTTTATAATATATTTGTGTCTATGTTTATTTTAGGCCTATATCCATATCCATCTCTATATCCATCAATATAGTTATATAAAATAATCTCTGAAAGGATATATACCAACATGCTAACTAACAGCTACTATTGCTTGCAGGTAGAATTATGGGGAATTTTATTGTTTTCTATATTTTATAATTTTTCTACAATGCAACAGTATTAGCTATATAATAAAAAAGAATTTTAAAAAATATTTTAAAAAATGTTCCAATCTAGGGTATTAAATAAATTTTAGGCCCACCCGAGAGATTGTGGGAATCATGGTAGTCATTTGCACAGTAATCTTGTTCAGCTAGGGAAGGGAGTAAAAACTAGCAAGCAAAATAAAAACAAGCACAAAATAATCCAACACTGACCTAGTAATCTACCTTCTGAAATAATGAGATCCACAGGAAGCTGCTGAGGAAGCTGATTGAAGGGGCCAGTTGTCAGATGTGTGCTGAAGTGTGTGATTGATGTGATGGTAAAAATGGAAGAAAGGGGCTGTGAGGACCACCAAGCAAAGGGTCAGAGGTAAGATCCAGTGCAATGTGGATACAGGTCAGCAAGTTGATTGGTTTTGTGAATAGAAGCTAAGCTGAGAATATGGCACTGAACATATGTACACATTTACCCTTGAGAGAGGCATCCACTGGACATTTGGTCACAAATACGAGTATTATAAGTATCTATGGTGCTTTTGGTTGCTGAGCGTTGACTAAAGCAGTCTCAGTGAGGTGAGTATTGCTCACCTGTAAACGGTGTACGTAATTCTCTATATGGAAAACTCGCCAGTCAGAATGGCCCATAAAAATGGACTTTAAGTCTGAAGGTAGACAATATGACTCTCTTGGGACCTGCTGCAAGGTTCCTTTTACTAAATGGTGGCCACTGTATGAGATGGAGAAAACTAGTGATTTTGATGAAGTTCTCAGGCTCTTATCAAAGTTCTTATGTTCTTATCACAGTTTTTATGTTCATATCAGAAGGACACATTGCCAATGTTCTTACGATGTTTATTCAAGAAGAAACTGGATTCTCCCACCCTTACCAGGCATTAAGATTCATTGACTTTGATGAAACCAGCGCAGGCAAGTTCCATCTACTTTTGGAAATGTATGGAGAAATCTATTAATGAGCACTGGTTCCCTGCTTCCCACTGGAATACACCATTTTTCATGGAACTTACAAAATACTTTTTAGTGTAGGAGTTATAAAACAACAAAACAAAACAAGCCCCCAAAACAAACAACAGCAATACCTAGATACTATATCAACAATATCATGAGGTAGTTGTGAGGTGGACACAAAATATTTATGGGAGGCAGAATAAACCAATTTAGTCAGAGTTTGCTTCTTCTGGAGAAGAGAAACAAGAATTACTGAAAATCTATGTGAGAATATTTATGAAATTGACTTGATGGCAGTCAGTCATAAGGGACAGAGCCCTTGTAATGTAGATGGTAAGCTACAAGGGACTGGTTTATGTCAATATTTTCATAGAAAAATATTTTTAAAATACATAAAAATATGTATATTTATGTTTATTTCACAGATACATGTTATATTTCAATGGATATAATCAGAAAAAAAGAACAAGGAATTACAGAAGCTGGATATGTTCATTTAAAGTGTGTGTATAGACAATTGATATAGAGAAATGCTAGTGCACTTATAACTTCTACTTTTGCAACCACAATTCAACAAAACATTTTGAGTGAAACAGTGATTCTCCAAATTAAAATGCCTCTGTTCTCACTTTAAACAAACACCATGTCTATTTTTATGAACCTTCAATTGCACTTAACAAGTTCGTATTCTGAAAGAGTTCTTTTTCTAATATGGTAGAGTAAACTTCTAATCTAACAGCCTGACTCTCTCACAGATAATAACTCTAAAGTCTGAACAATAACAAAAGGCTCTTTGAGGGCTCTGGAGAGTGTAGAAAATCAGGCAGTGGTTTAAAACATGAAAGGAGTGAATGCCAATGACCAGCATCAGTTTTGCCCTAAGGACAATCATGGTGTGGGTAGGAGGAGTTCGAACTTCAGTAGAAAATCTGTGCCTCTCTGGCAAAATGATTTAGGGGAAGGAGACTTGGACCACTGGAAAGTAATGTGGGAACACTAGAAATAAAAGAACCAACCAGAGAAGAGAGTGTCAAAGTCTGTGTATAAACTTGGTTCAAGACTCTGGCAAACTGTGGAACCACACATGCAGAGACACCATCAGGACAGGGAAGTGTGCATTTTGCATTTTGAGTCTAACCAACTAAGGGGGAAAATGCACATCCAGGAAGAATATAACAGAATGTTAATTCTACATCATAGAATTAACATGTCAAAGACTCAATACAAAATTACCTGACATTTGAAGAGCCAGGTAAATATGGCCCATTCCTAAAGGAAAGAATGATTAACAGATGCCAACTCCAAGAAAACATAGACTTTGGAACTGTCTGAAAAGAACTTTAAGGCAGTTATTGTAACTATGCTCAATCAGGTAAAAGAAAATGTACTTGCAACAAATAAAAAAATAGACAATCTCAGAAGAAAAGAGGAAAAGGGGTGAAGTTATAGCAAATGTGCAAAAGTTGTACATAATTCTGAATATGCAATGATGATGTATCAGTCATGTGACTACCATCTCTCGTGAATGTCCTGAGTGACAAAGAAATGGGAACTGCTGTATTAAACAGTAAGGAACTACTAAGCTTTTTCTTTTGTTGTTGGGTTTTTGTTTGTTTGTTTTTAAGAGGAGACAGTCACATTGTAGGATGTTGCTTTTTAAAAAGTTCTTATTAAAAGGTATATAAATGATTGAAGAAGAAATAGACTGTAGAGTACCCAAAACAAGTCAAGAAGTGTTTATAGTAAATATAACAAAACGTTATATTATAGAAAGTACCATAAAATTGATAAGAAAAAAAAAGAAATGTAGCAGATATTAAAGAGTAATAGACAAAAGACATAGACTTATAATTTCTAAAGGAAAAAAATTATAAGTTTAACAAAAAGGCTGGTCTCAGTACTATTCAAGGAAGTGCAAACAGAAATAATGATATCACTTTTTGCTAATTAAATTACCAAAACTTTAATGATAATATTTAGTTTGAATTGAGGAATAGGAAAACTGCATATTTATGTTATATATAAAATGGCTCAGCTGATTTGAAAAGTAATTGACAATATGTATCAAGAGTTATACAAGTATCCATATCATTAAACCTAGTAATACTAATTTTGGATATTTAGGCAATAATCTCAAATATAAATGAAGTTGCTCATCCATCACTAAGTAACTTCTAATGAAGTAAATTAGGATACATTCATGGGATGGAAAATTGTACAGTCATTAAAATATGATGGCTATGAAGACTGTGTAGAAAATTTGAAATATATTATGAATGAAGAAAGCAGTCAACAATATGTATAATATAATAATAATTCTCTGAAAATGCATTTGAAAGATAAACCAAATTGTTGTACAGTTGTCCCCCTTATTCTCAGAGGATATGTCCCAAGCCCCCTGTGGATGCCTGAACCACAGATAGTACCAAACCCTATATATGCTGTTTTTTCCTGTGCATATAGACCCATAACAAAGTTCAACTTAGAAATTAGGCACAGTAAAAGATTAATAACAACAGCTAATAGTAAATGGAATAATTATAACAATATATTGTAAGTTATGTGAATATGGCCTTTCTCTTTCTCCACAAACCAGAATGAATTTCTTTTTCCTTCTTTACAATTTCACAGAAGATTTGTTCTTACCATAGATCGTAACAATCTCAGCATATGATTTTTTTTACTTATTAAGTCAAGAACTTTCATCTTTTTACTTAAAAGGAGCATTTACAGCTTCTCTTCGGCATATCCAAATTGCCATCATCCCCTCTCTTGCTCTTTGGGGCCATCACTTAGTAAAAATAAGGGTTACTTGAACACAAGCACTGTGATAACGTGACAGTCAATCTGATGAATGAGACGGTACTAGGTGTTAGTGGGTGGGTAACATATACAGTGTGGATGTACCGGACAAAGGAATGACTCACATTCCGGGGGGATGGAGTGGGACGGCACCAGATTCATCATGCTACTCAGAATGGCATAAAATTTAAAACTTATGAATTGTTTTTTTCTGGAATTTTCAATTTCATATTTTTAGAGCACAGTTGACTGCATGTAATTGAAACCACGGAAAGTGAAACCGTGGATAATGGGAGACTACTGTAATTGTGTGAGGGCAGTGAGGTTTCTGGGTTATGACTCATTTCCCCCTCTAGTTTTAAACCATTTATATGCTAAAAATTGTAATTTTTAAAACAGTCTGGGGAAAGGTTTATGGAACGTTGGAACGGAGTGGGAACAATGAGAAAGGCGTGACTGGAAGGTGAGGAAGAGAGGAGATGGAGAGGTTACGAGCGGGCTGTGGGAGAGGGCGGTGCCGAGGGTCATTCCGAGCCTTCAGTCCTGGCTCACTGGGAAGAGCCAATCCCAGGATCAAAAGTGGAGAGCACAGGAGGTCAGCAAGCAGAGAAGGGAAGGGCACGGATCCCATCTTGGGCTTATTTAATCTGAAGCGCTGGGCGAGCTTCTCATAGAGAAGGGAGAGCTCATAGAGGAGGCAGGACACGCATCCCCTCGGAAGCGAGCTGCTGAGTTCCCGGCGTGGGGTGAAGCTCCCAGAGAAGAGTTGTGAGAAGAGGCGGAGGACAGAGCTTCCGTGAGGGGTAAAGATAACAAAGAGGGGCAGTGGGACAAGAATATAGTTCACCAGACTTAGAGTTAAAGAACTGGGCCCCTTCCCAGCCTCCTCACTCAGACAAGTGCAGTGGCTGGTTACACTGGCGTCCCCCAAAGAGCTCTGCTTCCTCCCCGCCGCCGTGGTCTGGGCCTGTGGCTCGCTCTAAAACAGAATATGGCAGAGGTGCGACTGCGCCAGTTCTGGGCTTAAGCCTAACAAGGCTGTTGCTCTTTGGGGAGCTCTGAGGCACCATGTAAGAAATCCAGTTATCCTGCCGCAGAGCCCGTATAAAGAGGGAGGGACCCCGAGGCTGCATGGGGAGAGAGAAACCCAGCCATCTCAGCATCCCAGATGAGCCCAGCCTTTAGCGGCCCCCAGCCAGGTGCCAGACATGTGAGCGAGCCCTCTAAGATATTCCAGCCCCGGTCACCATCTGATGCAGCTTTATGAGAAATCCCAAATGGGTCCACAAAAAGGACTGTCCAGCTGAGGCTCAGTCCACCCACACAATCATTTAAAATAATAAATTGATTGTTGCTTCAAACCACTACGTTTGGGGCGGTTTGTATGCTGCACTAGATAACTGAAACCACAAGTTAATCAAGGAACCTACCCCACTCTCAGCTTTCTTGTCTGTGAAACGATGTGAGAATTATATCATCCCTGTAATAGGTTTGCCACAATGGTCAAATGAGATCATGTGCTCAGTGATTCTGAAGTTTCTCTACAAAAGCTCACCGGGTGGCAGAGGACAGTGAATGGCAGATGTCTGGGGTCGGGAGGGTGTGGCTATTTCTTGGAAGGCTTGTGGTTTCATGTCAAACATCACAGTCAGTTTTGCATTCTCCATCAAGTGTCCCCATTATTATTTTGAAATGTATTTTCCCCAGTTCCGTGCACCATTATCCTGCGTCTTCACATCCTTCTACTGCATCATGGTGAAGCTTCAGGGTATGAATACCCAGCTGGAAAGACATAGGGGCATGTAATCTGTAAATGTGCAACAAACGAGGATCACTGTTAGGATGAGACAGACAGAGAGTGGTCAGGACAGGCAGAAGAGAACCTAGAAATCCCCAGGTCTTAGAAACTGAGGGATGTTGTTTAACTACCAGATGCTGTCAAAAGGCCATTGAGTTTGGTGACTGATAAGGCACCAATCTCCAAGACAGTGATTTTTTTGGTGAGGAGGCAGGAGCCAGACGTGGATGAAAGTGGGCAGAGTGGGTTCTTTGAGGACATTGGAAGGGAAAGGAAGGCAACTGCTGAAATGATATAACTTCAGGAAGAAGTGGGAATATAGAGAGGAATTTTGTTATTTTGTTCTGTTAACTTTCATTTTAGAACAAAAGAATGCTACATATGTTTTTAATGTTGGGGAGAAAAGCAATGAAGAGAGAAAGAATTTGAAGGATATAAGAGAGCAGGCTGATAGAATAAGAGACATGATTGAAGAAGAGTTGGGAGGCTTAGGATGGTTAATACAAATAGAGGAATTCGCCTTAGAAAAGATAATGAAAGAACCACCTCTGCACCAGGAGGGAAGGAGTACAGGGCTGGAGAGAAAACAGGGCATTCAGAAGTGGAGGGAGAGGGGGGAAGTTCATGTCATGCAGCTTCAGTCCATGAGGACTTAGGTCACCTGCAGAGAAGGGAAGCTGGGAAGCTTTAGGAGAGTGGGAAAGGTTTAACATTTTTCAGGAATGACAGTTGGAAGCAAATAAAAACCTATGCAGCAGTGAGAGTCTGGCTTAGTGTAGAGAACATAAATTTATTATGGCATTAGTCATTAACCTCATCAATGACTATTGAGAGGGAGGGAGGAAGATATTGAGAGAACATGAGAACAGTGTGGAGTTTCCCAGCAGTGGGGATTGTAAGGTCAACAAAGTCAGCTAAGTCAGGAGGAAGTGTCAGAGACAGGACACCTGAGCGTGGTTGACCAGGGGGAGTGTGATCCAGGCCACGTTGGTGGACGAGGGGCCATGTGCCAGGGCCCAGGGTTGGGACAGGATGGACATGAAGAACACTCTTAGCTGGAGTGAGGGAGGGGGAAATGTTAAATATGGCTAGAGGCATTTCACATTTACAGATCGTCATTTTGAACAATTGCCAATAATGATGTGTTCCAACGTGTAATTGTAATTCTGAATGGCTGAAGTGGAGTAGAGAGTACAGTGAATGGCTTGAGGAAATTAAGACTAGTGGGTTTGAAGTGTTGTTTTATGGCCCGTGTGATGGTCAGTTTTATGTGTGAACTTGACTCGACTATAGTCCTTAGTGACTCAATCAAACCCTAATCTAGGTGATGGTGTGAAGATATTTTGTAGCGGTGATTAAAGTCTGTAATCAGTTAACTTTAAATGAGTGGCATTATCCTAGATAATCAGGTCTGCTTGATTCAATGGGTGGAAAGGCTAAGGGAGCCGAGCTGACACTTCCTTGAAGAAGAGAAATTCTACCTGTGGACAGCAGCTTCAGCCAGCACCTGAGAGTTCCCGCCTTCCTGATGGCCTGCCCTATGGATTTGGGACTTGCCTAGCCAGTCCCTACAATCGCATAAGCAGTCCCTTCCATTAAACCACTTAATATGTTATCTCCTGGTGGTTCTATTTGTCTAGTTGAATCCTGACTGGTACAGATGATAAAGGATGGGCTAAGGAGAAGGTGATAAGCTTCTACCTATTTCGGCTTGTGGCACTTCTTTGTAATGCACAGGTGAAAAGATGAAAGTAATTTAGGCTTGAGACGGGAGGAATAAAGGATGGCTGGCTGGCTGCCTGGATGGATGGGTGGGTGGACGGTTGGGTGGGTGAGGGAAAGAGTGAGTGAGTGAGAGCGTAAGTAAATGGGTCCATGTATCTTGCCTCTAAACCAGGAAGAACAAATTCCTGCTATCTACTAGCCTGTGTGGGTCAAATAAATGCTAAGGGGTACTTTTGAAACCTAGAGTCCTTGGTAAATAGAAAACATCTGTTTTCTATGTTAGCCATCAACTCAAAGTATGAGAACTACAGACACATCTTCAGCTGGTGTCTTTTCAAGTCTTCTGGAGCAGTGCACTCAGGCTCCCAGCGTTAAGCAGGATGTGAAGATCTGTTCCCGTGGAAATGCTGGTCTTCTGTTTAGTGGACATGAGAATGGTGGGTTTCATTTAGGACTTGAGATGGGGTCAAATAAACAAAAACCCTTTCTGTGTCTCTCCCTCACTCCTTTCCTTCTTCCACAGGGGAATAAAATAGAACTTGGTTTTGTTCAGTAAAGGTTTCTGCCTGGCCCCTGTGAGCAGCTGAGCCTGAGGGGCAATAAAGGACCTGAAATATCTCACAGAAAAGGTGGAAATTGCTCCCTAGCATTCCACCAACCAAACCCTGGTTTGACCATCTTTTTGTTTAGGAGAGTTTTTAAATTTCTGAATCAAAACTGGGCACTGTCTCTCTAGAATCAGAAATACACTGTTCCATCAGCACCTTTCTGATGATGACAGATGTGGCTGGTCCTATGAAGGTGAATATGAGAGAGGTGACCCCACGGTGTGTGTGGTCTCCGTGCCTGGAGCTTCTGCCTCTAGATGACACCCTCTAGGAGCACGTGGGGTAGCTCTCCCGTGTGAAGATGAGGGGGAGCCCTGCTCCAGGCCGATTTGTTTGGGCATGACAGGCTACCTGCAGGATGACATGGCAGAAGCTTCTGTGCATGGGAACCAAGGAGCCCCCTTGGGGAGAACTTATCCAAGGTAAAGGGGAGCTGGACATGTTGAAGTGACCCAGTAACAGTGCTGTAGTCACCAGAGGAGTAGAGTGACTGGAAGGACAGGGTATTTCTTTGTATGTTGCTGGATTCTGAAGAGCTGTTCTGCTAAAACTGTAAATATTTGGGATGTCAGAAAGTGTGGCTTTAGCAAGTGTTTCTGAAATGGGAGGGGAGAATCCTGCCTCACTTGCTGGAAACCACCAAACCGCCGAGGCCTCAGGGAGGGTCTGGTTCTGCTGCTTGTGCAGCGAGGGGCAGCCGCGGGCTCCAGGGGGCCCAGCACTGAGCAGAGCATGTGCAGAGCCAGCAGGAGGGACCGTGTTCCTGAGCACACAGCAGACATTCCGGGGACTCCCCAAAGTGCTCGGGGGCTCTTTGCAGGGTTGTAGAAAAGAGCTGATGACATGCGAAGCATCACCATTACTACGACCTCAGCTCTGTCCATAGGCAGGTTGGGTGTGGGGAAGGTCGGGCCATGTAGGACTCAGAGGACCCACTGCGTGGTTCTGGGGATGGATCCTTCTGCCAGGCAAAGCTTAGAGTGCCAACCGAGGACCACAGGCATCACGTTGTCCCTCCTAATTCTTCTGCTCAAACATATTGTTAACCTGTCCTCCTATGTATTTGTAGGTGTGGTTCAGTTAGGTGCCAGCCTGCCCTGCATGCACGTCTTAGAGTAAGCTTTTCTTTTTGACCAGGGAAATTTAGCCACAGCCACATCCACTTTCTTCTGCTGTTGGGTTGACTATATTCTGATAAGCTTAAGTGTCCATGCTGGTTCTGTCTTTTCTCTTCCTAGTGAGGGCCCTATTGCCTGTTAGTCTACAGATATCAGGGAATTGGGCTGGGCTGGAGCCAGGGGACAGCATATGTTCTTTCTGCTCTTAACAGCCACTGACCAAATTGTGCAGCTCCTTTTTCGAAGTTCTTGAAACCTCACGTGCATAGCAATGAAGTCATCCCCTCTCTGTTGGATCCCAAACTCCTTTATTTTTAACTGCAAAAGAGGCAGTGTGACTCTCAGAGGCTACACCTGCTGCACAGCTAAAAGGCAATGTTTTGTTCACACCTTCCTCAGAGGAGAGGGCCTGACCAGCTTATGAATACTGGAAAACATGCATTCAATTTCTGCTTTCAACCTTTTTCTTAAGACTTATTGTTCTTGTATGTGTATCATTAGATAGAAGTGATGGGATCAATAAAACTTGGAATTGTCTAACAAGAGAGGTCAGTTTCTTGCTTATTATATTTATAATAACAGAGTTCATGGGGTATCACTCTGCCTTATGAAAGCTGGTGAATCGATAATGCTCTTACGACCTGGATAGCAATAAACCTTGGCATTAAATGGGTGACACTGACGTGTGAGTGGGGGAGGGAAGGAGGAGGTGCTGCCACTGTGCGTGGGAAGGGCTTATGCCTGTTAGGTTGGCACTTGTGAAAAAGCATCAGTTCCTTTCCCTTTTCCAATATATTCTTCTCTTGTGCATAAGAAATTATTCAAAGGTAGCAACAAATTTCCCATATGACCTTTACAGCTGCTAGTTGGGAATGACTCTGGGCTGCTTGCTGGAAAAAAAATGATCTCAGAGATGAATTGTCAGGACATTAGCTCTTCTTCCATCAGCTTTAGGAACACCCTGTACCTGGTGTATGTGGGGTGTTCTACTGAAGAATACAGTGTGAATATGCAGTGAAAACCAATGTGCTTTGCTGGCCACCAAACCCCAAGGCCGCTCTCACTGGCCACAGTGATTGGTGCTACATCTTCCTAAGCGCTCAGATTCGAACAGGGCTCCCTGCAAAGCACCTGGGATAGATTTTCTCTGAGAATATGTTTTCACAAGAAGGTGTAAAATGATTCCCCTGAAGGGCAAGGGATAAAGAAGTGATGGGAGTCCCTTTGAAGACCTCCTGAAGGAAACTACAGCTGTTTTCACTTCTCTGAGCTTATGGGAACTTGGGGGTTCTGCTGTGGAATGCGTCTCCTCTCATCTAGGGCCATTGTCCGTTGTTTCTAGAAGAGCTAGGCATGGCAGGAAGAACTGAAATGTTGCTGAATAGTCCCAGAAAAGGAGCTCTTTTGAGATAAGAGCTCTCAGGTCATTGCAGATGGTGGGGCAGAGGTTCAGGTGTGGTGACCAGAAGCTTCTTGAGTTCCAAACTGCTTCATGAAGCCAGAACCTTTTCATGGACTCTGATGGCTTAATATCTAAATAACTTATTGTGTTCTTTGCAAGTGAAAGACTGTGATGGCTTTTCTTCAGCTCACACAGGAAAAGAGTCTGTCACTAATGGTTCTTTTGTTAAAAAAGGAAAGAAAAGAAAAGATAAGATCCTTCTAGAAAGGGAAACCATAAATAGCCAGATTTTGCTGGGGGAAAGAAAAAAATTGGGGGAGGGACTGACTCTGACTCTAATCCTATTTTATAGAGAGAAAAAAAAAAATTCATCTGGGTTCTTTTCAGTGGGAGCTAAAAGTATAACCCCCTCTGTGACTCTCTTTTACATGGAAATGTTAAAGTTGATCACATAAACAGTGATTTCTTTTATTATTATTTACAGAGGAGAATATTGCCACCAGAAAGCATGTCTGCTCATGTGTTTCGGCCAAGTTCTCCTTAGAGATGGTGATTAACAGAAGGAATGGGTGGAAAATTAGTATATACAAATAGCTATTCAGACATGGGGGTGAAATGCTAATGCAGTGACCTTTAAATCTTTATTTTTCTTTATTTCTCTGAATGCTAATTAATGGACATGTTCAGCACCAGGAGGAATCTGCATCCAAGTCCATCTCCCTGGCTAAGCTGTATTTTGAAAATTTCTGGAGCTGAGTCACAGAGAAGAGCTGATCCAAGCTTCCCGAGGCTCCCATCCCTGCTGCCACATGGTGGCTTTTCCAGAGAGCAAAAAGAGGCCATTGTCCAGCAGCTCATTAGCATGGCTGTGCAGCCTCTACAGCTAGCAAGGTAATTAGCTTCAGAGGTAAGTGGAGATTGGGGAGGTTCGAGGCCCAGCATGTTTATCGACTGCTGTCTCTGGACAACAGAAGCACTGCCTGCTTGTTAAGGAAACCTAAATTATTGCCTGCCCGGAGCACCAGGCCTGAGGAAGAAGCAATCTGGTAATTGGGGCCTTCCTGGAAGTAAAGGGCAAAGGTAAATTTGTACTTCAGGCAATAACCTTTAGAGTGATGCCAAAGGATGCTTTCGGGAAAACATTCCCTTCACACAGGGAGGGCAATAGACCAAAAGTGTATGCTGAATTTGGATGGGAAATTCCTGTCATCTCTGAGGAAGAAGAAATTGCTCAGATTAAATGAAAATGAGTTGGAGTGGCTATGGAGAAAAAACTTTGGGATTAACTTTTTAATAAACCCCACTATAATGTTTGATTACTACTGGAAGCAGGTTGGGCATGCATGGAGTGGTGGGTGTGCTGGGCTCAGGGTCTGTGTGGTCTGTGAGGAGGTGGCTGGAAAGACAGGGTGTGAGTGTGGAAGCCAGCGCCAAGGACTCCTCAGATATGCTGCTGGCAAGAGGTAAAGGAGTCATAGCAAGCTACCGCCATGTCACCAATAAGATTAAGAAATTCTTGGAGCCCGGCTGAGCGTGGCTCAGCGGTTGAGTATCGACCTGGGATCCAGGCTATCGCAGTTCGATTCCCGGTCAGGGCACATGCCCGGGTTGCGGGCTCAATCAATGACTCTCTCATCATTGATGTTTCTATCTCTCTCTCTCCCTCTCCTTTCCTCTCTCTGAAATCAATAAAGATATATTTTAAAAAAAGAAAAGAAATTCTTGGAAATCTAGCTGCCCATCACAGTGAGATCCAATTTCTTCATCAAGCAGTCAAGGATATGGGTTCCTTCTGGTTCTTTGTGAAGGCAGCCAGTTCTGTTCATGAAGGTCAGGAACTCAGTCTTGGAGAGCGTGCAGCTGTTACTGTCCTTCCCAGCACACTTCTGAAAACAGCCATCAGAGACTCCGTGCACCTCTCAGTCTCTGTAGGGGTGCAGATTGAGAGGTGCATTGCCATGTTGGAGCGGAGCGAGGCACGGAGGCTGTGAGAGGGGAGCGGCAGTGAGCTCCGGGACTGACTTTCTATAGGCATAGCCCTTCCCTGATGGAACGGTGAGGGAGCAAAAGTTCAAGCAGAGGTTGGAGGGTCATCTATGCCTCTGTCTTCAATTTTCCTTCTATAAAATGGGGGTATAATACTACCTACCTCACAAGGTTTTTATGAGGATTAAATAAGTTAATATCATAAAATGCATATTAAATATAACAATGTCACTAAGTCTTTGACATTATTATCCCTATTATTATTTATTAATATGCTAGAGGATTTGGGTAGGAGATTGGGCTACAGACCTCAAGATCCTGCCATAACTCTTGGATCCTATGGTTCAGTGGTTTAGTGGTAGAAGTATTTTGTACCCTGCAATTCCTTAGGTGAGTTTTTCTTTAGGGCACACTCATTCACCATTCTTTTGAATCCTAGCAGATGTCTTTAGAACAGTGATGATCTTTGTCTGATTTTCCTGACCCATTTAGAGCAATATTTATTTATTTTTATATATCTTACTTTGTTCCTAAAAGATTTTTTTTTTTAATTCTCACTCGAGGATATGTTTTCCATTGCTTTTCATAGAGAGTCGAAGGGGGGGGGAGGGGAAGAGAGAGAGAGAAAGAGAGGAATATCGTTGTAAGAGAGACACATTGATTGGTTGCTTCCCCCACTGGCCCCAACTGGGGCCTGGGATCGAGCCTGCAACTGAGGTACATGCCCTTGCCCAGAATCGAACCCGGGACCCTTCAGTCCATAAGCTGATGCTCTAACCACTGAGCCAAACTGGCTAGGGCATCTAAAAGATTTTAAGTATGACATTTAAAGTAACTTTGAATTTACTTTGGAAGATGCACTGAATTAAATTCTCTGAACATGCCTCTTGTTGAAGCAGAACTTTAAAAAGGATTAAAACCATCAACTGGCCCATCTGACGTGGCAGTAGTTGAGCATCAACCTATGAACCAGGAGATCATGGTTCGATTCCCAGTCAGGGCACATGCCTGGGTTTAGGGCTCGATCCCTGGTAGGAGGCATACAAGAGGCAGCTGGTCAATGACTCTCTCTCATCATTGATGTCTCTCTCTCTCTCCCTCTCCCTTCCTCTCTCTAAAATTCATAAAAACACATTAAAAACAAACAAAACAAAAGCCCTCAACTGTACTGGTAGACTGTGGGGACTAAATCGAATATTTCTGAAAGCGTATTATATGAGTTTAGGGGCACAGATGGTGGTATAGGAGGAGAGGGGAGTGGGAAGAGGAGGAAGACATTGAAAATATGACTTACAGTAGTTTCTAATTGCAGAAAAAAATAAAGGTCAAAGGCAAGTGTTCAGTGGACACTGGTTACACAAGAGTCCCCAAAGCACCATTTCACTGATTTATGTTCAAGGATGGCCTTTCTAATCAACGTGTAATTATTCTCCATTGGAACCATTAGATGCTACCACACAGGTGGCATTCAAAAGATGACAGAGCTCATGATGGAGAGGGTAACAAAGAGAAGACCTGTTGTGTGCCAGATGCTCTACAAACATCATCTATTTTCATCTTCCCTCAAAGCCTGGTGAGAAAATTGAGATTCATCAAGGTAAAATAACTTGTTCAAAATCTAGTTAGTAAGTGATGGAGTTGGTATCCCATCCTAGGAATGCCTAATTCTGAAATCCATGTTCCCGCTAACAATCTTCCTCTCTAATGTAGACCTGTGAACATTGAGCAACCAATAATACTGAAACTTGGAAAAAGATGACTCTTCCATGTTTATAATTTCTGAATAAGTGTATCATTTAATCTCTAAATTCTCTCTCAATTTTCACATAATCTGAACGTTTAAGGAAACCTGATTCTATAACTTTCCTTTTCTGGATCTCAAATGATTTACATTTGAGAGGAAATTAGTTTAGGAGACTATATATCTTGATGTCAAAAACTGGGAAAAGATCTCCTTTTCTCCATGGATAAGCCAAAACCTAAATCTTTGAATAAAAAAAGTTCTCATAAGAACTATAATACTAATATAACACCATGTAGAAAAAATATTTTCCTCAAAAAACCTGAGATGAAACTTTTGAAATCATGTTGCTAGCTTTATTGGTAATACTTTTTCTATTCAATGTATTATGCAGTGTGAAGTATACCTCTAATAGGGTTGTCTAGCCCACAATTCAGGATCCCCCTCTATTCCAAATGCCTCGTGATATTAGATTGCTCTAAATCTCCTAGTGCCAGGCCATTTTTCCCACATTCTGCGTTATCACAGAGGAAGATTTCTTAGGACACTTAGATTCTTTGGCTCTTCTTAGCAATGAGGATACAGAAGGATACAGAAAATATAAAGGACACATTGCATTAGCCAAATAGCTCCTGAGGTGGCATCTGAAAGTGCATGGTGTTATTGACAAACTGAAGCCTGCATTCCTCAGAAATTTTATTTACTAGTATGAAGACTTACCCCTCTTGATAAGCCAACCATCTTCTCTGTTAATTGCCTCCTCTATGCATCCCATTCATCCCCTTTCTGGAGTCATTAGGTGATGTCACCAGCACTAACAGTACTAGAGACTGAACCAGAAAGGGGATTCCAGGGTGAAAGCTTTGCCAGCTCTCTCTTATTCAGATATAGAAGGGAAAGAAGGGAGCAATACCATCTTATTTACCAATTAGAGCCATTGGCCACTGTCTCTGCCAACTCCTACTAGACATGATATTCTAGATTTCTTGTAGACTCCACTTTATTTTGTGTTTTGCCCTGGTCTTTTTCTGATGCTTGAACTTTTTTCCAAAAGAGATTCTCACTTTCTCAATGTGATTTTAAAAATCTGCTAATAACAACAACAACCCTACAAACATCATACTTAATAAATGAAAGATTGAGTGCTTTCCTTTCAGATCAAGAATTAGGCAAGGATGTCCACTCATACCACTTGTATTCAAGATCATGCCCTGGCCAGGTGGCTCAGTTGGTTGGAGTATCGCCTCAGGCACCAAAAGGTTGTGGGTTCGATTCCCTCCCTTCTTTTCTCTCTAAAAATAAAAATAAATAAATAGGTGATACTAGACGTTCTAATCAGTGAAATAAGAAAAAGAAATTAAAGACAAACAAATCAGAAGGAAGAAACAAAACTGTCTTTATTCAGACAACAGGATCCTATATATAGAAAATCTTTTCAAATTTGCAAAACAACTATTACAACCAATAAAAGAGTTTAAGAAGTTTGCAAGATATGAGATTATTACAAAAAATCAATTGTATTTTTATAAATGCTCAATGAAATATCCGAAAATGAAATTAAAGAAATAATTCCATTCAAAGTAGCATCAAAATTGTAAGAATAAATATAACAAAAGAATCCAAAGCCTCCAAAACATATCATTTACAATGTACAGAATATCATCTACAATACTTGACATACAAAGGATGACCAATCTCCAAAAAGAAAATCAATGGAAATTCACCTCAAGAAGACCTAGATGTTAGAATTCTAGGGCAAGGAGGTAATATAGCTATGCATTACAAAATAATGGAAAATAGGCTTATAATAAGTACAAGGAAAACTCAGCAAAGAATACAAATCATTTTTAAAAATCAAATGAGCCCTGGCTGTTATGGCTCAGTTGATTGACCATTGTCCCTGCACCAAAAGTTCTTGGGCTCCATATCTGGTCAGGGCACATGTCCAGGTTGCAGGCTCAATCCCCAGTAGGGGGTGTGCAGGAGGTGGCCAGTTGATGTTTCTCTCTCACATTGATGTTTCTCTCTCTCTCTCTAAAAATCAATAAAATCATATTTTAAAAAAAGTAAATGAAAATTCTAGAATTAAAAATTATAGTAGCTGAAACAAAACATTATTGGATGGACTTAAGAGCAGAATAGACATGCTAGAGAAGGGTCAGTGAACTTGAAGATGAATGAAGAGAGAAAAAAAGATAGAAAGAATGAACAGAGTTTCAGAAATGTGGAACAATAGCAAAGGGTCCAACATATGTGTAATTGGATCCAGAGGAGAGGAGAGAGAAAAATGGAGCAGAAAAAAAAAGTTTGAAGAAATAATAGCCAAAACCTCAAAATCTGTGAAAGGCACAAGTTTACAGATCAAGAAACTCAATAATCCTCAAGCAGGATACAGATGAAGAAAATCATGCTTAGACACATCTTAGTCAAACAGTTGAAATTCAAATATAAAAAGAAAGTCTTAAAGCTGCCAGAAAACAACTGACATATTACATAAAGAGAAACAATGATTTAAATGACCACATACTACAGAGGTCAGAAGAAAACAGAACATCTTTGGAATGCTTTAAAAAAAAAAAGAAAGAAAGAAAACCATCCAGCAAAAATATTCTTCTAGAATGACTATACAATAAGATATTTTCAGAGAAAGAAAAGCTAAGAGAATTCATCAGCAGCAGTCCTGCACCACAAGAGATGCTAAAGGAAGTTCTACCAAGATAACAGGAAATAATACTTGAGGAAAACTTGGATCTTCAGGAAAGAATAAAGAACACTTATAGTAAATATATGGGTAAATATAAAAGACTGCTTTACTTTTCCATTTCTTTAAAACCATCTAAAGCAAAAGCAAAACTTATAATGCTTACTGTGTGGAAATATATGTATATATATATATATATATATATAGTTTGACAACTGCAGAATAAAGGACTAGAATATAGACTAAAGGAAAAGGGATTGAGAGGGTAGTGAGGTAAATAGTAAATAGAACTAAACAATTGCAAATTTCCTATATATGTAAAGTGCAAAAATAATAACTCTAAGAAGAATGAAAAGTTAAAGATGTATATTATAATCACTAGAGCAAACATTAACAAATAATGCAAAGGAATATAGCTAAAGTGCCAATAAATAAATTAAAATGGAATTGTAAAACATGTTAAAATATTTCCAAAGAAGTCAGGAAAGAGAGAGAACAACAAAAAAAGTGGGGAAGGGGCAAACAGGAAGTAAGTAATAAAAATGGTAAATCTAATTCAAAACATATGAAAAACAATGTTAAATATTAATGAATTAAACACTCCACTTCAAAGGCAGAGATTATATGGATTTTAAAAAGTGAGACTTATGTGTTGGCTATAGAGCTACTCTAAAAATAAAATCAAGATAAGTTAAGAGTAAGTATGTGAATTCTATCAACGTATAAGCATTATAAGTAAGCATTATAAGTTTTTCTTTAGATAGACAGTTCTCTTTATTTTAAAGAAATAGTCTGTTGTATTTACATACATTTACTATCTAGAAAACAGATACACTATGCAAGTAAGAAATATAAGAAGGCTGAAGTGGCTATATTACTATAGAAAAAAAGAGAAAAGGGGACATTTCCAAATGTTAAAATGGTCAGTTCATCAGGAAAACATAATATTTCACAAAAATATATATATTCCAAATAACAGAGCTTCAAAATACATAAGGCAAAAGTAGACAGAATTAACTAGATAAATATCAGCAGCATCACATTATGTGTATATATTTTAGACTCCACCATTACAATTCAGGTTAGAAACCACTTATTATTAATGCTTACTATATATTGGCTTTAGGTGACACAAAATAATATGACAAGGTCCATATCTTTAATGAGTTTACAATCCTACTGAGACATGAAACTTGTACTTATAATGGAAGAATAAGAAATTTTATTTTATTTATTTTTTAAAATATATTTTTCTTGATTTGAGAGAGAGGAAGGGAGAGGGGATAGAAGCATCAGTGATGAGAGTCATTGATCGGCTGCCTCCCGCACGCCCCCTACTGGAGGCTGAGCCTCCAACTTGGGCATGTGCCCTGACCAGGAATCAAACTGTGACCTCCTGGTTCATAGGTCAATGCTCAACCGCTGAGCCACGCTGGCCTGGCTAAAGAACATTTCTTCATACCCTTTGGCAGAACCGTTAGGATATGGTTTATTATAGGGGTGTGACCTCACACGATGGTGGGAGCTAGGCTAGTTGATGAAACAGCCTGTGGGAGGCTGTCATGCCTGCCTTCAGCGTGGGCAGGCAGAAAGGCAAGATGGGGAGGAAGGACAAATTGGACCTGAATGGGGCCTAGGGAGATGAGGCGGAACCTGTGTTGTTCTTTCGCCACCTTGAGGCCTCCAACTTTGATGCTATGGGTTTCTGCTGCAGGAGGAGCCACTGATCTTTGTCATGATGCTTGATGTGTGCCTGGCGCAGGAGTCAGAGAAGCGAAGGGAAGATGCAGCAGGGGTTGGAGTCGTGAGCCCAGCTGCTGCCTGCCCCCACCCCCACCGGGTAAACCAGCAGATACAAAACCACATACGTGAGATGTCGCGGCACCCCTCGCCCTGCTCCCCCATTCTGAGTGTACTGAGAATGTGGCTATTTCACTTTTCTGTCTTCCAAAGCTCCCATAAAACAGCTCACGTGGCCCGTGCTAACCTGGAACTGCAGAGGGAAGGGAGTTCGGAGAAACATAAACCCAGTGAAACCGACCTGACAGTGTACCATCCGTTATACTCTACATCCTCTGTTTTAAGACTAATACTTCTTTGTAAATAAGTTTCTGCCATCAGGGTATAAAATCTTTTGAGCAAGGAATGTGCCTTTGTATTTATATTTGAAGTACCCAGAAGGACTTATCAATGTTCAGTAAAACAACTAACAAAAAATTAAAAAATATATATTATTTATCTTTATTGATTTCAGAGAGAGGAAGGGAGAGAGAGAGAGAGAGAGAGAAACATCAATGATGAGAGAGTCATTGATCGGCTGCCTCCTGCACGCCCCCTGCTGGGGATCAAGCCCACAACCCAGGCATGTGCCCTGACCGGGAATCAAACCGCGACCTCCTGGATCACAAGTTGATGCTCAACTGCAGAGCTACGCTGGCTGGGCAACAGAAAATTCTTACACATAGCAACTTAACACTGAGTAAAATGCATGCTTCATTATTATTTCTTACATGTATTTCTTTTTTTACTTTATTTTTATTGTTTGCACTGTTACAGATGTCACCATTTCCACCTCTTTGCCCACCTCCCCGCACCCTCATCTCCCCTTCCCTCTGGCCATCACCACACTATTTCTTAATGGTTGAAAAACTAGTGTTTGGCATTTATTTGTACAACCACCTGAATAATATTCTGAAAAAGAGGGGCTTCTTAACATACATGCAGGTATTGAATCTCAGAGAGTAATAAACCTACTTCATTGATGAATCTTGGTGCGGTGCTGCCCCTAAGGATGACAGAGTAACACATACCTTTTGTGATGCATTGCTAAGCTTTCCAAAGAGGTGACAAGGTTAATTATTTTAAGCATTTGGAACTTGGCAACAAGTAGGGTGGAACAAACATACTGACTAGACATATGCTATAGAATATTCTGTAAAGCTCTCTGTGTCTATAGTGGTTTACACTGAAAGCCGACCATATGGCAGGCTTTGTTTGGCTTTTTCTCTGGAGTCACCTGTCAAGATGTGAGCTGCCACCTAATTACCCACTCACATTCTACTACTCCGCATTTTCCATTTTTCGGTCTGATTTCTCAAAGCCTTCAAATACTCATTTTTTTCAAAACTTATTTTTTTTTAAATTAATTTTATCTGACCTGCAAAAGAGTTGTGGGTGTTTCTGGGAGACACTTTTAAAAGGCATGAAATGTGGACTCCATGTCTAGTTTTTGGAATATGCTTCCTATCAAGGTGGCATGTGTCTTAGAGAGGTAGTGATTGTTTATCGTACTAAAGAGAAAGGGGAATAATGGGGAATATTAGGATCAAACTTTTATTTTTTCTTGAGCACTTACTATGTATAAGCCTGTCTTAGTAGAGCAATGTTTCTCTAAGTATAGTGGGGTGAGAACCAATTCAAAAGTCTTTCCTTTGGATCAGACATGCAAATGGTACAGAATTTTGTATTTTTGTTTTTACTTAACACTAGCAGCCACTGTCTAGCAATCTATAAAATGAATTATTAAGGCTTATTGAAATTTGATATTTATAAATTAACACATTAGGAGAGCTAAGGCAGTAACAGTCATTCTATCAAAATGTCTTTATTTTGAAAAGCTCCTCTTGGGCATAAGACCCTATGGACCATTGGAACTGGTGAACATTCTGAGAAAGAATGAACCCTCGTCAGTACAGGGTCAGTACAGTCAGAGTGCTGACTCTGGGATGATTGTAGTTTTCCATCTTGTGTTCCTCTTAATATTAATCAGCTTGTCTCTGTAGCTTTTACTTCTGTTAAAAGTTTATTTTTATGCAATATTGCAGGGGTTTTTTTTGTTTGTTTCTATTTAGCTCCTCTCTAATTCTTGTGATCATCCAGTTCTTTTTGCACCAAAGATTAGGAATAGATGGTGTTAGTGGCCCACACAGTTTTTGCCCTGCTTAAGAAGGCCGCACTCAAATAAGTTGTCTGCTGGCATAGACTACACTGTAAACGGATTAATCAGAGGATAGAGCAGAGACTTGGCTCTGTCGGGGTCAGTTTATTTTCATGGTAATCATTTGTGCTGATCTTTTCCATCTAGTAATTATTTTTAAAAGCCACATTGGTAATAAAACTGTTTTCCCAATGTGTCAGCAATCAGCGTCCATACTCAGAGAAGCAGGGATTGAACTCACCTTTAGCATCTTGTCTCACACCAGGAGAGAGCTGAATGAATGGCCCAGAATAATACATGCTCTGTCACGCCTTGCTGCTTAAATATTTTATAACTTTTAAGCTCTATTAAAGGAAATGATGTCAAGAGTATTTAGTGGAGATAGCTTCTAGCAATGGCTTTTTATTAAGAAAGATGACACCAGTCATATAGCTGATGATGGAGTGAAAGAAGATATTACCTCGCTGAAGATGGGCTTATTAGCTCAGCCCCTGGGATGGTTGGCTGTTGTTAGAAATGGTTGGGCAAAGAGGGCAGGACAATTGACAGATGTGACTCAGCCAAAATGTTTGTGTCTGGTCTCCTTAGCAGAGAGACTTTGATGTAGGAAATGATCTGTGACTAGCACAGTTTTTATTTTAGTAAATGCTAACTTTTATTATGTCTGAAGAGGATCCACTACTCACAGAACAAAGTACATTCCACACCCTCTCTCTCCAACTATCTTTTGTGCTGGCTGAGGGCAAGAACGTCTTCACTTTTCTTCAGTCTCCTTTTCAGGATCTCATTCCAGACCCTGCATCTGATGTGTATAAGACTAATTTATGGGCCCACAATTTTAATCACTTATAAAATGTTTTACATTTCTTTTAAAATCAGAAGACAAAAGCAAACTTTTGGGTCAAAGAAAATGTTGTAACATATATTAATAAATTCATCTTTCTACCAATGCAGTTGTTGAACACAGTTTTTCATAATTTTTTTAGGGAGGAGTGCTTGAAAGTACAATGCAGTCCTAAGACACTCAATAAATGCTTATGATGAATTGAAAACTAATCTTTGGGTACTTCAGTGTATCTCTTTGAGGACTCCATTGTGTTCATGACGCCTGCGAGAAGGTTCATGAAGGAGGCAAAGAGCACTGATGGTGAGCCAGGAGATCTGAGATTGAGACCTACACTTTTCACATCAACCTTTGTGACATTGGGAAAGTCACTTATGCTCCTGGACTCTACTTCCTCACCCCTAAAAAGAAGGATTTCAATTCAATTTCTAGGATCTTTCTAGGTTACAAATTCTATTATGCTAATTCTATTACACTAGAACAGATAGTAAGGGGCTGAAGTTCCTTCATGAAAAATGTTAGACAGACTGCAATAGTAACATTTATTTGTTATTTCCTGAGTTCATAGTAGGTGTTCAATGAACAGTTGCTGAGTAAAAAACTTTGTGGTGTTGGGTTCCTGCAAAAACTCTTGCACTCTCAATCTCTGACCACAGGGTAGATGCCAATTGGCTAGGAAGAGATGTGGAAGGGAGATGATCCAGCCATATATCCTCTGGTGCTCCTTTTTGAATCTGTGATTACTTCTTGTTGAAAAAACTCAAGCTATTATTTCCTGGCCAGGCTTTAAGATGTCTGTAAACTGACAACCTGTCATTGGATTAAAAATTCAGTTGGCAACAGGATTGGCCATCCAAGAGCTCCATGGGGTCAGGCTGGCCCTAAATGACAATATCCAAGGTAGAGGTGCCCACCTGCTCAGCTCACTCTTGCTTTGCTCATGTTGTGCTTGTAAGCCTGAGCCCCCGTGAGCCTTCTGCTACTGGGAGTTGTGGCCTGGGCAAGACTGAAGGTCAGGTGATCTCCAGCTTTTTTTTTTCAGAACCTAATGGGAAGACAGACATAGTGACTGAGAGGAGCACTCCCCTCCCCATCCCTAACAGCTCTCTAAACCCTCTTTGCTACCCACTGAGACCATAAATGAGGATTGCCAATAGAAGCTCAGATGTGCTCCCATTCAGATTCCTGGAAATTAATCTTAAAGAATCCTAGGAACAAGTATGAGTTTTTCAGTTATTAATGAGTGCATGGTGGATGAAATGGACATAGACACTCTAAGATCATAAAAAAAAACCCAAAGGAAAACATCAACTAGGAAAGAAAGCTGATGAGCATTATATCATTAAAATATTGTTTAATGTTGCCTCAGAAGAAGGTATCAGTATTAGAACTCTGGATCTTCTTCAGAAAATATACTAAAAAAGCCATCACCCATGTGGGCTCAGCCCCAAGGCATGCTGGGACCCCAAAGGGGAGCAGACAGGGTAAGGAGGGAACCTGGAATGGGCTGACCTGGGGCTAAAGACAGATTCTCGGGTTTTTCTCCTCAGGTAGGTTGCCTGATTGGTTCAGCGGTTTTAAAGTTATACCTTCTCCATCTACGAAAGCTCTCATTTGTGTGAGAGGACTCCGGGGTACGTATTAGCTTGTGTAATCCACACAAGTAGAAGAGATATATTCTCTCCGTTCTACACAGTAAGGGCAGAGCTCATGACCCTGCCTTCTGGTTTGGTATTAAACCTGTTTTGATAAGAAGAGATGTTGATGAAAGGTTGATCCTCTGGGGAGGGCGCTGCTAGTTCCAAATTCTATATCTTGATTGATTACCCAAGAAAGATTCAGAAAATGCTGGAAATAACTTTCTTCTCCATCTCAAGGATGTTTTACATGGAAAATGAATTATCTTGCCTTTTCAGAGCACACATAGGGAAAACTCATAAACGGTATGTCTGCTTTTCTTTCATGGCCATAATTCTTGTTTTTATTGTGAGCTTTTTTCCCCCCTTGACACCTCTTCATATGGTATAATATAAACAAGTGCTTTTATGTTATCACCAGTCGCCAGATATTATTTTAGTTATATGATTGATCTTGAAAAATATAAAGTCAAATCAGATATTAATGACAAGGAGCTAAACCCTGTCATCCTCAAACACAGACATTTTCAAAAATTACTCTTCATCTCTGAGCCTTTGCACCTTTAAACTTCCAATTTAAAACATTTTGCTATTTCTTTTAAGTTCCAATTAGATTAGGTGGCATTTTGACTTCTGTCGTTGTATTCAGTCAATATTTTTTCTGTGTTCTACTTCATTATCTCCCATTCTCATAAGATTCTCTAGACAAGGGGCAGTTCAACTTTTTACCAATGATTTCTGTCAGGCTCTGATCCAAGCAAAGGCCCGTTTTTGCTGTTTGTATTATAATAAACATATTTGCAGAGAGGGTAAAGTAAAAGGAAACAGGGCATACAGTGTAATGGGAAATGAAAACAGACCATGATATGAAATATTACAACCTTAATAACAACAACAAGCATCCCAGAAATTTATATTATAAATTAGAATACCAAATGGATATGCTATCTGAAAAAAATTGGTATCTACATATTGTCTTGTTGCTGTTGTCTGGTTCTCCATGCTTCCTTGATCTTTAGTGAACGCCAAGAGTGGGAATGGAAGGAGCCAGAAATCATTGATCAAGTGCCAGATACTGTACAAGGCACTGTCCTTGCTGTATTTCATTGATTTTCATGACTACCTCAAGAGCCAGGTACTTTTATTACCTCCGCTCATGCATCATTGCAACCACTTCCATTAGCTGGTCTTGCTTCCAGCCTTGCTCTTCCATCCCAGCCTCACTCAGCATTCTCCACGCAGCAGCCAGAGGGATCCCCGTGGAATGCAGATTTGGTCACATTCTTCCCCTGATTCAAGCTCTGTAAATGCTCTTCACTTCCCTTTGAATAAAGGACTCCTGAACAGAGCTTAAAGAGCCTTCGTGATCTGGCCTCTGCTTCCTTCCTCAGCCTCGTCTCAGACCATCCTCTCACCCCACACCCATCCTTCACTTGTTCCAAATACCTTTCATCTCCCTGTTCTGCAGCTTTGACTGCCCCCTGCTCACTTGACTAGCACCAAGGTTGAGCGCCCATCTCCCATCCCCCACCCCCATCCCCCCACAGCCCAGGGTGGGCTCCAGGATAGCAAGGGCTATGTCTATTTGTTCACCAATCAATATATTTCAAATTGATTTTTAGAAACTAAGCCTCAGGGAGCTTAGGTTATTTTCTCAAGGTCAAATAGCTGGTTAAGGATCTGAAAAAAATCTGTATCCAAATCTAATGCTTTTCTCACAGCAGCATGGTGTCTGTCATAGGTGGGTGAGTGGGAGGCACTCAGTAATTCATTTTGGCTGGATCACAGTATGCACATAAGAGGGGACTGGGAAAAGAAGGCTTTGATCATAATGCATACGGCCTTGTGCCCTAGGTTAAGGAGTGAGGATTTTATTCTGCAGACATTGGGGAATTATAGATGAGCACGGAAATGCAACAAGAGCAGGGTAACTAGGTTTCCTCATGCCTTTCAAAAGTGCAAGTGAGGGCAGAGAAACACAAGAAAAGTCAGGGGCTTTTTGCCATGATCTTCATCTATAAAATAATACCACCTGCCTGATATGGCTCTGGTGAAGATGAAAATAAATAATGATGTAGATATGCTGTGTAGCCCTATGCCTCTTAATAAATAGCATTATAGATGGTTTTTCTTAATGTTTTTTAAAGCAGCTTTTCAGCTTTATAGCTACTTCTAGAAGACACTGAATGGACCCTCCTAGGAACCACTCTTTAAAGGTGATATTGAGGCTACAAATGAAGCTCCCAAGCTATTAGGAAGTTTCAGACCTGTTCCAGGAGGCAAGAGAAGCCACTTATAGGAGCAGCTGAAAATTTCACAGGTGACAAACGGGTGGGGCACACAAAAGGGGGAAGTCCTACAGTTGGTTGGAGATCCCCTTCTAGGAACACCTGTCAAAAGACACAGCTGGTGACTCCTGTGAGGAAAAGCAGCTGGAAGCCAGCATTGGGAGCAGCAGGGGACATCATGAAGAGGGGACCTCATTGCTTGAAAGCCTCTGGCCCACGCTGTCTGTCCAGCCTGCTTCACTAAAAGGGAAGGTGGGCTGTACTACCCATCTGCTCATTACCAAGAGGCAACTGGAGGTAAGTGTTTTGATGTAAATGATGATGATGATGATGACAATTATATTGAAGAAAGTAAAAGACAAAATTTAAGGCTCAGAAGGTCTGTTTAAGAAGGTGCATCTGGCAAAGGGCCTGCCTGTAAGAATAGCTCCTTTGGCTCAAGGGGTTGAATATTTTGCAGGTGGTCACGAGCGTGAACTTGGGCCTCAGGTCATCAGAGGAAGGTCCGCCGAAGGGACCATTTTTATGTACTTCTCTTTGGACTCAGCACTTGGAAAAAGGAATAGTGAACTGTGCAGGGTAGAAGTTGTTCAGAAGCCCTGGTGGACGGGGTCAAGCCCTGGACTTGAGAGAAATACTTGCAGGATTTCTATACCCTCTACTTGTTTCCTGTTGGCATTAAGACCTGCTTGCAAATTTAGAGAAACCGATTTTCAGGAGCAGGAGATTAATTTCCTCCTCTTGCCTTCCCTAGCACATTGATGCATTTTACAAAAAGCTGGTGAAGGAGCCGGAACCCCCTAAACGGCTTTCCTCTGGCGCAGCTCCGGACGGCAGGTCTTCCTGGCGCGGAGCGAAGCAGGTGAGGTGGAAAGGCCTGAGCGCAGTCAGACGTGAGTTCTATTCCCAGCTCTGCTAAGAATAAGCTGACGCGAGTGATGTCTACGACCGACCGGTCTTCCAGATGGTACGCAAGGATTTTTTCTAGCATCTTGGCAATGAGTATGATTCATCATCTAGTCTAACAGGTCCTCTCATGTAAAAGCTGAACATATAATTACGACCAAAACTCTTTTACATAATTTTTCAAAAGAATTAAGTTTAAACACATTGTCAAGGAGAAAATGTTGCATATGGGTGTTGCAGGCAAGATTTCCCTATGCTGCTTATGAAAAGAAGATATAAATGGAGCTGATTCAAAATTAGCCCCATTAAAGTGTGTCCCAAACCAACACGGGCCTCAAATGATTACTTCTTTCAGTTGAATTGAACTTCTTTGCAAATGCGACTCAGAAAACTGCCCTTTAATTTGGATCTAGTTTAAATTATTTAATGAATCCCTTTCTCAGCTAATTGGACACTAGGTTGAAGAATGAATGAAAGTGCTCATGTGCCACATAATCGCTGAACAGTGTCTGTGGCAGGCAGTAGGACCAGCGGACATTCTCGAAGAGACCAATCAGTGGTCCGGTCTCAACCTCAGGCCTGGGAAAACCATTAACCAAACAACTTGCGTTTTATTTTTAACTTGATATGCTGTGTTTAATGCAAAATGTATGGGCATTTCGAGAGGCAGTTTGCTTGATTGTGGGAATGGCTGCAATCCCAGTGGGTTTATCTTGCAGTCGCGGGAGGCTGCTGTTATTTCCTGGTGGGTGTCTACAGGAGTAGGCAGCCGAATTCAGAGAATCTGGGCAAATAAAACCCTATGAAGCAGCCCTTTGATTAGGTTTGTACGGCAACTCTCTCCCTGAGGCTGGGAGCTGGGCTGTGGGTGAAGTGCCAAAGCAGTTCTTGCGATTATGGGTCACAGAAGGAATCCAGGAGACAAAATCTCAAAGGCCCCAGCCTGGAGCTGGCCAGGCTGTGGAAATGCCACCCTGAGAAAGGGGGGAGCACAGGTGTGCTGAGGGAAATCCACCTCTTGATGCTCATGTGGCCATTTTCGACATGCTCTTCCTTCATCCAGCAAGCCGTTCTTGAGTGGTTCTGTGTGACCAGCGCGTGGCTAAGATAAGTTCTCTGACCTGGACAAACTCATTTTTAGTAGGCCAGATTCTCACTCTGATAATTAAGCATGGAATAAAAATGACGATGCTTAAAGTATATAGAAGGTTCAGTGGGAACATGAAGGACAGTGTGACTCAATATTTGCGAATGCCAATTTAATGCATTGTCGCAAACCTATTGCATGCCACCCTCTGTACGAGGTACCAGTGATGGGCATGGCGGGAGCAGGCTTGTCCGCATGAAGTTTCCAGGCTAGTGAGCCAAGAAGGATTTTGAGAGATGAGCTGGGTCCCATTAGGTGAAGAGCAAAGAAAAACAGGAAAAGAAAGGAGACGGGTGAAGACCCAGAGACTTGGAAATGCATGGAGTGCTGAGATAATCACGAGAAATTGTGTGTGTGTGGAGAGAGAGAGGATATTTGAGCCCATTTTTGAATGCGTTTTGTATGCCATGCCATTGAGTTTGTTTCATATCCTGTAGAAACTGGAAGCCAAAGAATGCTTTTAACGGGGAAAAAGCATACCCACATTTTAGAACTGTCACTCTAGCAGGCAGAGAAAAGGAGTCTAACATAAGGTTGCTGTAGCTGGTGAAGGAGAGTGTCCAAGGAGGCAGTGTCTCACTGTTCGAATTGCCCCAGAAAAGTCAAGAAGGGCAATGACCTAAAACAGGTCACTGGGTTTGGCGGTCAGGAGGTCAGTGAGGACCTTCCAGACAGCGCTCTGGGTGCAACTGGATGGCCCTGGTTTGAAGAGTCATTTACAGGGAAGTGAAGCGGAGGCTCTAATTGTCCAGAGCACAGTCACTTTTTTGTGGTTGTTCAGTCTGGGGAGTGTGGTTTTCTTTGTAAGGAAAAAGCCCAAGGATAACAGGAGTCTTGATGGTCTCCGGTGGCCGTGATGATCCTTGAGAGTTGTGTTTTGATTTGCAGTTGTGTTGGCATGAGGTTTGTCCTTTAACTGCGAGGACCCAAGGGGTCTCTGACACAGCCTTTATTGAGCTCAGTCTGGGTTGCCTGCTCTCTTGAGTTTGCAGGGAGTATCCCGATCGTAGAGTTTTAGGAATGCCGTTTACACTTCATTCCCATGTCCCAGTTACATTCCTCATCTTCTGAGGCTGAACCAGGGGACGCCCTCCCTGAGTTCTAATGGGTCAGGGAGTAGTTCTCAAATGCTGTACCCCGGCCCGGCCCTAATAATCCATTGGAACGTCTGTAAAGGTGGAGTTACACCCCAGGGGCCCTCTCCCGCGATTGCCAGTTCTGTGTCTCCACCCAGTGATAGAGCCAGCCTGTTTTTCTGACACTGTGACCCAGCTAGCTCTTTGCTATAATCAATGTTTCCATTCTGTTCCAAAATAAACATGTTGATGGTCATTTGCAAACAGGGAAATGAAAGTTTTCCATCCCTAGGTGCAGTGCATATATTTTGAAAACAAATAATTTAGCAAAGGAATTTAATCTAATCTTTGGTTACTTTGTAATTTGTCTGGGCCATCAGACCCGAGAAGGCAATTTTTTTTTTTTAGATTCAGTTCAATTCTCCCCCACTTCTCCCCCACACCCTTCTGGCTTTGTTCAGAATTATGGAGCAGAATGGCTTGGGGAGAATAGGACCTTATTGTATCACATTTCGGGAATGAGCCACGAGGAAACAGGAGCCAAGCCTGGAAATGAAAACGTCCTTGTAAATGACCAACAGAAGATAGGAGTTAAAATACACAGCTGTTGTTGTGCCAGAAAATTGTCTGCCCTCTCTGAGCGAACTGCGCAGTGCTAGTTTGCATGGATACCAGGTTTTAAATATAATAAATGCCATTCTCCCTGCTCAAATGAAATGCCATTTCATAACTGCTTTGAAGATAACCTTACCTTTTTGTAGCCATAGAAATGAATAGCTTAATACCCCTGAAAATCCCAGGTCTCATACCTGTCTAATGTAAACAAGGTTTATTTTGTCGGGTTATTTGTAATTTTATTTCAGAAAGAAATGACTGATTAAGAGTTGCTCAGACGTCATCATCAAAGCTCTCTTCTTGCTCATCGAGGGCGTCAGATGCAGGCAAGCTGTTTATGAATCCACTGGGCTAAATTAGCACCATTATCACTTCAGTAAAGCTTAGTTATTACTGTGTTCTCTGCTAAAGAAACCAATTATAATGTTTGCTGGACGGTATATTAAATGACACTATTTAATTAAAGCCTAATCTCTCTCCGAATGAACAATATTTTAAATTATTGTACATTATTTCATTCAATTACTGCAAACCTCTGTCCATTTTTAAGTGCAGAAAAAACTCATCTGGCACCCTGACTGCTGGGAAGAATAATTGCTGTTCTGTCTTGTGTTTGGTGCTCAGTGCCCAGTAGCAGTCAATCCAGGACACACATCAGTTCAGCAGCTCTTTTGGTTTTAAAATATTTCAGAGTTGTTTCTCAAGCCTCTAGGCAGCAAAGAGCCCTATTCTATGATTGCCAGTGGTTTCCTCCAAGGACGGGGAGATAATGGAGACCTCTAAAAAGAATATGTTTAGAGGAATAAAGCCATTAAAGGAATACAATTCCCATGCCAGGAACAGAGCCGTGTAACTGACAGGAGAGCAATTCCTTTCGAATGAGTATCTCATAAGGGAATGCAAGAATTAAAATGGACTCGGCAGTGAACTCAAGAGATAACCTCTAATAGAAAGGAAAACTCACTTGTTAGGAGAGATGAGTCAAAATGAGGTAACTATTTAAAAAAAACATGGGGGAGAGCCAAATGTGAATGGATTTTCATTCCTTGCAGTCATTTAATTTAGCTATGGAGAAATGTTGGCTCACATCTGAAGAGCAGAGTGCAAGAACCACTGGCAAATACCAATAATATGCTGCTTCTGTAGCTTGATAACGTCAAGGAATATATAGTGTGTGGATATTGTGTGTTTTTCGGCATATTGGGTCATCTCTCAGATCCCAGGGAAGGAAAATAGCAATGATGTATCCTGGAGAATGTAGGAACATGGTCCAGAACGCAGACTGTGAGTGGAAGGTTAGAACTCAACCCTAAGACTGAACATCATGTCTCACTCACATTAAATCCTTTGCAAATTTGTTTTAATTCCACGAGGCCATAATCCTACTGTGTGAAATTAATGGTCCAAGCTGACCTATATGTCTTTTCAAGTTAGTCTTTGTTATGTGTGGCTTGTCTGAGTCAAGATTTTGACCTGAGGAGTTGTGGTGGTCAGCGGAGATTATAAAGATGCACAAAGCATAGCGCAGGAATTCCCCATGCACAGATCACCTTGGTCTGTTTGTGCAGCTCCGTGGATTTTGTTCCTTTGGTGTTACTATTTTTTAAAGACTATTTTTAAGAACAATTTTAGATTCACAGTGAAACTGAAAGGAGGGTACAGAGATTTCTCATATACCCCCTGCCCCACACACGCATAGCCTCCCTCATTGTCAACATCCTACACCAGAGTGGTACATTTGTTCCAATTGAACATACACTGATTGGCACATCATAATCACCCAAAGTCCGTAGTTTATCTTAGGATTCACTCTTGGTGTTTTACATTCTGTGTGTTGGACAAATGTACAATGACATGTATCCATCCATTACACCACCCTAAAAAAAAACACCTCTGTGTTTTGCCTGTTGATCCCTCTACAGCCCCCAACTCTTGGCAATCACTGATTTTTTTTTTTTTTTTAACTGTCTCCACAGTTAAGCCTTTTCCAGAATGTCATATTGTTAAAATCATGCAGTACGTAGCCTTTTCAGATTGGATTCCTTTACTTAGCGACATACATTTAAGGTTCCTTCATAACTTTTCTTGGCTGATAGCTCATTTCTTTCTTTTTTTTTTTTAAATATATCTTTATTGATCTCAGAGAGAGGAAAGGAGAGGGAGAGAGAGAGATAGAAACATCAACGATGAGAGAGTCATTGATCCAGCCCGCAACCCGGGCATGTGCCTTGACCGGGAATCGAACCCCGATTGCCTGGATCCCAGGTCGACGCTCAACCGCTGAGCCACGCCCGGCTGGGTTCTTTTTAGTGCCAAATAATATTCCATTGTCTGGACATACCATGGTTTATTTTAGCCATTCTGGTGTTATATATATTTTAAAGGCAACTCTTAATTTTATATAATTGTCAACTATCAGCACCTAGGAAACATATGCCATGTCCAAGGCATTGGTCTTGTTATTGTGGCTGTAAATTGGTCCAGTATAATGCTGCTGTAAGAAACATCCAAACCTGTAGAGAATTTTTATGAGTTTATTTGAGCCAAACTGATGACAATTGCCGGGAAGCAAAATCTCAACAGGTTGAGAAAATGCTCCAGAGAACGGCAGTTTTGCAGCTTATTTTATACATTAGAATCAAAAGAAGGAGGTACAAGGAGGGTTACATGAAATCCATTGATGGTAGTTTAAGGGGTAGGAGAAAGCAAAGTGGGGAAAATCTCTGGGATTGGTTAAAAAGCAAGATGGAGAAACACGGACTTCCTTTACATTGGTGGATACAGGATAGTTAATAATGAACATTTACAGCACATAGAGATGGTATGCTGCTCTGTGTGGCTGTGCCAAGGGTCTGGAAATGAAGATTCCTGTAACATTTCAAAGCTGTGTTATCCTTGATGCAAAAGGCAATAGACGAGCTTACTTTAGGTAAAGATTGACCTTTGTCAAGGAAACTACAAGCCTAGGATGGGACTATTGGCCATCAGCCTCTCTTAGTTAGGAATTTTAATGTTCAGACCATCCTGTGTGGTTACTTTCAGCCTCTAAGTTTGTAGCGCCCGCCATGCTGGCCTCCCTTGAGCTTGTCAAGTTTAGCATGTGGCCCCTTTTTCATCCACAATAACAGAGATTAAAGTTGTGGGTTTTAGAGTCTTTCCTTCATGCATTCTTTTAGCAAATATTCACTGATCCTTAATGATAGTCAAGATAGAAGATCCTGGACGGTGTGGCTCAGCAGTTGAGTGTCAACCTATGATCCAGGAGATTGTGGTTTGATTCCTGGTCAGGGTACATGCCCAGTTTGCTGGCTAATGACTCTCTCATCATTGATGTTTCTATCACTCTCTCTCTCTCCCTTCTTTTCTCTGAAATCAATAAAGATATATTAAAAAAAAAAAAAAAGATAGAAGAGACCCTGCCCAGGAATACTCAAATTCAAATTCCCAGTCCACCTTAGCAACTACATAGCATTGAGCAAGTTGTTTTCCTAACCTGGAATGTGAAGTCAGTAGTACACCCCTCATGGGGTTCCTGTGAAAATTAAGAGAGTAATTTCAGTATCTGTCATATAGTAAATAATATATAGCAAATATATAATGATGTTGCTTTACATAAGTAGGTGTCACTTATCTTCCAAGGATTATTGTTTGGCTCAGAGGCTGGGCACACAGTATACACATATAATAATAATGATTTATTAAAAACAATACTTAAGAGCCAGCAAAAACTAATGCCAACTTGTGTGGGACAGTACAGTGTACCTTAATCTCTACATACATACATTACATAAACACACATACCATTTTTTAAATGAAGGCATACTTCCTGTCGAGGACGCTCCATAATTGGAAAGGGCAGTGGGAGTGCTCCCTGCACTGGCAGAGTCTCCAGGATCAGGCCAGGAATTATTAGATGTAATCATCAGGTTGAGTTACTTATACAAAGCCAGTTATTTGCCATCTGCCATTTGGAGATGTGCCCTTAGGCCCTGCTTGGATGCCGGCCCATTGCTATGCAGCAGGGGGAAATGTCTCTGTCCAAATAACTTATCTCCTTGGTTTCAAATTCTAATGTGAGAAAGGACTGTCAAATAGATGCTCTGTCTTAATGATAAAGGGGACAATGGGCATTCATTGTGCTTCTTATGGCCAGAAACAATGGCTAGGACATGCATCTTGAGGATTTTAAGATAGAGAGCTGAAGAATAAAATATTTGGAAAACAAACTTGGTTCAAAGATAAATTGGATAGAGATTTAGCCAACTGAGAGAAGAAAGTCCTTTTCAGATGTTTCTATCCGAGGCAGGGATAGTAGGCAGAGAGGAGTAGGTAAGATTGAAAATGATCAAACAATGTTAAGATAATATGTGAAATATGTTATGTACGATTCATATTTATTATGGTCTAACTCAAAATAAAAATGGGAGTCAATATGTAGAGGTTTGGACATGCCCTGTGGAGAGGTAGATAATGACTGGGCAGTGATGCAACTTAGAATGATTGACCAGAAAGCCACATCTTAGTTATAGAATGTGCAGGAGAAGAGAGCCAACCATGTGGATTCTGTGCCCATAGTGTGGCTTTTGTGATTATTTAACTCCATTGTATGCATAAGGTGACTGAGGTCACTTGGCTAGCAAATGGAGGAGCCAAAGGCCTGAGTTCCTTCTCCAATGTTCTATTGTTTTGGTAAGTAAATGGTGTTAAACTCATCTACTCTTATCTCTAGGAAGTTGACCCTAATCATTCTCTTCTGTTGGAACTTCTCGTCCTTGACCCTGAACCAAATTTTCAATTGCTCTTTGAAGATTATCACCTGCATGTCTCTCCAGCACCACGATGTGGTATGTCTGAAACACTTGATTTCCTGCTGCCCTCCCCATCCTGCCTCCAGCCTCCCAGCTCCCAGTCAGGGTTCCTTCCTCCAGCCGTCTTACTTCTAATGGCACCATTCCCCAGTCTTCCAGCCTCAAGTGTTCAGAGTTACTACCCATAATTTTCTTACTTAACTCATCCTTCTCCACCCAGTTCATTTCCAAAATGCATTTTCTTTTCCATTAGTATCTGAGATCTAGACTTTGTAACCTCATGCTATACAAACCCTATTGCAGTGAACTCTAAACTCGCCCCTATCGTCACATATATTCCTGCTTTGATTCATCCACATGTATTGCTGAATAATTCTTCCTAGATCACTGCTTTGATCCTATCTCTTCCCTGGTTAAAAAATCTTCAATGACTCCCTAGGGCCCCTGCACCTAAGTATAGGACCTTGTGTTTATTCTTGTTGAAATTCCTCTCGTTAGGTTTGACCACCATTTTCGTCTATCAGAACTGTTTATGTGATTGAGCTCTCCCTTTGTGAACTTGCTCTGCTTGTGGAAACTGCATAACCAGGGTAGTTCTGTTTTTCTGCCCAGCTAGATTATCCATGCCTTGGGGACGAGGGCCTGTTCTCAAGTTCTCTTATTTTTCCCACAGAATTCAGAGTGAGTGCTTCGCATATACTTATTGACTCAATAGTTATTCAGTTGATGGCTGTAGATGTGACAGCAAGAAATTGTGGGCAAGGGAGGAGACAACCTGGATGGTGAAGAACAGGTTTTCATAAATTCTGAAGCCAAGAAGTCAGCAGAGGAGACATGTTAGAGGCTGGGTTAGGAGAGACTCACAGTGGGCATGTGTTGTTTTGCCACATGAGATTCTTCCCTCCCTCTGCTGGCAACAGCAGCTCCCCAGCCCCCTCTTTCCCCCCTTCGGTTCTCACTCAAGAGCCTGTGGTCTTGATACCACATGACCGAGCCAGTGACTGAGCACACTCCCTGTCCTGATACACTGATTGGCTCAGGTATGAGCATGTTTCACCCTTATTTGGGCCAGTAAGGGTCGGTACCAGGACTAAATACCTATTCGGGGAAACTTTCTCCTTTGTGCTCCTAAGATAGGAGGTAGTCAGAAAGCTGCTGGCAGTCTTCCTGCCACCAGGAGGGCAGGCCTGTCAGAGATGGAGCCAGCAGGGAAGGGCGTGGAACTGAGGAGTGCAGAGAAACGTGGTCCTGGTGGCGCCATTTGGCCCCAGACCTAACTGTGATTGAAGGCAATCTAGATGGGGATTTTATTTCCATTTCTTAACTCAATAAGTTCCCCCTTTTCTGCTTAAGCCAGTTCCAGTTGGATATTCTGCTATTTGCAACTGAAAGATATTTGAGGAGCTCAGTATCCAGACCAGAGATTTTTAGACTGTGTTCCTCGGAGCACAGGGGCCCTCAGAGCTGTCCCACTGCAGAAGCCCCACAACAGGCTGCCAGGGCCCCGTCTCCTCTGTGGATTTCTAGTCTCCACACTGACATGTTAGGCATTTGGGTTTGAATTTAGGATTCCTTGACTAAACACCTTTTGCTTCCCCCTTCCAAATACAAATTTATTTTAACCCCTTTATTTAACAGATTCAGGAACTCAAGTTCAGAAACATTATGTGACTTCTCAAAATCACACACTAGCTAGTAGCACAGTTAGGGCTGAAAACAAAGTTTCAAAAATCTCTGTCCCATACTATTTCTTCCTAAAAACATAAAGATTAGGATAAACAGAACTGATAATAATGGCCAAGCTTTTATTGAGCACCTTGTAGGGCACTGTGCTAAGAGCTTTACTTGTATTGACACATTTAAGTCTCCATGGTGCCATAAAAAGGGGACACTCACCATCTCCATTTTAAGGAGTTGAGGCCAGGAGTGGTTGTTAGCCTTTAGCTACATAACTAGCAAGGGCCAGAGGTTCTATTCTTCTTTAGGGCAACTTGGCCTAGAACTTTTATTCTTGTTGTTAATCAACAACAACATGTTGGGCGCATGTAGGAGGCAACCAGTTGTGTCTCTCTCACATCGGTGCTTCTCTCTCTTTCTGTCTCTCTTCCTTCCACTCTCTCTGAAAAGTAATGAAAAAATACCCTCAGGTGAGGATTTAAAAAATTAAATAAAAAAAAAATATAATTTGCAATACCTGAGGGCAGCACCTTTTGGCACTTCGATCTTTTTCCAGAGGGCTAACGGTAGGCGAGCATACCCTCCAGCCCCTGGATGAAGGGAGGGGGTGGGATTCCCTCTTTTGTCCCTCAGTATGACTCAGAAGTTCCTTCATTTTGTGCATGCACCTCATTCAGAGAAGAGCTGAGGCTCCTTGTTTTGAAGTATTTCAAAGGCTCTGACAATGGGATGTAACATGAGCACTTTGTATTCCCAAGGAGCTATTTGAAGCCTAATCCTTCAGCACTGGTTCTAATAAGTTTCCCCAAGAAGCTGGTTTCATTAAGTTTTATATTCACTGGCCAGATACAAGGTTCTGGTGACTTCCTAGATGCCTTAAAGGCATAATCCCACCATTTGGGGATTTAGGCTTTCCAATTTATTTAGTTTGATTTTATCTAATGATCCTTCTCATTGAAAGTGGTTGTGTGGTTGTGTTATCTAGGGCAAGTCACTTAACTTCTCTGAAAGCCAGTTTATTTATTTATTTATTTATTTACTTATTTAAAATATGTCTTTATTGATTTCAGAGAGAGGAAGGGAGAGGGGGAAAGAGAGATAGAAACATGAATGATGAGAGAGAGTCATTGATGGGCTGCCTCCTGCACGCCCCTGCTGGGGATCTAGCCTGCAACCAGGGCATGTGCCCTAATCGGGAATTGAACTGTGACCTCCTGGATCCTAGGTCAATGGTCAATGGCTGAGCCACACCGGCCAGGCAAAGCCAGTATTTTTAGATGCAAAATTAGGAAAACAGTATGGAGGTTCCTCAAAAAATTAAAAATGGAGCTGCCATTTGACCCATTGATTCCGCTCCTAGGAATGTATCCTAAGAATCCTGAAACATTCATCAGAAAGGATTTATGCACCCCTATGTTCATAGCAGCACAGTTTACAATAGCTAAGATCTGGAAACAGCCCAAGTGCCCATCAGTAGATGAGTGGATTAAAAAGCTGTGGAACATTTACACCATGGAATACTATGCAGCTGTAAAGAAGAAGCAGCTCGTACCCTTTGGGACAGTCTGGGTGGTCCTGGAGAATATCATGCTAAGTGAAATAAGCCAGGCAGCAAAAGAAAAATATCACATGATCTCGCTTATACGTGGAATCTAAAGAACTTAATAAATTGACGAGCAGAATAGATTCAATGACATGGAAGCATAGTTGAAACTGACCAAATGTCAGAGGGATGGAGGGGGGCGGGGGGATGGAGGGGGAGAGAGTAACCAAAGAATTTATGTGCATATATACACAACCCAAGGACATGGACAATGGTGGGGAGAGGGCCTGGGGAGGGGAAGGAATGGGGGGGAATGGGTCATTGGGGAGAAAAAGGGACATTTGTAATACTTTCAACAAAAAAATAAAAATAAAAAAAGAAATAAATTAGGATATAGCCTATCTTAGCCGTAGACCTGTGGAAAGCAGAGCCCAGGGCGAGGGGGAGCGGGCCGAGGCTTCGTGTGAGAGCGCAAGGCCAGAGCCACGCAGGCCAAGGGAAGACGGGAAGCCAGGCGGGCAAGGTGAGCGGCACGCGGTGGCGGTGCTGCTGGGCTGGCGCCGCTGTACAGGGAGGTGTTCAGAGCACTCTTCGCTACGGAGTTTATCGGCATCTCGGAGCCGGGCATGGAGAGGGAAAGGAGAGGGCCTGCTCGCGCGGCTTCCTCCTGGCTCCCGTCTCCTGGTTACTGTCCCGGGCGCGGCTGCCCCCAGGCCGTGCGGCGCCTCAGCGAGCCCTGGGCGGCTCCTCGGGCGCCAGCCCCGCGGGTCTGCAGCTGGCCTTCATCTCCCCGAGCTGGCCTTCATCTCCCCGAGCTGGCCTTCATCTCCCCGAGCGAGGGGAAGGAGAGGGGAGAAGACAGGCTCGGCGTGCGCAGTGTGGGCGGCAGCCCGCCGAGGGCGCTGCGCGGGGCCGGCGGACGGGCGGCTGGGGTGAAGCCGAGGGGTGCCTTTGGGAAGAAGCAGGTGCTCGAGGGAATGGGGAAACGGCGCCATTTGCACCCAGTACATGCCGGTACCTACCTCCTTGGACTTTTGTCAAAACTGAATTCACACTAAGCACTGAGGACACAGCCCGCCGTTACAGTGGCCTCTGACACTGATGACTTGAGTTGGTTACTTGCTTTGCAGCTTGTCAACTGCGCAAATACAGGCAAGTCACTTGCCTTAAACCTCAGGAGCCTCACTATGAAATGAAAGATAATAATTGCGCCTGCTTTATAGGGTTGTTGCAAGGACTAAATGGGATGAAGTGCTTGGCACAGTGCCTCATGTGTGGTAATTGGTTCACAAATGTTTGGGATGATGGTGATGATGATGATAGCGAATCAACAGTGCTTCATGTAAAGTGAAACATTTCTTTCCTGGATTCCTGGGTTCCTAAAGCAATTCTTCTTCAATGTCAGTTATGTAAAATTGTCTGTGAGGAAATCACTGGTATCTGGCATTTTTCAATTTTGTTTCCCTATTGCATTGTTGTTGTGGCTGAATTATATTAAATTTGATTTCGGTTTTTCTCAAAACTGTGCTTGCTGGAAATTTACCCAGTGGCTGAACATGATTGCAGAGACCGCTCTAAGAATATTCCTACGCAGACTATCAGGCAGCAAGATCTCTTAATAAATCTTGAGCCTGGTCTGAAGTTTAATGACTTTGAAGGCAGCCGTAGTTGGCCAGCCAACCAAAGACACATCAACTTTATTAATAAGATTTTGTGGAGCCCTTATCTATTTATGCATCAGTGGGCACCGTAGCAACTGAGCCCATCTACGTGCCATCCACGGACACGTTCAGTGTCTGGTTTCTGTGATCCTTTCCAAGTGCAGATGAATTCGCATGTCCTCCACTGCAGGCAAGCTAAGCGATTGTCATCACTCAGGGCTGAAACATCTTTCCTTATGAAAAAACAACTTATTAAATATACTTGACTTCAGACACCTTATGTGTTTTCTTGGGAGAAACTGTGAAACAAGTTGTTGAAACAACTTGATGTGAATCTTAAATTTACTAGATCTGTAGGACAAATCCCAGTAACCCAAGTATCAGTGGGCTCTACCTCTGGTTCAGAATCGGAGGGGAGGGCAAGGTGTAGGAGCCAGGGTACTTCCAATAACGATGCACACAAAGCCATTCCCTTAGCCTGAGAGAGTCCTGTCCCTCCCCAGCGACCCATCAGCCTGGGAGCCCCTTCACTCAGCTCAAGTGCCCTAACTAGAGACCCAGCAATAGATAAGCACAGACCTCTCAGTGTTTCCAAAATCTGTTATTTCAGAAGTAATTCTGTATCAGGGGAAATAATCTTCCAGCAGGCTAATGCAGCTATGTATCAAGAAGGTGCTAGAGACTGGTTAAAAATCCATGGATTTAGAGTCACTCAGACACGAGTTAGAATCCTGTTATGACACTCACTACTTTATGATCCTGAGCAAACTACTGAGTGCCTGTGTTCCTCAGTTTTACTATTTCTAAAGCAGGGTTGATGATAAAAAATAATTAAAATTAAAATTTAAAAAAAAAGATGATCATTACCCTTTATGAAGCATTTATGATGCCCTGAGAACTGTGCTAAGTGCTTCAGGTGCATTCTTTCACTCACCCTCGCAACACTCTGAGGCATGTGCTGGACAGCAGATGGTGCCCTGTAAGTAGTAGTTACTGTAACGCCCACAGATGCCACCATCGCTGTTACTCCAGAAAATCTTTCATTTCCAGTCCCAGATGCTGCTGCTAGAATGTGGCTAATATTCTCACCTGGTTTCTCCAGGCACCAAGGCCTTTTTTATTCTAGTGTTAGATATCTCTGAGACGTGCTGATAGGAAAGCTACTTTGTTTCACCATTCCTTTTCTGAGAGTTGTGCAGTACTTGCAGTTTTGTTTTATATTATTTAGGGATGCTGCTCTGCTTTGATCCAGGTTTACTCAACGAAAAGATCCTGATCAAAAATTGTTTTATAGACTCAGGCTGCTTTAAAACAGAACAAAAGCTTTAAAGACCTAAACAAAAAAGCAACAATGACAAAAATAATATTTCCAATAATCCTGCGAAAGTTCCTCTGACTCAGGCATTGAATTTTCTTGACATTGTATGGGGATGTTGTAATTCAGACTGTTCTCTGTGCAGCAATAGCACTGCGACACCTGCTCTGTTTTACCAGTGATCTGCCCTATTAATGTAAGTGCCTGAGGGCCAGCAGTCCTGATCCACACAAGGCAGCCAGCCTCCAGGAAGTAAAATTTCTACTGCCGAAGACAATATAATCCCCATTTCCAGCCTTGGCAGTAATTTGTTAGTAATGTTTCAGTGATAATTTAATTTAACCCATAACACATTGCCTTCCAAATGACAGCATGCTAAATATCTAGTAAGCTCTCTCACACAATTAAAGAAGCAGCGGCAACCCCGGAATGCATTACTGACATAAAGCAGCATTGTTTATCACAGGTAGTGTCAGCTATCGCATTATAATCTAAACTCCTGTCCCCATCCTGAGAAACATCACAGACATGGAATTGCTCATCTTTTCTGAACATGGCACATTTATTGTAGTCAAAAATTATAACTTTCTATAACCTAACTGTTAGTTGAGACCTTTTTTTAAAAATCAGGCACAATTGCATATAACTGTGTGCAATGCATAACTATGTTAATTTCCAGAGAGGTGAGTATACATGTGAAGAACCTAACCTCAGAGACTCTGTGCTGCTTTTGCTACAAAGGAGACCGAAGAATGACTGAGCTCACTGGGGAGCTTTGAGGGGGGTGCTTTGCTCACTTTGGGAAGTTTGGTTTGGGGCTGTTGTCTGGGGGGGTCCCCTGTTGATGACACTGAGTGTGAAGCCCATTCAAGAGCCCACTTCCAGGAGAGTCTGGCATCCTCTCCTGCATGTGGTGAGACTAGGCAGAACCCAGCTTCTGGATTGGTACCCTGAATTTCTCAGAGGCAGGGGATTGGCCTGTGTGACCTTATGAGGTTGCTTGTAGTTTAATGAAATCTCTTCTGAGGGACTGTGACACCACCATTCTCTCCAAAAGCCGAGGCTGATGAAGAGAGAGCTGAGGGAGCCACGGCTGCTGTATTTTCAGCCAGCTCAGTAAAATGGAAAGGAGATGATTCGCAAACTTAGTGTAAATCAGAATAACTTGTGGGGCCTGTTAAACACACTGATGCTCCGGGCCCAATCTAGATGTTTTCATATAGGAGATTTGTCACAGGGCCTGGGTTATTTATTTTTTGGTGAACTTTATTGAGGCATAATTTACAAACAGTAAAATGGACTCATTTAAGTCCAAAGTTCAATCAGTTTTGATGAAAGCATACACTCCTGTAACCACCATCATGATCAACATTCCTATTACCCAAGAGCCTTTTTTTCATGCCCTTTGCATTCAATATCCCTTCCCCATAAATTCCTGGTCTCAGGTATCCATCCATGGGTTATCTGTCACTATAGTTAGTGCCTTTTCTAGAATTTCTTAAAGATGGAATCATACAGTATACATTATTTTGTATCTGGCTCATTTCTCTCGGCATGACGTTTTGAGATTCACCCAATGTTTTGCATATATCATCGATTGATTCCTTTTAATTGGTAAGTAGTGTTCATTGTGTGGCTATTCCACAGTTTACTTATCCGTTCACTTTTTGACAGACATTTGGGTTGTTACAGAGTTTTAGCTGTTAAGAAAAAAGCTGCTATGAGCAATCATGTAAAAGTCTTAATGTGGAATTGGGTCATATGATAAGCATATGTTTAACTGTGTAAGAAACTGCCAGATTGTTCTCCCAAATGCTTGCACCATTTTTAGATTCTCACCAGCACTGTTTGAGAGTTCCAGTTACTCTGTATCCTCAACAACACTTGGTTTTGTTGGTCTTTTAATGTTAGCCACTGTGGTTGGATATCCATATATTTAACAAGCTCCTAGGTGATTCTGATGCACACTGAAGTTTAAGAACCCCAGCTCTCATAAAAGACATACGTCCTAACATCCTAAAAGCAACTGAAGCCCTGAGTCCCAACTTCAGCTCTGAGCCTGCCAATGCTGTTATCCCTGAGCTCACACCTAATACACAGGCTCTTTGTGATTCAATCTTGATTTTTAAAAAAATCATTTTTAAAATATAAAAATTATTCTTAGCCAAGGGCTGTAAAAAAACAGGTGATGGGGCAGGATTTGGCCCACGGGCCACAGTTTGCTCATCCCTACCTTAGGCTCTCTCCTCATAATGTATGGACAAAACCTCTTTATTTTAATATTTATTGTGATTATCACTACTGGGAAACTTGCTCTATTCCCATTCCCTATTTCACACACCCTCTCCACCACACAACTTACCTAGTCCTCTGTTTCTGCTTTCAGAATAGTCTTCCTACAATGTAAATAAGATGGTTGTGACCTCCCCTGCCCAAGGGCTCCCTGTAGGTGCCCCAGAGCTGTGCTATGGGGTAGATCGCAGCCTCTGGGCCTGGCTGCCTCTGCTCCAGAACTTCTCTGCTCTCCTCATCAGCCCCTTCCCTTGCCCTCTCCCACCTCCAATAACTGCTCCGGCCATTCCAAACCATATGCAGCTGCTGTCTCCAGGCTGCGTTCCTTGGCCCATTGCATTTCCCCCGGTTGGGATTCTTAATCTCCTTTCTACCTAGCTAACTCCTGCTTGCTTTTAAGGCCTGCTTTACACTTCCGCTTCATCACCTTTGACCCTGCACCCCAGACAAGCATTTGGCATGCCTCCTCCGGGCTCCCAGCACTCACCGATCCCTAGCAAACCTGATGCACCCTGGGGATGCACCTTGTCCTTCTTCAAGCATCCAATACAACAACAAGTACATGGTAGATGCTCTGTGGATATTTTGATAAATTCTCAAACATCAAGACCCATTGTTATATACTTTATAAAACGGTAAGTGTTATATGTACATCTTTTATTGGCTTCCTTTTCCTAAGTTTTAAGTTTGTAAGTACAGACATAGTTTATTTTTTAATACAGATCTTCACCTTTCTTCCAAATACATAAAATAACACCCTGAAGCTTGTGGATTCTCCCCTGGGGCCTGTAGGCTTTCATAAGAGTAACTCTAATCAACTTGCCTAATAGGAACCACAGAATGTCACTGAGGTCCTGTCAGGACTCCTTTTTTGACAGATGAAGAACCTACAGCCTTAGAAAGATGAAGTAGCTCGTCCAAGGACAATCAGCTGGTAAGTGGCAAAAAACAAAACAAGGGCTAGAGCCCAGGCCTCGGTATGGAGCCCAGGCCTCGGTATGGCTAGTATTCAAATGTTTGATGCAGTCTGCAGGGTTAAAGTGTTGAGGTCTGCATGGGGATTTTCAGTTTCTAAGTGAGTAGGTGTGGGTGGGGGGGCCCCGGGGGCTGGCCTGGGAGGCTGGGTAGTGATGACCTTTAGCGCCGCACATCTTCTGAATAGGAATCCTTGTTTGCTAGCCCTCACAGCCCTTTTCTTGCTCCTTCGGCGTATGTATCAGTCATTCCCTTAAAACACTGACCCTCATTATAGCTGGCAAACAAATGGTCAAGAGCTAGGCAACCCCAATTATGGAACTCAGCATGTGAAATCATTTCATCAGAGCTCCCAGGACTGAGGGGAAGTATTAAAAGGGAAATAGGCACCCTGTCTGGTCCCCAGAATGAAGTCTTTTCAGGAGAGAAGAGAACTTATTTATTGTGGCAGAAAGAAGATATGCTGTAGTATTTCCATGAGAAAAGGGCTAGATAATAAGAGCTTGGAGACTAGGATTCCACTTGAGCTCCATTCCTGCTTTCTTTTTTCAGATTAATTTTGGAACAATTATTTAATTATTGCATCACTCAGTTTCCCCGCAGTAACACAGAACCGCTGCTGTTTTGTGTTTTTTAAGGTCTCTTATATTACTTCCCTGGAACCTGGGGCAGCCCCACTGCATCATTTCAAATTCATCCAAGCGGTGTCGTTACTGAAGAGCAGAAGGACCCCCTTTAAAGGTGGGTTCAGCCACAGGACATGTGCCATCGTGGCATACACCTGGCTTAGGAACCGTATGCACACGTTTAAAAAGTAATTTTGTGTTCACCACCGTTTGCCTCTTTTCTGGGATAGGCAGCCTTTATTAAATACGAGATTATAGGTGGGGATAAAGCATTGGGCTGGGAAATGTAGTAAGTGGTAAATACACGGAAGACTGTTTCAGAGATGATGAAGGCGGCAACAGCCCTTCTTTCGAATCATTTCCAGCTCCTTTTGGTCACCAGTCGAGAAGACGCCTTCCGGAGCGAAGTGCGCATGGGGCAGGGGCTGCGGGGCACAGCCAGCCTTCTCCGCGGCCGCCGCTGCGATGGGCACGCACACGGGCTCCGCACGCGCCCCCTCTGTCTCTCCAGAGGTGTTGCGAAAACGTATGATATTATTTGGAAAACACATGCTCCGTTTAGACTCTTTCATGTTCTTTTATTTAACCCCCCCCCCCAAATTAATGCTGTCCTCCTGACTGACAGATTTAAAGAATTAAATGCACAATACAGGATACAACTTCGAAATGACCACATAAAATATGCTTTCATCCAAACATACCGAGGCACGAGCTAAAATGAAAGACCTCCATTAAATGCAAATAATTTCGCTTAAACGCTTCCCCGAAAGCCCCTGTGTACTACTTTCTCTTTGCATTTTTCTCTTTCAGTCCTCGTTGTCTCTGAGAGTTGCTGTTGACCTCAGGGGGCTTGGAGAGGCTGAGTCCTAGCCACACGCTGCATGGAGAGCGAAGGTTGATGGTGTTCCGTGGATGGCGCAGGAATCGCTGGAGTGTCAACACACTTTTAATGGTTCACGCAGCCTCATGCGGCCTGCGCCTGGAAGGAAAGCAGGGCCATCAGGAAGCCAAGGTGAGTGGTGAGCGTCAGTCATGCTACTCTGGTTGGTCGCACACAATCACAGAGTCAGGATGTCACTATTTTTTCCATCCTTTTTTCCCCCTGATCTTTTTTCTTTCTGTCTGACTCTTTTGTTTTTTTAATCCCTATTTCCTTTTTGTCTTTATTTTACAAAAACAAAAGAGATATTTAGAAGGCTTTAAGAACTCTAGTGACTTTTTAAAAATTCCTTCCCGGGAGAAACCGTACTGAAACACAACTTGACTTGGGGCTGATGCAGACAAGAAATGATCTTTTAAAATATTCTGATCAGGGGCTTGGAAAACAGAAGGTTTAAAACTTCAGCCCAGAAGAGTATGATTAACTCGGAGCAGATGTGGTAGTTCCAGCCACGTAATTTTAGACGTCCTAATTGGCAGTTTAAAAATAGCAGAGCTGCAGCTCCTCCTCTGCATACTCCCTTTGTTTCACCCTTGACTGTGCATTGTATTTAAGCCACAAGCTTTCCGGGGCTGGCCTGGGAACCAGGAGTCCGTGGGTCCTCCTGTACCATCTCCAGGTCTGCCGGCTCTGCCCTGAATACCACAGGACAATAAAAACTTGTGTTTTCTTAGGAATGCTCCCAGCCTCCGACTCACAGGCTCATTCCCTTTCCTTCTCTAATAACTAGGTGCTTAAGGGATGTTCTTCGATGATGATATTCAATTAAATCCATTTCTGGGCGCCTTAAGCTTCCAGCTGAGCTGCATCATTTTCTTGCCAGGTAATAAGTACTTTAGGATGTCGTCAAGAAAAGGAAAACACTGATTTCAGATAACTAATTATTTACCAAATTCTTTCCCATATCTGTGTGAGGCAGTGTCCAGAGGCTGAAACAAATGTTTGTTCCTTTGCTACTGTTTCTACTGGCAGCAAGAAAACATGCCAGCCGAGACACCCACAACAGAGCCGCCCTTTGCCCTTTGGCATTTCCAAGGAACCCTGAGTCCTGGCATGAAGTTGCTCATCCTTACCTAATTCCTGAGTTTCCCCTCCCCGGAGACTTGCTGTATCATTGAGGGAATGGAGAGGGGGGTGAAAATGCTTAGAGCAGTGGAGCGCCCAGTGGCAACCCCAGTCCCCTTGTCGCAAGCAGAGAATTTGGCGGGGCTGGGGCTAGGGGATTCTACATTGGTACCTACCTTCCCTGCGAGACATGGTTTATCATCCCTGCTTTGAATTTTGTTAACATGGAATCTCGCACTTACCCAACCTATGAGACCACGAAAGCATAAACTATATTAAGTCCATAAATCCCAGAGTGCCTTGTCTCTGGAATAGCAAGTGCCTGCTCTCTGACCTGCCTGAGTCATAAATTTCCTTGCCCGTTGGCCTGGCGGGGCTGCGGTGCACCGGCAATGCCGCTATTCTCAGGGCACCTTTTCTTCCTGCTCTTCCCCCAAGGGCCTCGCATCCACTGCTCTCTTACATCTTAAAGCTCCTATAATGCACCACTTTTTAAAACAGGGAGAAAACAAAGTGGCCTTTTCCTAGCTGGTTGGATGCAGAAGGTGAAGCCTGCTGGTAAGAGGCTCGTCTGTCATCCTGAGCTCTCAGAAGGACATCGGGAACATTAACCGAGGCTCCTGTCCCTCTCCCCTCTACTCAAGTGTTTTCTCCAGGCCTCCTCCCGTGGAGCCAGGTAGGAGGGTAACTATTCATGCGAAAACAGAGTCCAGTCCCTCTCTCCCTTTTCCCAGGAGTCATAGGAAAAAAGCCTCGGTGCCCCCCAGGAGGCGTGAGGAACAAACCTGCACTCTCCTTTCACAGGTGGAGTCTCAAGCACGCCAGGCCTGCGCAGGCATCTGGGCGACCTGACCCCCTCTCCCCCGAAAAATGAGACAATCTGCACTCTAAGAGGTAGTGATGCCTTTTGTCCACATGAGAAAAATTTAAGAGCACACGCTGATGGTCCTCAGGGTCGCGAGGTTGGGTGTGGTGGACAGGAATATTGTTTAAATTACTTCGCAGGGACACTAGTCCATTTCCCTTTTATGATGAGCCCAGGGTAAGGGCCTGGGACACTAGAGGTCCTGCATCCCCAAAGGTTGAAGGTGCAGTTATGCCCACGTCTCCATGGACTCATGGGATTGAGCGTCTTTCCTGGTTCCTTATTTAATTACCTAGTGGGGCATTCCTTTTTGCTTTGAAAAAATATCTCATTACTCTTCCAGTCCTCTCTCTCCTTTAAGTCATGCTAGCAAGGTCTTTTGCATACTTGCAGGTGGTAGGTTGTGGCCATTTCCCCTCTATTCTTTATTTGTATTTACTTTTTTAAAATTAATATTTTATTTTTTGAGAGCAGTTTTAGGTTTATAGACAAATGAGCAGAAAGCACAGAGAGTTCCCATATTCTCCCTCACTCCCCCCAGTTTCCTCTATTACCCACTTTCTTTACTTTTTATTAACATTATGAACAGCAGCGCCAGACCACAATCATTTTTGAGAAGACAGGGGTCTTTCACCTATATTATCTCATTTAACAGACCGTTTAGGAAACAAGCGTGCCTCTAGAGCATGAGTGTAGCTAGTGAAGTGGGTGGAAGCAGTGAGAAACACCCCCAGCTCCTGTTGTCAGCCACCTAACCCACGGTCAGGAGGGGCCCATTCAAGGAACAGGTAAGAGGCTCCTCTTTCATCCTGAGCTCTCAGAAGGACATTTGGAACATTATGGGTATCCAGTGCCCAGAAGAGGAAAATGAGACTGTCTCCTATGGCTGCTATAACAACCTACCACAAACTTGGTGGCTTACAAGAATGTAAACTCACTACCTTATAGTTCTGAAGGTCAGAAGTCTGCAGTGGGTCTCACTGTGCTATTATGGTGTCAATAGGGTTATGTTCCTTCTGGGGGCTCAGGGGTGAATCTGTTTCATTGTCTTTTCCATTTTCTAGAGGCTTCCAGCACTCCTCGGCTCATGGCCCCTTCCCCCATCATCAAAACCAGCAATGGCCATTTGAGTCTTCCTCACGCTGAATCCCTCTGCCACTGACTCTCCTGCCACCCTCTTTCACTCATGAGGATTTTTATACTTAAATTAGGCCCACATGGATAAACCGGGATAATGGCTCCATTTCATGATCAGCTGATTATAATCTTGATTCCATCTGCAACCTTAATTCGCCCTTGCCAGGTAACATCACATATTCACAGGTTCTGGGGATGAGGATGTAGACGTCTTTGGGGGACATTATTCTGCCACCATACAGAACCCTGACCTGGAGAAGGAGAGCTCGGGATCAAAGCCGCCAGTGAATCACAATCTCATCCTCTTCAGGAGTAATCAGGCATAGGACCCAATCACCTCATTCTATTCAAATGTCACTTCTTCCAGGAAGCCTTCTGTATCTGCTGACCAATACAGGAGACACTAGAGACATGCGGCACTTGAAATGTGACTAGTCTGAATTGAGATGCGTTCTAAGTCTACAATACACACCAGATTTTGAATACTGAGTACAAAAAAAAAGTGTAAAATATTTTTATAGTAATGATTTTTAAAATATAGGCTACACATTGAAATAATATTTTATATATTACTAAATTAATTTTTCCCTTTTTTCCCCTTTTTTAATATGGCTACAAGAAACTCTAAAATTGCATATCTGGCTTGTACTATATATATGCTTTTTGGCCAGTGCTGCTCTATAATAGCTCCAGGCTGAGCCAAGTGCCTCCTTTGTGTGCTCCCACAGTCCCTATTCACACCTTAAACATTTACATTGCAGCGTAGCTTTCCGTTGGCACGCCTCCCTTTCCCACCACACGGTGAGTTCCTAAAAGACAGGGGCTGTATCTTAATCATTACATCCCTTATGCCAGTACAGTGCCTGGCATGTTATGCTAATAATCATTATCATAATAATACATATGTAGTGCTTACTATATGCCCGGCTCTGTTCCAAGTGCTTTATATATTAACTCTATCAATCCTTACTGCACTCTCTAGCTGTATGACTTTAGGCAAGTTATTGCAATATTTTGTGCCTCAGTTTCCTCACCCATAATATGGGGCTAATAATAATACCTACCTCATAGCTATTCATAATATAAGGCTTGACTAGTTATTTTATACATAAATACATATTTATGTATATTTGTATACATACATATTGCATATGTTATTATATGCATATTATAGATGTAAAATATATACGTATAAGTATATGTAGTATTTTCGAAAAAGCTTAGAATGGGACCTGCACATCCTAAGCACTGTAAAAGTATTTGTTAAATAAATACTTAACAACCCTTTGAGACAGGTACTTCTCTCCATTTTAAAGATACCAAACCTGACATAGAGAGGTTGAACAACTTGCCCAAGTTTACACAGCTTGTTAGTTTCAGAGATGAGATTGGGACCTAGGTCCTCTACACTCTTTAAATACTATGTTATACTGGTGCTTAATAAATATTTGAAAGAATGCGTGAAAATATAGGTGAATTGATGAAAGCTCCATATGGTGACTTACGCAACACTACACAGCTAGTTGGAAGAAGAGTTGGTCTAAAACTCAAACTCCTAAAATTAACAAAGATTTAAGGGGAGGGCAAGGGGTGGTGAGTCTATAGATTATGCATATAAATTTATGAGACTCAGTTTCATAAGACCGTTATCTCTCTAACGTTTCCTGAAATTAGCTGTGCTGAGAGAGAACAGGAATACTGACAGGGAGAGGAAAGGAGAATTTGGGCTAGCGAGGCTGTGTGTGGTTAAGGCCAAGCAAGACCGGGAAGCATAGATGCTGTTTGCCTGCAGGGGGAGCTGGAGGTAGGTTTGACCTTGGGCCAAACTTTAAAATTGTTCTCTTTTGCTTAAAATCAGGCCTACTCAGAGAACAGACTGGGATTGGCCCTGACCTGGAAATGTGAAGCCCTGCCTAGCACGCTCTGAGCTACCTGGAAGAATACAGGCTGCAGAAGAGGGTAAGAGGGGTTGCTGCTCCTGTTTCCAGGCCACGAGCTTAGGTAGAAGTGCCCCGTGTTCACTTTGCTGTCTCTCAGCTGATAATTTGATTCTAGAGAAGCAGAGGTGTTGGGGAGACCCACAGATCTGTCCATGGTCTTCTGCAGGTGACCTATCAACGGGATGTACAAGGCCTTAGTGATGAGATGGATGTTACTAATCATTTCTCCCTGAATACTGTGGCTTTACATTTAAAATGACCCAGTCTCTATAGCTCAGACACAGTTAATCAAGGTAAAGTGTATATATTAACAATCATGATTTAAAAAAGGAAAACTCACTTTAGACCATGACTGCAAAGCCAGTAGTCAACATAGTCACCGCAAGGAGTGTATTGAGCCACCCATAAATTGTTTACTTCTAGCACAGGGCATTGGGGTCTCCTCTAGATGCAGCTGGGCCTGTCCCAGAGACCTGCCCACGTTGGCACATCCCCAATTGCAATCTCTTTGGTTTCATCTCAGGCTATAAAGTAGTCGAGGTCACTCTGCAAGGCACAGCCTGTAAATTTCAAGTTCCCAGCCTAAATGTGCACAAAGTGGTATGTGTATGTCTCCTGCCAGATTTCCCTGCCACAGAGGTGAGGGAATCAAAGGTAGGGGATTGGTCCTTTAAAGGCTGGGAGAAATTTATGACTCAATTTAAAACCACTTGTAGTTTATCAAAGTGAAGGAAATGGAATCACAAGCTTCGGGGTAGGAGCAGATTTTCTGTACGGGTGAAAAAGGAGCCTGTTCTTCTGTCCAGTTTCCCATAACAGCAGAATCTTTCCCCAAATCCACAAATTTGGCAACAATGCAATCTCTTTTTGACATGATCAATGATTAAACAGAATTTATAAACGTCAAGACTGCCTTTCTAATCCTTGACTAATTGAAGGGACCAAAAGCACGTTAGGATGGCTTAGTGACAGCACATAACAGTAGAAATACAGAGCACAGGAGGCCCTAAACCTGTGGGCTTAGTCTCAAACTTGACCCTTACCTTCATGGCCTTTGCCAAGACATGAGAAGAGTGAAATAGAAGATCCCTTAGTCAAATGTTTGTTCTTAATGATGTTTAAGAGTCCAATTTGTAGGCTGCACAAACAAGTGTATTGAAGCACATTGTTGTTGATTTTTCTACACATAATCTGGGCTTGGGGAGGTAAATGTTGCAGATTTTCAATTAGGTGGTACTTATGGCTGCCAGGAACAGAGACCTAACTGAAGTGGTTTATATACACGGGGTTTATTTTTCTCATGTAGTGAGAAGTCTGGAGGTCAGTAGACTATGTCCTTAGTTTAATGGTACAAAAATGTCAAGGGGTCTCTGTGATTTGCTTGGCTGCTGGAGCTCCAGCCATCACATCTGAGCTTCAGGCAGCACAAAGGGCAGAAGGGGGGAAAGGGGCTTTATTGGAGACCTCAACCAATGACTGCTGCTAACATCACATCAGCCACACTTAAATGTAAAGGAGGCTGGAAATTTTAAGTCCCCACCCCCCTACTTTTTTATCTCTAATAACATGGGGAAAAGAGGGAGAGGATGGATATTGGGTAGCAAACAAGCAGTTCCTTTCTCAGTTCACAACCAACAATTCGGTAGCAGGGGAAACGGGAATCCATCCTCAAGGTTTAGGTAAATAGAACTCGTGTGCAGTCTATGTGCACTTACTACTTTCTCTCTCTCTCTCTCGATTATTTATCTATAAAAGCCCCTTTGCTGCCCTTAAGGTCAGGGGTCATTTCTAATTTGGTCACTGATTAGCAAAGCATTTGGTCCATAGTAGGTACTAAGGATATATTTGTTGAATTGTTTGATGAATTGGGACTGAATTGGATGCTGGATGGTAGAAATATTTACACAAATACTGTACGAAACAATCACTGATATTTGCAGTAGCTTTAGGCTGAGAAAAAAATTACTAAGGAGATATGTCTTCTCTTTTGTTTGTTTAAGGAATTTGCATTTTATTTTAAGAGTGATGAGAAAACTTTGGAGGAATTTATTTTATATTTTTCAACTTTGAGAAATAATTCACGAATATAATTTTATATATTTAAAGTGTACAATATGATGATTTGATGTACACAGACATTGTAGAATGATTACAAGATCAAGATAATTAACACATCCATCACTTCACATAGTTAACTCTTCGTGAGTGTGTGGTGAGAATGCTGCAGATCCACTCTAGCAACCTTCTAGTATACAAAGCTGCATTATTAACTATAGTATAGTCACATTAGATCCTAACAACTTATTTTTCATATGGCTGAAATCGTGTACCCTTCGACCTACATCTCCCCATTTTGGCTTGCCCTCAGCACCCGCAAACACCATTCTATTCTGTTTCTATGAAATCCCCTTTTAATTTTCTTTAGATTCTACACGTAAGTGATCCCGTACAGTATTTGTCTTTGTCTGTCTGGCTTATTTCACTTAGCATAACACCCTCAAGGGCCAGCCATGCAGTCACAGATGGCAGGATTTCCTTCCTTATGGCAGAATAACGTTTTATTCTATATATGTACCACGTTTCCTTTATCCCTTCACCCGTCAGAGGGCATTTAGGTTGTTTCCCAGTCTTGGCTTTTATGCTGCAATGAACATGGAGATTCAGTTAACTCTACAAGATATTCATTGCATTTCCTTCAGGTATATACTCAGGGGTGAGATTCCTTGATCCCAGGGAGTTCTGTTTTTAATGTTTTGAGGAGCTGACATACTGTTTTCCATAACCTGGCCGTCCCAAGGAGGCGTGTCTTCTTTAACACTTCTGCCAGAGGTGTCACCCATAGGATGAATGAGGCGCTGAAGACCAGATTTCACAAGTACCCTTCCACACCCCTCATGTCTCTTATTTTATAAAATGTCTCTCTCCCTCTTTTATCTCGAAGGAGATGTTCTGTCAGTCAGCAGGAGCAATAGCAATACACCATGCGGGTCATTCTGGCTTGCGGAACCACCTGGGCAACCTTTCCAACTCCAGAGCCCCAGAGGCCCCCCCGGAGGCTCTGTATGGACCAGCCTGAGGGAGGGGCAAGCCCCAAACTGTCCTCGCAGTGATGATAATTAGTGTGGCGAGGAGCCTGAGCAGTCTGGTCCTGTGGTGGGTCTCCTCTGAGGGCTGGGCCACTATCTCGCCAATGAGGGGAACTGTTTCGCCCTCAAGCTGTGACCATATTTATTACCAGCCCTCCCTTCTGCTGCCAGTCGGAAGGATGACATGTGGCCATCTCTTAGTTGCCACATGCTAAGCCTCGTCTCACAATGGGCACTTGGTCTGGAGTCATCCTGGGTATTTGAAAGTGACATTGCTATTTCAGCCAAAGGTAAAAATTTACATTTCAGTGACCAGCAAGTTTTAGTGCATTTAACAAACTGGCCATAGATGCTCAGCCTCCATCCGCTGGTTTTGTTAATGAATTTGGCAGAGAGGAGTTGCATTCCTAGGCGAAGTATTAGAACAAAAAGGACCTGTTTCCCTAGGTAATAAGTTGCCGAGAAATTATTCAAAATGTGACTTTAAAAGCCTCTTGCCAGCAAGCAGCTCAGTTCTCTGAGTCATGAATGAGATAATGGGCTTTTATAAACCCACAGAGGGAAACCCTCTTAGGATTTATGTGGGTGGGGAGAGAATGTCTGTCCAGAGCTGCCACCTTCTTCCAAGTGTTGGGGCACCATGCGGAGGCCCAGGGACCTTGCATACACATGCCAAGGCCAGATGGACCGGCAGGAGCACTGGCCCAGGCCACCAGCTGCAGATCTCACCAGAACACAGCAGTCTGCTCCCCCCGCCCCCCGCCTTAGGAAAGGCGAGAGGTCAGGGAGAAAATGGCCAGGAGGACAAGGAAGGCTTCTCCCCCGCACCACCACCTCCCTAATTCAGATAAGAGACCTGAGCCTCCCATGAGATTAAGCCTTCTAGCTTCTAGGTGTGTAAGGAGGGAGTGTTTGAAGATGACTCCACAGAAACTAAGCTCCACGTGATATGAACAGAGCCCCTTTCATAAACCGAGCTCTAAGAATGAAGGAGGTAGTGACAAATCTAGGTCTCAGACTGTGACAATAGAACTTCCTGATGTCCTCTAACCAAGCTTTCCTTAAGGTCAAGGCTACGCATGGGTGCAGGGAGTTATTCAATACATTGGCTTTTTCCCCCCACCCCCCACCTAAATGTCCTCTGATACCAGAAATACAAAGTCTGTTTCTCCCCTCCCAGGGAGCCTTGCCTTGTTTAACTTTGATTACCTCTAGGCTAGCTGCCTGACTTGGCCTGAGTGTAGCTCGGACTCCACTGTGCCTCGTGCCTGCTGCCCACTCTGGCTGTGTGTGCCCTTGGACCACCAGCTTGGACTTCTGGCCTGACTCACACTAATCGCTTGGGCATGAGGACAACCTGGATGTGACATCTGTCAGCCCAATGATGGCCAAGATAATCTGGCAACACCTACTTTGTCTGATTCCCAAGAAGTTCCAAAAACTATTTAATAATCTCACATACTAGTGGCCATAGAAACCACGAATGCTTCCCTGCTGTAACCTAAGTTTACATGCTGTTTGAGAGAGAAATAAACAAGGGGCAAGGCGGTTTTCCCTCTATTGGAGCCAGAAAGATACAATGGATGAAAATGTCCTAAAGTATTGCACCAGGCCCCTCACTATAAAAATTTTAAAGGACAAAAATTCCCTTCCTAGAGAGTACTGGGTCTGGAGATGTCATTGTTCTGGGAGGGAAACCCCTGTGTTTCTACTTTCAATAGCTCTCAGCATTCTCTCTTTCATTTCTCCGAAGTTCAATAGGTGTAGACCTCGGAACTCACATCACTTGCTGAGAGCTAGAAGGGCAGACCGATATGAACATGAGTTTTGGTGGATCCTGGAGGTGTGGGCTGGAAGCCAGTTGGCTCTTCCCGTTAGCACACCACAGCAAGCAGACCAAGTTCACATGGCCAGACGGCCCAGCCAGCATTCTCCCCATCTGTGGCTACACTCGTCACCCCTAGTTTTATGTATGGTCACAGTGGGATGATGACTGTGTGTTTATGTCATTTCTCCTTTAATTCAATAAGTCTGCACTGAGTACAGTGCCCAGGATTGTAGAAGGTTCTTCAGGATATGAAAATAAGTGTAAGTTTACAAACTAGTTGAGGATTGCCTCACATTTATCTTTTGCTTTTCATTGGAAGGCTCTCTCAGTTGTTCTATCTTTACCCTGGAAACTCAGCTCCAAGTTTCTCAGCCATTGTGATTTAAGTCACCACTGTAATCTAGGATTCATCTGGCAATTCATGTCCAAGATCAAAGCCTCACTCCCAGTCTTTATGATTGCGTTATTATTGCCTTTGTTTTGATTTATACCTGAGGTTCCCTGCTGAGTATGAAATTTTTTCTTTAAATATTAAACCATTTCTCTGAGGTTTGGAGACTTCCCCTCACTTTTGCCAGAACCTATTCTTGGTGGAGGAGCACTGATCTATGAGTACTCACCACTGCTAAGTGGAGCTCTGTCCCACACTTGGGATTTCAACATGGTTACCCCTGGACTTGAATACTGTCTGCTGCCTTATGCCACTTACGACATCAGGAGCACTTGGCTGTTGATGCCATTTGGTCAAGACTGAGCACCATTTGCTGTTTGGGTGACTGGCCAACAATCCTTCTTGGCCCACCCTTCGTTGTGCCATGCCCTGGCCTCCTGCCTCTGCCTGACTCACACTGAGATCCCTGCATGAATGGAGCTAAAACTCCTGAGATATAAAAACCTATGAGAGACAAAGTCTATCATCCCCTTTATGCTAGTTGCCCCCCACCCCATATGAATGGCACCCAGTATTACGGTCTCTGAAAGCACTTTCTAAATCAGTTTCACTATCTCCCTCATTACCTCCCAGACTTTTAAACCCAACCATCCTGTCTGTTCAAAGCAAAGAATTTAAAGTCCTGATTTCTACACAACTTCAGCCTTCTCAGTATGTACCCCTGGGTTGAAAATCCAGAAGATTAGAAATTAGATGAGTGAGAAGCCTGTGTCAACAGTGTTAGCTGTGCTACAACTTAATTAGTGGTAAAAGATAATTAGCTGTAAAAAATAGTAAGATGAAAAGGATGAGACCTGGAAAGTGTGCAAAGACATTGAAGGTGCCTGTTGTTTCTTCTCGCTAAGTGTTCTCTTTTCTGGTGATAAGTTCCCTCTTTGTTTCAGTCTTTCCCATGCCCTGCTCATGTGGTGCCCCTGACTACGAGGGTATCATGTGCACCAGGCCTTGCTGATCAGAACACTCTGTTCCCCAGACATGAAATTAGTTCAGAGGTGAACACATGTCTTAAGTCAGAGAAATCGAAGGCAGCCCATGTGGGGGTAGTAATGCTGACATTAAAGACTGGAAACCTTTCATTGCTTAGAACCATTTTGTCCTCCAAGCAGATAACTCCTGCTACTACAGAGGAAAGCAAGACTTAGAGTGTAATGAAACAGATTTCTGAGCACACCACTGACCCGGCTGAGCCTGAAGCCAAGCAAATCTACAATCATGGATTATTCAGTGGCACAAACAAGTAAGTGATGCTCTTATGAAGTTAGCTTAAATTAAATTCCTCTCTCATTTTAAATCAAAACATTTTTGACAAGTATCTGCCTTATCTTTAGGCGGATGAGGCTTTAGCATGGGATGCAGAGGAAATTATGAGGGTGTCAATATAGTCAATAAATGGAGAGCGTGCTTGTAGTTAAGTTACACAGATAATTTCACAGCAATAAATGGAGTCTAACTTTTTAATAATTATATTGTTTTCTTTATTTACTATTACATTTTGAATTTTAAAATACATTTTTTGACATTTTCAAATGTATTCTTTTTTTAAAAATATTTTTAAATTTTATTTTTGTTTAAAATATTACAGATGTCCCTTTTTCTCCCCAATGACCCATTCAACCCCAACCCATCCCCCTCCCCAGTTCCTTTCCCCAACTTTTAAAAGTAGTTCTTCTCTTTTATAGGGAGTTCGAAACTTGAAAATAAAAGGTTTATTTTGCTGTAGAGGCCTAGGTAGTTTTGACATGACAACCAGTTTTCAAACATGCTGGCTAAAGTCACTGGGAATCTGATACATGATCAAGCCAACTTGAAGGAAACCCAACTGTTTCCCAAGCATTTGGAACTAGAGTGGAACAAATGAAATGACAAATCTCGCTGCCCTTCTACTTTATCATGATAATATGAGGCGCTGAGCCTTATCATCAAAATGAACGTGTCATGATACATAATTTATTTTAGCAATGGAATAATTTGCAGGCACTATAAATTGGTTACATACACAGACAAATCAAAAGCAACAGTGCCTTTAACAGGACAGGAGCTTATGTCTATCTCAAATGAAAGAAATCTGAAAGCAACTGGATCAGAGCTGCTCTGAGGGCTCTACTAAGTCATAAGAGACCCAGTGCACTCCCAGCTTGATGCTATGTCCTTTCTTGTGCTCAGATGGCTTCTTGAACTCCAGCCATTACATCCTTGCTTCAGGTAGCTAGATGGATGTAGGCACAAAGAACATACCCATCCCTTTAAGGAAACTACCCAAAAGTCACATGGAAATCTATGGCCAAAACTTGGTCACATGGTCTCTCTTCACTAGTTTTATGGCCTGGTGAAAGTGTTTCAATTTAATTAGGTAGCAATATGCCTAGCTGAAGATCAGAGATTGCATTACTAAGAAAAGGGGGCGAATGGATATTTGGGGGGGGGGCGTGGTAGAGTGGGGCAGGAATTCAGGGATCCTGAATCTTTCAGGGCTGAAAGATTGATATCTTTCTTAAAGTCAATGTGTCTGAAAGGAAGCTATTGAATTGTTCGTGATGATGGATACTTAGGCTCTTCTTTGAAAAATGTGTTCCATCTTTCTCTGCCTTGTCTTTCATAAAAATCTAGTCCCCTAGATGCACACACACAAACTAAGCATTTCCATCACCCGTGGGTTTTTATTCATTGCATGGGCTAGGCTATTCATATGTTTGCTGATAATGGGTGTAAGTCAAGATTTTAATGATAAAAATAAAATATGAATATGCTATTTTCTCTCTTACTATGCATATTTTCTAACTCTTCCCTGTCGGCCAAGTGAAAACAAAACAATCATAGCTCTTAGACTCAATGAAATTTCATTTGGTTTAAGTAGCTGGATGACGGTAGAAAGACAAATGCTCTTTGGAAGAATTAGACTAGGGTTCTTTTTCAACCATCGTGGCTTATCAGTCTCTCACCACCACCTTCCTGCCCTTCTGTAGCCTTCCAAAATCTAAAAGACATTTTAGGGGGGGGAAAAAGTCTCTTCCTGGAAACATGTGTGGATTCTGGTATGTGAATGTTTGACTGGCTGACTGAGTGGTAAGAGAAAGAAAGATCAAAGAGTTAATGAAAACCTCAGTAAAGGTGTCACAATAGGTTCATGCTTTGATGTACCATGTGTGAAACATAGCAAAAATTGGTTTATTAAGATGGATCATATAAAACTGCCAATATATGACAATTTTGCCAAGAAACCTGGCAATTTCATATTGTTCAGTCTAATAATGGAGAGAGAGAGAAAGAGAGAGAGAACCAAAATGATATAGCCAGGATCAAAAATAAGATAAACATAGCTTAAGACCAGATTTGGAAAAGAATTGCAATCTAATGCAAGGGGCTGAAACCACTGGACTATATGGACTCTTGGACTCAGCTAGTGGCGTGTAAGAATTTGGCTCTTGTGAAGTAGTGAAGACTCAGAGTGCTCCATGCATGATCCCTAAAGCTCACTGCTTAAATTAGTAAAGCTACCCTGACCCTGAAAGGAGTCTGAAAAAAGCTACTTTTGACTGCTGCTGCTTGGAGCAATGGCTCTTGATAAGGTCAAGGAAGATAGGAAGACCCAGAGACAGTCTCCCAACCTGGAGCTGAACTAAGCCACTGCCTGGCTAGGTAAATCTCCTTATTGCCATTATCACATCAGGGCAGAAACACTGAATTGCTACTATATGATCAGATCTGGGAGCTGAGTAATGATATCGACAAAACTACTGCACAAAGAAAATTGAGCACAGAAGGAGAAAGAAAGTCACTGAAAATTGACCTGCAAAGCCAAATTTAAAAATACATGAAGAAATTTAATGCTAACAAAGATAGCCAACTTTTAAATCTTTAACATAAATTCATTCTAGAGGAATAAATTTTTTATAACCATGAAACAAAACCAAGGATAAATTAAACAAGAATGGGAAAAGAAATAATTGGAAAATTTCAAAATTAAAAAAAATCATGGAAATAAAAATTTAATAGATGAATGAAGAGACAATAAATGAACTGGTAATTCATTCAGAATACAGCACAGAAAGAGAGAGTTTAAAATTGTGAACAAATAAAGGATTGGTATAAACTAAAATTATCCAACATATATTTAATAGAAGTTCTAGAAAAAGAAAAGGGAAAGAATGATAAAGAGTGATTTCTGAAGAGATAATACCTTTGACTTCCAGTTAAAAATGTATTTACCGCTGTTTCTTGTTATGTTTTACTAAAATGGCAGTAAAATGATTAAAAGGACACAAATCTGTGACTTTATAGATAGGAGAAAAGAAGACAGATACAAAAGTTCAGAAGTTGAAAAGTAAATGAATAAGTTATGAGAGATTTGGCCTATGGGAGTTTAAATCTAATCCAGAAAGGGAGAACTTAACAATAACCAAACTGATTTATACCCCCAAAATACAAATATGTTCAGAAATTTTTAGGATTGGTTAAAAGCAGAATTTGTTGAAAGTCTTCATAAGAAGTAGTAAGACACCTAGTCCCCTCTCACCAGGTGCAACCAAGTAACACCCCCCTCCTCACTCCCTATAAGAAGACTAGAAATTTTCCTTTGGAAGAGATTTCTGAGGGATTTTGGAATCAGGGAAAATAGTCACAGATGAAATAGTTTAAGTATAATTCCAAATACTGAATAAAATATATTTCTATATTGAGAAAACCCACTAAATTCTCCTATAAAAAAAAAAGACCCATACCAATTGTGTGTTATTTTGAAATCTCTGAGCCCTGGATATTAAGAAGAGATACTAATAGTATTGAAAATACTATTTTTAAAAATTAATATACAAAGTATCAGAAATAAGAAGCTTTATACTGCTCAACAACAAATTCTAAATAAATGATTTCCAACCTAGAGTGACATACCCAGTCAAACTATCAATCAAGTGTGAGGGAGGAATAAAGACCTTGCGTTTAACACCTTCAAGGTTTCAAAAGATTTCCTTTCTTGCACCCTTCCTCAGAAAGCTACCTGAGGATATGCTCCATCACCATCAGAACATGTTTGAACATTTTTGTTCACATAATACCCAAAATAATTCTGAAAAATTATGTAACCACTTGCACATTTTTATATTGGTATCCAAAACACTTTATTATAAGTCTAAATAATTGCAAAAGGTGTAATTTCCAGCAACTGTAAATAATGACATTAAAAATAAACCTTTGCATTGTTCTTTTAAAAATATCAAAGGAAAACTTTTGGAGGTGATGGCTATGTTTATGTCGTAGATTGTGGTGATGATCTCGCGGGTGTATACTTATGTCTAAACTCATCAAGTTGTATGCATTAAATATATACAGCATTTTGTACTTCAATCATACATTAAAAAAATGGTTTTTTAAAATCCAAAGGAATCTAAATATCATAGTAACCTAATACCCACCATTATCCACTTAAAAAAATATATGGTTGTGTTATGTATAAGAAAAAAATTATCTTCTTAAAGATATAGCAAAGGTAAATACAATAAATGAGAAAAATACATAAGCCCAACTTTAAAAGTTAGAGACTTTGTATCAGTCTTTTTCTCTTTCATCTTTCTCCCACAGAAGTGTATTTTAATGTAGAATTTTTGCTTAAAAATCTTATTTATTATTCCATTATATTTTGCAACAAAAAATATAAATATATAAATATAGACATGTAATATTTTAATTCCCTGTGATCAAGTCTTTTAATAATAAAATATTTTTGAATTAATTATTCTTATAGATATTAGCAATATTAAATTAATAAAAAATAACAAGAATGTGTTACAAAGTTTGATAATTCAATAAAAAACAATTTTATTGCAAATTTATCTCAATATGAATAGAGAGATTAAAATTTTTAACTCTTTCATTTATCAGTGGATAGATATACTTATTGCTAAAATAAGTTAGGGTTCAGGATCAGTTCTTTTGCCTTTATTGCTATAAACTGAGAAGTAATATTAGCTTCTAATAACCATTATCCATGCAGACTTTGGAGCCAGTCTACCTGAGTTTAAGTCCCAACTCTATCATTTACTAGCTCTGTGACTTTGAACAAGTTGTCAACCTCTCTGAGCTTCTTTTTCACCTGTAAGTTAGGGATAGTAGTAAAACTTAGCGTATAGGGTTTTGAGAATTGAACAAGTTAATGCATGTAAAATGTATAAACCTGTCCCTGGAATATAGTACATTTCTCTTTATTTAGGCAAAGCATTAAATAAGTAAGTAAACAGAATAGAAAAAAGTTTTGCTATCGTGTAGTCCCCAAATGTTTATTCCTCTGAGCTATTTGCCTAATGAATGAATGAATATTGAAAAATCACATGATGATCTATTATCCAAAATTATTTTTAATGATATATCAGGTGACAATTTCTCCTACATTTCTATTAAAATCAAAGAATTGGAAACCTCTTGACTCTGAAAGGAATTGTTACCCAGTCATCAGAATCACTTACTTTTCCAGTGCCTGCACAAATGCCTCTAACTCTCCTTAGCTTGCTGACCCCAAGGTTTTCATACCCCTTGAACAACATAGTGAAGCTGTAAATGAAAAAGTGATAAGGCCTTCTGTTCTCACAGTGGCAAAGGCAGACTGTGAAATGGATTATTTGTCTGAAGGCAAGATCATAAGAAGGTCAGTTATAGGTAAGAGCGCCCCTGAATGTCAAAGATCTTCAAATTGGCCTCCACAGACCTCCCTGTGAGCGTGCCGTGGGCAGGCTGGTGACTTCCCAGCAGCATGCTGCCCTGGTGGAGGCCTACTGATGGCGGCAGACCTGGGAGTGGCGGTGGCAGCCGAGGGCTCAGCTCTGTCTCCTCAAGGGAAGCAGTAGGAATAACCCAGTTTCTCAGGGGCCTAGAGACTTTCGGTGCCAACTGGTTGGCCTACAGTTTGGAGCCACAGGAGCCAAAATGAGAAGCCACCAGGGAGATGGCTGTACAAAGGGATCCAGAAGCAGGAATTGACTCCCAGGTTAGGTACAATCAAAGGCCCTCACTCCTGCCTCTTAAGAGGATTGTTCTCGATTGACCCCTCCTCTTACCTGCAGGAAATTAGCTTTTGTTTGTTAGCAAAAAACTCTACTGTTTACTGTAGCATTGGGGGTTTGGCCAAATCCTAGGCTCACGGGATAGAGTGCCCTGGTAGTTAGCAAACTCGGGAACTTGGGGAGAGCAAAAAGCAGGGGTTCCTAATCTTGGCCTGTGCTCTCCTGGTGAGGCACGTGGGTTCTCAGTGTTACCTCCCAGCATTGCATGAACCCAGGAAAATCCCTGCTATGGCGGAGGATTCATCAGCCTTAACCAGTCAGTGGGTTTGTGTCAGAGACATGGCTTTCCCCCACTTATCTATTGATATAAAATTCTCATATACATGAAGATCCTTTTTGTATTACTCAGAATTAGGGTTTTTAGCTGTATCCCTCCTCATGTTTTTTACACCTACAAGTGAATGCAGTCAAATTGCTAGTTATTTTTAAAATTACTAGTTATTTTAAAAATTCCAGATCATAGCTGGCTAGGAAATGCCATATGCTTTCATGAGGGGTGGGTGGGTGGGTGGTATGTGGGCACACACAGCCGTTGTAGTGAGATACCCATTTGAGGTCTTATTGCCCCAATAACACATCTAACCTCACACTCCCAGCCCACACCAAACCACAATTATCTACCACATGATCCCAGCTGCTCTTGGGTTATTAGTTATATTTTATTGCACTCTTGTTTGGGGAAGGGAGGGGGGCAAGAAGTACAGAGGGATTCGAGAAATTTATTAAAATTCCATGTAGCTGTGAGAGAATTTGCTAAGCACCAAATGCTTTATGCAATTTTATAAAGGCATTCTGTAATCAACAGCCAGGAATTAGAGAAGTGATAGAACATTTGCACAGAAAAAAGAATGAGAAAAAAAAAAAATATATATATATATATACACATATATATATGTACATATGTATGTATACATATACATCTATATGTACATATATATATATATATATGAGATAAAAGGTTAGACTTTGAAAGACTCTAGGAGATTATTTATAGAAACAGCATCAGACAATGAGAACTGACAAAATTATTTTCCAGTGTTAGATGGCCTGGTACCACTGAAGGAACTTTCCATCTGATTAAAAATAATTATTGCTGGCATTAAATCCAGTTGGAATTGCCCAGCATGATTTATCTTCTAGTTCATGCCGCTACCATATGCCTGCCATTGTAGAGCAGAAATGTTCTCTTTCATTCTGATAAATAGTACTTGGTAAATATTTAGAGACGAGAGCTCTGGATCGCTGGACAGTTCCGATGGGGAGCACGTGCAAACGAGTCCCTTATTCATGTTCCTGACAGACTTGGTTTGAGGTTAGGGACCAGGAGCCTTCGGGAAGCCAGGCAGGCCTTTCCCACAAGCCTTGTTCCGAATTAGCAGCGGTCGGGGGAGCGTGGCTGTGCTCTCCGGTGTGAGCTGTGCTTTCCAGAAATGCACATGTACCTTGGAGTGAGACATTCTGCTATCTGGCTAGAGCCGTGTAAGACAAACTGCAGTGTTTATTAAGCTGGCTTTCTCTGCAACGCTTGCTTCAAGAAAGAAAGCACACTCAACGTGCCCTTACTCGGAAGGAGGGTCTTTACATAGGTAATTGAGTTAAAATGAGGTCATTGGAGTGGGCCCTAATCCAGTACGACTGGTGTCCTTAGAAAAAGGGGAAATTTGGGCACAGACACGTGCACAGAGGGAAAACAATTGTGAAGAGGCATAGAGAGAAGACGGTCATCTACAAAGAGAAAGCCTGGAACAGCTCCTTCCCTCACGGCCCCCTGCCAACACCTTGATTTGGGACTTGGGAGAGAATGCATTTCTGTTGTGTCAGCCACCCGGTCTATGGTACTTTTTTACAGCAGCCCTGGGAAACCAATACAGAGAGAAACCATGCCCAATGATCTTTGGGAGCTCCTATTTGGGAATTTGAGTCCCCCGAAAGAGAGGGACTTCTACACCACTCTCCAGGCCAGAGCCACTTAGAAGAGTCCTGTTCCTAGCTCCCTCCAGTAAGGAGCCACTCATCAGGTCACTGTCACAGGGGGTAACTGTGTGTGGTCCTGCCCATGGTGTCTTGTTCTCTCTCTGGGACTGTCAAGCCCTCAAGCTCAGCCTCCTGTTTTCTCCAGCTGCTTCCTCGAGGCAAACTATTCAAGTGAGGCCGCACACTCCCTGTGGTGGGGTGACCGCCTTCCTCCAGGCCTTTCCTTGGGCTCCATTTAAGGGAAGGAGTAAGAACTTCTGGATCAGCGCTCAGCATGTGCAGTGAAAATGAAGGAGTCTGTATCTGTTGTCTCAGTTATTTGTGAGAATACCCTGTTGTCCGGGACTCTAATAAACCCTTAGAGTTTATTTGATATAAATGTTAGTTTGTGGTGGTCCCTGGCTGTTCTGGGAACTAGAATTGGGTTATAGAGCTTATCCTGGCTTATAGATATGGATGTGCTTCCCTCCCCAATTGAAACTTTTAGAGGAACATAAATAGTAGTAATTGCAACTCTCAGTTACTATTGGATTCAGATTGGAATTTTCTGTTCATGTCATTTATGGACATTTGACATCTCCCTCAAAAAGAGGAAACTTGCTAGATGGTCATTCTCTCTGTAATTGTTGATGATATTTTAATAAGTCTATAGAAAATCATTCTTAAACTATTTCTAAATAATTTCCGATGCACTTATTTTTATTTTTTTTAAGGAACATCTCTTCTGCCCCATGGGTACTCTGCCTCCATTCTGAAGCCTGTAGCTTTAAACTTAGCATCTGTCAGGAGCAAGGATGAATATCTTAGTCCACTAATTTATATCTTACCTGTTCAATGTTAAAAATCATTTACCATCGTGAATATATATCCCAAAATATTTACCATGTATAATTTATCAGAGTGAAAGAGTTTTTCTACTCAGAAGAGTCAAGGACTGGTAGCTCTGTAATACAGAAAATTAATTGCACAGAAAATGTCAATTGTCATTAGAAACAAAGAGCCAGATGACGAAATAGGAACAAAATGTAGGGCAAAGGAGCAGAGCCATTGTTCTTAAAGTGCCCAGAAAAGATGCTCTAAGAAGTTAGAGATCCTGCTTTTCTTGTTCTCCTGAAACTGTGGAGCAGAGCCCAGCCACGAAATCAGACAGAGGGAAGGGGAGTGAGGGAGAGGAAAATGGAGATGAAGAGTGGGTATTAGCAAAGTTGGGAGACACAGAGAAAAAGAAGTAGAGGATGTTATGTGTCTGCATGTATTTTCTCCTGATTGCACATGCAGAGATAACATTAAATACCAGGTGATCGCACATGCAGAGATAAAGGTAAATACTTGGTGACGGTTTAGATACTTAATATCTAAATAGTCACCGATTCCTATAAATACTAGACTAAATGATATTTTATAATAGCATTTTTATAGAATATAGTTTTCTGGTTCTTTATTCTTTGTCAAATAAAAAATACTTGACATAGAAACATTTGGGTTTTTCAGGTTCTGTACCAAACTGATACAGGTTAGCAACTTGCTAACGGAAACAATGGTTGGGTTGGAAAAGAACAGTTTCAGCAGTTATCCCTAACTGGTGAGAAGGAAAAGTTGTTTGAGTAGCAAAAAAAAATACATGCATGAGGACTGCTGTCCAAAGTTGTTATTAAAAGATTGGTGCACATTTCATTTCAGACATGGGCACATTTTCTGGTTTTAACCATAGTGGGCTCTGAGAGGGCCAGAAGAAATTTGGAGGTACCGGGTTTACCCTCATTCCTTCTGAATAGTCTGGCAAAGTGAGGTGTGGAAATGAGGGAGGAGCAGTTACTCTTCCCAACACTGACACCTGAGGAGACATCTCAGGGGGGTGAGGAGTTGATGGATGATGACCGATGAAACCTGCAGCTCCAGCTGAAATGAGAAGGCTGTATGTGTTGAGAAGTGTTGAAGGCTCATTAGAAATACATATGGACAGATCTTGCTTCAGCACCATGTCAAAGATATGGTTATCCTGTCTCCTAGGAATGATACAACCCATCTTCATGTTTTACACATGCCATTGATATGTTGCCCACTCCCTCTTTCACTCTTCTCAATTTTATTCAATCTTCAAGGGTTCTATTAAATCTCATTTCCCCCCCATGACATTTCTTGGCATGCCCAGGTAGTGATGATTTCAATGTAACACCATAAAACTTCATGCTTATATTGCTCATAGCTGGTATAAATTTTGCTCAACTACAATACTGGGTTGATTAAAAAAAACAAAAAACAAAACAAAACAAAACAAAAAAGGCCAACTAATGAAATTATTCCAGTACCAGGATGTAATCACTGTATTTTTAAATATTAAATTAAATGACTTCGGGTCCCAGTGGCCAAAATAACAACAACAGCAAAAAAATCATTCTCAGTTCTTCTTGGGATTCACTGCCCCACCCCTTCATTCAAAGGCACCAGAGGTCTTACACAATCTGGCATCCTGTCTTTTGTCTTCCTGAGTTCTTCTGAGATGCTCCTTAACCAAGCCCACATGGTCTTTTGACAGCAGTCAATTCTGCCACCTGGGACATGGGGGTCTCTGAGAAGGCTGGGGCTCTAGGGCACAGGACAGAGCCCTCCTTTAAGAACATCACTCTGCCATTTCCTCTTAGGCATGTCCACCTCCATAGAAAGCTGTGAAGGCTAAGTCTTAAAAACCCTGAAACCTCAAAAAGCTCAGTCTCTCCTGCACCCTGGATCCCTATCTCTTTTCCACTTCTCACCCTCTAAATACTTTCTAGTAAACTCTCCTCCTCTGGCAAAACCCATGTAATGTCTTTCAGTGAGCCTTCTAGAAATTCATCCTGAGGATGGGCCCGGGAGCAGGATTATCGACACTGAACAGTTCTCTCTTACCTGCCCACCTAATTATACCCTCATTTGACATTCACCATATAGAGCTTTATAGTTATTACTTGTTACCCTTTCCAGTTCAATGTCTCGTCTGCCCAATTAGATTGCAAGTTTTTTTAAGACACTGACCGTACATCAGAAGTCTTTATATTTCTTACACTGCCAGATACACAATGGTTTATTTTTATTAATAGAGGAAGAAAAGCAGTCAGCTAGGTGGCTCTTTTTCCTGGTCATTTTCTCTTTGCTTAAACTGCTAGTAAGTGAGGTTTTCTTGTAGGGCTTTTTGGAAAATGAAAGAAATTCACTATAATCTCTACATGGTATTTATATTTTAGGACCTGATTCAAATGTCACCCCTTCCATGAAGCCTTCCCTGTTTTCTAAATAAGAAAAATCTTTCTTTTCTATAAATTCCTCAAATATTGTAACCCTTTCTTCCCTCTTTGTAAGCCTTGATTTCTAGTTACCAAGGAGATAGTGGTATGGAGTGACCAAGAGCACAGATTGTGGAACCATGTTACTTGGGTCCAGAATTTAGTTCTTTTGCTTCCTAGGTTTGTGACTTTGGGCAGGGTTTCTCATTAGGAAAATAGTGATAATAATGGTACCTAAAAATTATGTGAGTTTATACACACAAAGCACTTGGGACAGAGTGGGTATTAAATATGACTTAGCAATTAATATATGCTGATTTGTTTTTTTAATTCATTTTTAGAGAGAGAGAGGAAGAGAGAGAGAGTGGGAGAGACATGGATTTGTTGTTCCACTTACTTATGCATTCATTGGTTGATTCTTGTATGTGCCCTGACTGGGGGTTCAAACCCAAAACCTTGGAGTATTGAGACAATGCTCTAACCAACTGAGCTACCCAGCCAGGCCCTTAATATATGCTAATTTGACTTATGATAATTTAGTGTTAATTTAGACATTCCTAATCACAATAGTAATATGATAATAACTTGGAATAAATGAAGGAAAAAGATACATACTAATAAAATAAAAGTTTAAAATGAATTACTGATTAAACAGACACAATAATCTGAACTCAGTTGATAAAGAGTTTTCTAAGACAAGTCTTTTCATGGTCTGCTTTAAAGAGGAAAATAATTTATAGTTAGCATATTAATTTTTGCAAAGAGGGCTTCTAAAGTGTCTGAGTGTTGTCAACAAAATACCCTGGCAGACTTAATCTGCTGTAAGCAACGTATACTAGATATGTGGACAACGCTTTACAAACCAAATAAATAAGGGTGTGGTTCTACATTTAACGAAAGAAGTCACCATATTATTTAAATGAACCCAGTTAAGGATGACAAACACTAATTTGGCCCAAATCAATGAGGTTTTCCAACTTTGTGATTGTTTATCTGAGCCCACCAAATACCGATAGCCTGGACCGCTTCTAGGAACTGAGTTATCCTGTTTTTCGAAGGATGGTAGAGGTATGGCTTAGGTTGACTTCCCTTGGAAACAGTTTGACATGGCGATCTGTTTGCAGGAGGTTCTGGGGGAGTGCTCGGGGGAACAATACTTGGAAGGAGGGAGGGGAGCTGAACTGGGCAGAGGGACGAAGTATGGTGAAGTTGCCACAGAAATCTCTTTTGATCCCAGAGGGAGCTCTGGAGCCTGGATGGCCCTTCAGAGTTACCCCAAATTGAGGCAAGGGCCTAGCTTTTGTATGACCACCACACACACACACACACACACACACACCCAGCAAAGGAGGGGCATTACATTGCCTGATGTAAACATTGACCATACATCAGAAGTCTTGATATTTCTTACCCTGCCAGATACACAATGGTTTATTTTTATTAATAGATGAAGAAAAGCATCTATTAATGCTTTGGCAATTCCCTTCAGCTGTTGGCAATTCCTAGAGGATAACCTAACTGTGAACCTTCGTTAGCCACCACTCCAGGAAACTGAGGGAATGAGTGTGTGTGCAGACCCTGAAACCACGACCTGGGTGCCACACCGCAGCATCTGCTATATCCCACAAAAGAGACAGCAATTCATATGATCTGATTTCAAAATCCTGGTTAATAAAGGAGGTGACATAGACCCTACCAGTGGACCCAAACTTCAGTACTGGACAAGTGACCCGTGTATTTATTACCCAGGGCTCTTATGTGGAAGTTGGAGATGCTAGATGAGGAGTGACAGGATGGCTCTTGGAAGAAAAGAGTCACCTAGACCTGTTTTAAATAGAATATTCATGGGCAGCCATTATCAAGGCTTATGCTGTTCTAACCAAACAGGCCCCAAGCCCTTGTGATTTTTTCCCCCTTAGGGCCAAAAGAACAGCTCAACTATCCCTTGTCTAGTGAATTTACATTGATTCTCCATGGAGAGGTGTCAATTTGGCAATTATGTAGACAATGAAATTCATAGAATAGTCTTTCTCACCATTAGATCTATACTGAAAATGAAAATTGAAGGATTCTGCCTTTGTACTGGGGAATTGGGCACATTTTACTCCCTTGAGGTGTCATAATTCAGGGCATTTGTTTCAAATCTGATTAAAACCCAGGAGTAAACAATGCATATTAATTGATCCATGCATTTCGGTGAACAATAAATTTGAGTCTCCAGATTGATTTTTTTTTTTTTCCTGAGCAAGCCAATAAACTGAGTAAATCTTGCATTATTTATCACTGGCCATCCAATGTAACGTTTAAGTCTACAGACCTGGTGTGCTTTCTGTGTCTTCTCAGGAAAAGTAGCAGGCTGATAAGGGAGAGATCAGGATATAGCATCAGATTTTCACTCTGAACCTTTCAAGACTCAACGGAAGGGCCATCCACAGCTTTCTGTCTTTTTTTCTCGTCAGGTGAGTACTCATGTGTACAAGGAAAAATAGTCCATCTGTAACCTTTGAAAGAAGACAATAGACCGAAATGAAATCAAGTGTATTTTTACCAGTCAGATGAGTCATTTTCCCCATGAGGTTAATTATCATTAATGGCTTTAATTAAGGAGTCATGCAAGGTATTTATCTTGGAAAATGTGGATCCATGTGGTTTGCACTATTGGATTTTAGCTCTCTGCTGTGATTGTGCTCCTTCTAAACACCCTATTAATGTTAAATCTCTTTGGTGCTATGTGCTAAGGTTGTGATGCCTGAGGGCATATATTACAGTGTCATTGGCCAGCTTTAGCCTTGCATTTAACTAACTGTAGAGCTAGAATCATTCTTGTGCATTTGAGGCTTCCAAGTTGGAATTTGTAAGATAAATGAGTCAGTTGCGTCTATTCTCTAGCAATTAACTGGTAATTAGGGCATTTAATCAGAATACTGGCTTGAAGGACTTTAGCCTGATTAGATGCTGTTGACTTAAAATAAAAGATTCAGCTCCAAGTTCATCTCATTCATGTGCTATGTTCATATCCTAAGTCCAGATCAAACACAAATCTAGCTTATCGATGAATATTTTACAAGTAAATAGATTAAAATGCTTTATGGTGATTTAATATATTTGTAAGCCAATCTACAGAATACTTAGGTCAACAATATTCATTCTACAATTATTTATTATGCATTTACTTGGTGCAAGAAAGTTGTTCATTGGTATATAAACATGAATAACACAGCTGTTGAATTTAGAAAGCCTTGGTTGGCCTAAGTTTTACTTCAATCAGAGTATAAATCAAGGTAAATAACTGTACTTCAATTCCTTCTATGTAAACCAGATAACCACCCCACACTTCATGATCCATGCACGAAGATGCAACAGACAAGGTTTCATGGTTTGTACCAAAATAATCAAGATTAAACACATATTAGCAAAAGTCAGTACTTTAAGCCTGGCTGTGGATTAGAATCACCTGGAATGTTTTCAAGCGTACTATTCCTGAACCCCACCCTAGACCTGTTAAGTTAGAATATCGGCCTGAAACCTTTGCATGCATTTCTCAAATAGCTTAGGTGATTGTGATGTGTTAAGAATTGCTGACATAAGCAAACATTTTTAAAATTTAACTTTAAGAATATGAATACAGAGTTGTAGCAAGAAGATGGAGGATCCTCAGCCTGTGAGGCCATAGGAAAGATAGGTCTGCATATAAAGGGTGGGACGGAGGTTGGCACAGGAGCCAGGAAGCCATCCTCTGGCCATCTGAGCCTGGCCCTGCAGTTGCCTCTCCGCTCATGAACGCATGACCCTATTACCAACAGAGGATGGCCTCTGCTTCATACTTGCCTCTGAATCTCATACAAGTGTCATTTCAGTCATTCTCACTGTTGCTGAAGAGGAAGATGCTATAAAAGAAAGGCGAAGTGGGGGCTGAGTAGGACAGTCTCAGTGTTCCTCACAGCTGTCCCCAGGAGACCAGTCACAGCCATTCTCTTGGTTTTAATTACTATATAAATGATGATGCCACTCAGATCAATATCTGTAGCTAACACCTCTTCCGTGAGCTTCAGATTTATATGCCCAACTGCCTGCCAGACAACCCCGCCTAGATATTCCAGGTAATGCAAAGTCAACATATCCTCAAATGAACTCATTTCACTTGTTACACTTGTCTCTCTACTTATGCCTCCAATTACTGTGAATGTTACCATTATTTACCCAGGAACCCATCTAGTTCTGAAGCTATATGCTGGGCTCCGGCCTTTGTTTCATCTCCCGTGTCCAACCTCCTAGAACTATCTGTTTGTCTTCTGAAATTTTCTCAATGACCCTGTCCTCTTCAGCCCAACTATCACTGTTCTGCTTTAAGCCTCCATCATTTCTCACCTGGATTTCTGCAACAACTTTCTAATTGATTTTCCCTAGGACCAGTCTTCAACCCCTGAAATCTATCCTTCATACAGTTGACAATAATTGCATTTAACACAGACATGATCACATCGGCTCCCTGCTTAAACCTCTTCAGGGTTCTTCGTCACCTATTACAATTGCCTTAAACTCTGGCAGCACATTAAACTCTATACAGAGTCTATTATAAAACATATCTTGGGGGTTTTTAAAACTATCAATACCTTAGCTCCACTTGAGGCCAAGCGATTCAGAATCTCTGGGGACAGAGTTTGGGAATCAATATTTTTTAAAAACTCCCCAATTGATTTTAATATACTACCAGTGAATATTAGACCAAATTCTGTTATGGTTCACTATCTGCTACACAACACAACTTAGTTGCTCAAACATTTAGTGGCTTCAAACAACCACCATTTTATTATATCTCACAATTTAGTGGGTTGTGAATTCAGAGAGAGCTTTCTCGGGCGATCTTCTGCTCCACATCAACTGCTGTTGCTATTTAGATGGCAGATGGGCTGCTCTGAAGGGTCCAGGATGGCTTCCCTGAAGCTGGAAAGGCTGGGCTCCACTGGCCCCATCAGCTGGATTGCCTCCATATGGCCTCTTCAGCACACAGATCTTACACTAATTGGCCTTGTTTCATGATGGACTACTTATATGTCCTGGCTTCCCAAAACATGGTCCACAGACCAGTAGAATAGGCATTGTCACCTGGAAACTTGTTAGAGAATGCAGTAATGAAGAAAATTATCCTGAGACAAAAGACAGCCTGTGCAAGTCTTGAGAAAACCAAACTGTTTCCAATTAACTGTGTCCCAGAACAAGTTCAAAAATAGTTATAAGAATACAAAAATGTGGCACTCAATAAAGTAAAATTCACAGTGTTTTAGAACCCAATAAAAAATTACCAGGCATTCAAAGAAACATGAAAAAACCTATAATGAGATGAAAAACCAACCAATCAAAATAGACCCCAAAATGACACAGGTAATAGAAGTCGTAGGTAAGGACATTGAAGTAGTTATTTTAACTACATACATGCGATAGAGAATGCTGAGGAAAGACGGAGCATATCAAGTAGAGGCACGGCAGATATTCTTTTATAAAAACACCCAAATAGAACTTCTAGAGGTTAAAACCATGTCTGAGATGAAGACTGCATGGAGTGAGATAATTGCAGATTAGACACTAACAAAGAAAAAATTAGTAAATTTAAAGATGTAGCAATTGAAACTAACTAAAATGAAATGTGGAGAGAAAAAAGACTAAAAAAGGGAATGAACAGAGCATCAGTGAGCTGTTCTCTAATATATGTGTTGAGCACAAGAAGGAGTGAATACAAAAATGTCTATGCACACACAGGGGTGAGCAAAAGTAGGTTTACAGTTCGTATGAAAGACATACAGGTTATGATTATTACAATAGCTTTATTAATTCAAAAGAATGTCACAGTGAAACTGTAAACCCACTTTTGCCCCACTGCTATATATTCATTGCTGTATTGTTTCTAGTAGCAAAAAATTAGAGACAACTTGAATGGCCATCAATAGGGGAACAATAAATATATTTACACATTTATTATAATGTGTACGATATAACACAAGGAAATTGTACTGTTGTCATATAATGAAATGCAATACGGCAGGTTTTTGTTTTTTTCTGACGTTCATATGGAAAGGAACCCCCTGGAGATCTCTAGATTTGGGATGGGGCTTGAGGTTCTGCCTTTTAAAGACACTCCTAGTGATGCTGGTGCTTCTGGTCCATGGTCAGTTTGTGTAGCAAGACAATCTGCAATACTGCACGAATGAGCTAGATATATATGTATCAACATGGATAGGTCTAAAAAAGGAGAGGGAAAAAGCAAGTTGCAAAAAGACTTGTACAGTATGGTAGCTTTGGTGTCAAAGTTTAAAAATACAAAGTGGTACTATACATTGTCCATGGACATGAATGGGCACGAGATTAAAAAAAAGAGTAAAAACACAGACATGGAGAAGGTGATCGTAGGCAGGGAAGAAAGGGAATAGTGCTGGAGAGGGAAACAAAATCCTCCACTTTAACCATAATATTTTATTTTGTTTAATATTTAAGAAAGTTGAAAGTAAAATCTTAAACTAACATTTGTTCCCTGTTCGACGTGTACACAAATGTTTTATAAGATTCTGAGAACTTTGACATATTTTTAGCTTATAAAGACATACAAAAGGAGATTAATAGCCAAATATAACCTATTACACAGTTCAACTTCCATCATAATAATAGTGCTATTAATCTACACAATGCTGAAACAACCATGTTGCCATTGGGTTCTAAAGCCAGAGAGCCTCACAAAGGCCTCACAAAATAAGGTAGAATCCCCTTTGGTTATGCAGAATATCTTGGTAGAGACCCTAGCACCCTTCCCTGTTTTTGTGAACTTAAGTCTCCCTAAGCAAATGCCACTTTGTAATGAGATTTTCTTCCTTTGGCCATCAGATTGTGCCTTTGTGTTGTTGAAGTCTGTGGGATAGATGTATATGACAGATGCAACTTGATTATTACATAATATTTTGAATGTTGGTGGCAATGCTTTCTGGCAATAGCCATGATTTTGAAGGGTGAGTTATTTACCTCTGGTTGCCTATGATGTGCGAAACAGCTCAGCCTTCATGACTGGCTACTGTCTTTCAGAGACAGGTCCAGTAAACCTGTCTGGCCTCCGAAAGGAAGGGCCCCAGAGCAGTCTGAGGAATTAGGACTGTCACCTGCTCTGTGCTACTGCTATTGCTGCTGAGACCTTTACACACCCAGGCTATTTCTTTCCCTGAGTGAATGAAAAAGAACCCAGCTTCCCAGGAACCAAGAGGCCATCAGAACAACCGCCTGTTTACTGTCAGATTGCACTGAACTCTGCCTGAATGGATGAGAAACTTTAGCCCTTTATATTATACAAATCCATCCCCTTTTCTCCCCACTCGGTCATGGAAGGACAGCAGGTCACATTAAAGTGTGCTTGTGTTTGTTGTGTATTCTGAGTCTCTGCTTTTGTGTAGAGGAAAATGATCACAGTTCATTTCCAGGACTAAAAAATGGACCTTAACCACCCTGAGAGATTCAGATGGGTGCAGGGCCCCTGCAGCAATGATGAGTGAGCCTCAAAATGTGACCCAGCCTTTCACTCACTCACACGACCACTGTGATCAATGTCAAACCAAACCCAAAATCTGCAGCCCCGGGCCCTGGCAAGTCCAAAGAGTTACCCCTCTAGGGGTGAATCTTGGCTCCTGTCCCGCTATCCACCTGTGGAGGTGGCATCCATTGCACCCATTGTTTGGGAAATTGGATTAATGCCACTGTACCTTGAGGCCAGAGATCTTGTCACCATTTTGGCAAAAAGAAAAGAATGCTCCTCTGTATTTAGCGCAGGCAGAGGGGGTGGGAAAGAGAAGGAAGGTTGTCAGTAAGGTTTATCAAGCCCCAAAGTGCTGTGGTGCTTAATATACAGTCATTCCATTTCACACAACTAAGCCTTTTTCTCTACAGTAGCAAATGCTGTCACCTGGACTAGGTCAGGAAGATTCCGGTATCAACTGTTAGGCCATTCCTGCAATCACCTCTCCATTCTGGCTCGCAGGGCCAGACTCCTGCTTCTCTGTGATAACTTCTCTCTAAAGACTCCTTTGTCCCCTGGCTCCACCAACCCAGTCCATCTGACATGGCTGTATGGTGTGGTCCCCAGCAATGTTCAGCATTCAAGTCTTTTGTTTTCCCCAGGAGACTTTCAGCCCCTGTGTAAATTAGAGACTGTCAAAGGAAATGTTAAGGGGAGGAGCAGAGTCCAAATCTACTTGGCAGGGGCCTCAAGGGCTCAGTTCCTGTCTGAAGGAGACTTCGAATTGTAAGCATGTCGGTTTTGTTTGTCATGCGCTTCCATTGGATTTTCACATGAACTCTGTGACCTGGATGATGTTATCTAGATATTTCAAACTAGGTTCAGTTGATTATAAGTGAAGCAGTAGGTTAGGGAAGAAAGGACTTAGCTAGAAAAGGTGGGATGGCTATGGATGGAAAGAAAATGATTTGGAAAGTGACTGTGGAAAGTGGCATTTTAAGTCGTGGGTCTTTGGAGAGGGCCAGTAGGTCAAGCGAACTCAACGACGAGTGAGCTTGGTACTTGGGGGGAGAGAGGGAAGAGAGCTCCTGGAACAGAGCTCATGGTGGGAGATAACTCAGATAAGTGGGGTGAGTGTCCAGGAGCCTTCAAAGTCAGGCGGGTGTGGGAGGCCAGAGAAATCCAGTGTGGGCTACTGAGCAAATACAGGAAGATCGGCCTAGGATAAAAATAATGTGGGGTTGAAGACATGGTCAAGAGAATGAGAGGAGAGAAGGGACATAGGGAGGCTAGAAACTACTGCAGGGAATATCTGGTCTAAGGTGGGAATGGAGAATAAAGGAGATCTCATGTATCTTAAAGGAATAGCTCCTAGGAACCAGATGTAGGATAATATGAATGCAAGAGTCCAGTGTGATCTGAACTCTGCTATGGAAGGAAGAGCCATCGTGGAGGGAAGGACAAATGCTCTTTGGGACATGCTAACCTCGAGGTGACAGAACAATTTGAAATCCAACAAAAGAGAAATTGTTAAAGAATCTATTAATTATAAATTTGAACTTCAACTCCTGAGAAGAGCAATTTAAGATCAAGTCCCTGTGTTATACAGTAACCCTGCAGTGCTGGGGACTTTCCACAGGTAGACATGGGTGAAATGGGTCTCAGGAATTAGAAATAAGAAGAACAGTCACCAGGATAACGTTCTGGACTGTGGGATGATTCTGGTGAATGTCATTAAGACCAGAAGACAAAGGTGTTACCACGGCGAGAAGCAATGTATTCATTTCTTGTTCAGCCACATCACATCATACTCAGAAGCACGCACACATGGATAAAGAGAGTAGGTGGCGGACATGTCCAGGTGGTGAAGGCTCTGCATATCATTTCAGGAAAAACAGGGTTTAGCTAAAATCCCAAAATGTTGATGGGAAAGTTGGGCCAAAAGTTGAGTGGATTCAATAATGTAAAGAGGAAAATTGCCGTGGTAGTTAGGATTGTGTTCTGGAAAATCATTTTAACTTGCTGGACAGCTTGTATGTTTTAGTATCGCAAAGCTAATCCTGGAGCTTCAGAGGTTTGAATGGCTCTGCATTAGATTAGAGGGAGAAGAATTTGGAGTTTGGGGCTTGGAGTGGGGACCACCTGAAGTGTGTGGGAGAGAGGGGCTAGGGGATGGTGTCTGAAACATCTCTGCGTGGAGTCACCAGAGTGACATCTTGATGAAGGGGAGGTCAGCCAGGATGTCTAATGTTCCATTTAAAATTGCTTGAAACCTTATACTGTAAAAAATCCCCTCATACTGTTAAAGACAAAGATTTGTCAGATAGGACTTAAAATGTATGAACCACGAAAGAAAAACTGGTAACTTTGACTTCAAAATTAAAAACTTTAGCTCGTCAAAAGCCAACAATAAGAAAATGTCTCAGAAAGTCACAGAATGGGTCCAGAGATGTGGACCTGCAGGAGACACAAAATAAGGGTCTAGATCTTGTCTAGATCTTGAGAGGGAGGGATAGCCCAGCTGCCATGTGGGTTCTATTATGAATAACCTTCACCCAGGCCATTCTGATACGGCTCGCTAGGTTTGGATAACCACTTGAAAGCTTTTTGCATTAGAGCTTGAAAAATTGTTTTGGATAAACCCTCAGTGTCACTGATATTGTACTCAATAATGAGATCCAGTGATGGCGTAAGTTCAGTCATTAAATTCTTTCTTTCCTGCTTTTTGTAAAGGCTTACACAGCCAATACCCCCCTCTCGCCCTCTCCCTCCTCTGCCCACTCCCCTTCCCTTTGTCATTCATCTTCCTCTTATGTTCCACGTATTTATAACTTTTCTACCTTTATTTTACATAAAGTTTTTCTCCCCTTGGTAAAAGGGCCACTAACTATGCAAGAATAAAAACTTAGTTAAGATTGCGTTTACAACATTAAGCATTTTTTACCTCCCAAGAAGTGAAATTCAAACTTGGAAACAATGGTTTAAATGGTAGCACCAATCACAGTGGATTGAATTCAGACCTTACTGTTATCACCTAGAAAAACCAACACAACTAACCGAAGACCTAGCTAATTTATGAATGAGGGCCTTGAATCAATTCACACAAAGGACGCAGCTGTCATCAGTGTCCTCCTGTTGTGACTTTTGTTTGTAGTGTTTCATAGTAAATACTCACAAGCAATGCTGCTCCAAGCATGCACAAGTGCTGAGCAAGCTCGCTGACACGTGCAGAAAAAGATGTGTTATTTCTGTGTTTCTTTTGTTTGGATTTTTTTAAAGTCTGAACTTGGTAAAACTAAAAACACATAATCAATTTTGAGACAGACACAAAAATCTTCTGAAATTCTCTCCCTAGAGAGAACAAAAATAGGCAGTTTCCAGTGCAAGAAATAACTGTGGTTCCATGGAAACCTTTGACTCTCAGATTTCTCCCGCTCCATCCATTCCAGGGCTCCAAGAGCAGCTTACAATCATGGAGAGAAAACCTTTGAGAACTTGTTGTAAAGGAGGTTATTTTGAGGAAAGTGTAATTGAAAAAAAAAAAATCATGGCTGGTTGGTTTAGAATTTGCTCATGTATAATGCATGTGTGTTTGCCTTCCACAAAGAATTCCTGTTATAAACCTCCCTTATACCAGTGAGGAGAACTGGTCTACTGGCACATTTATCGAGGGATTTCTCGGCTTAAGGACTATTTGTCTGTGAAATCTTTTGCAGATGGTGAAATTATTTTAGTCCACTCTGATATCCTCCAGATTTGTTTTAAAAAGAGAAAGTTGGACCAATGAGTTGTTAACAATGCCAGGATCTAATTAGATACACTATCTAGATATTTTTCAAGAATCCTTAATATCCAGATGATGTCAACAACTCTTATTTAAAAATAAAAATAAAGATGTCCCAAATAATGTCATGGTTTCTGGTAGCAGACAAGAAAAGAAAAAAAGGGGGGGGAGAGAAGGAGGAAGGGAAAATGGATGGAAGGGAGGGAGGGAGGAAGGGAGGGAGGGAGGGAGGGAGGGAGGGAGGAGGGAGGGAGGGAGGGAAGGAATGGAGCTCCCACTCACTTTGAAAAGAGTAACTTTGCTGGAGAATGGAATCCATTCATCTGCCACCAGAAGCTCAGTTTTCAGCACATGGGTCACTGCTTCTACACAGGATGCCAGCTGTGTGCCATACATGCTGTTGACAAAGAAAGATTCTGCTTTGAAACCTCTGGCTGATGTCATATCACCAGGAAATCAACCAACCTGGAGGTCCAAGGGTGTCATTTGTCTTTCGAGACTAGATGAACCGCAGAGCCAAAGGTGAGCTCCTTAGCCCACAACGCTCAATCACATTAAGGAGCGCCCTTGACCCCCATTCTCCCATTCTCACGGGACTTGATGGCATGGCATCACAGCTGGTGAAACACTGGGGTGGCAATGATGTAGAACGTGTGGGTTGAGTACTCCTTGCATTTTATTGCAAGCAGCTAGAGGCTGGAGCACACACCTTTGTCCCTGCAGGGGCAAACAGTAGTAAAATAGTAACTAGAGTACAAAAAAGGAAATTTGGAAAGTTAAGTAATGTGTTAAGGTCAGCTAAGGAGATAAGCAGAGCAGGGTTTAAACCCAAGTCATCTACAGGTTCTTAACCCCTGTTCTCCACTGCCTCCCACTGCAGGGGGGGAGGGCGGCAGTAGGAATACTTATTATTCATTATTTCCAACTTAAAAAATTTTTCTTCCATGATCTGTTAGTCAACTTCTCTTACTTTACCCCCACCCTCAAATAATAGTGCAGGGGAAGGGAAAGATGTTTCTGTGGATTAGACAAAGAAAGACATAAATAAATGTCAATCTACCCAATACCAGCAGCTTGTCACTTCAACAAAAGCCCGAAGCTTTGAAAAACCATGTGAGGATGGAGTGGGAGGGACAGGTAGGAGCAGAAGTGGGGCCACCCAGATGCAGGATTCGGGATGCATTTTTCTGTTTGCCGAGGAACTCCTGGTTTGCTTTTATTCTGCAGTTCTTCTGTGCTTCTTTGAATGTAGAGAAAGGAAGCTGTGAAGCGGAGAGCTGCAGGAAACTCCAGAGTGACTGGAAATTGCCAGGGGTCAGGGCGCTTCCAGCCAACAGGAGGAAGGGAGAGAAGGTCCTTATGATGCCCCCCAGGGCTCTTGGGGAGAATCTGCTCTGCGTATGGGATTCCATGTAGGTAGCTTTCCAGGCCACAGAGGGGCATGAATGCAACGATGTGTTGGAATCTGAACCACATGAATTAACTGGAAAAAACAATTCTTTCTTCCGTCAGTAAATAGTTCTAACCTCAAGGGAGCATATCTACTATCTATTAAATATTCACAAAGGTAAACAGGTTATTAGAGTGACTGCAAAGCACAAAGGGTACAGGCTGTCAACCATAAGGACCAAATAGCCGATGTTAGACCCCTGGTAGAGGGAGTGGTAAGCTGTGAAATGGCGGCAGCTGGCGAAGGGGTGGCCCCGGGGCAGGAGCTCAGATGTGCCACCAGCAGCCCTGAGTCGTAATTCTCACTCAATTTCCACCCAACTCTGTTTCTAGACTCCAACCTCCATCTGCAGTCCCATTGCCATCTCCCAAATCAACCTTTGGATTTCAGTAAAGAGCCATTTGCAGTTTGAACAGCTCATTGAGACCCGTTGTGTCCTTGTAGACTTGACTTTTTCTAACTATTTTAGCCTGACCATTTTGCTAATCTGAATCTATCTCATTCATCTGAAAAATGCCAGCAATGATTTGCTACACGCCCACTTGGTTAGAGTTTCTGTAGAGAAGCATCCCGTGTCAAACGGGAGCCAGTGCCCTAACCTTTGAACCAAAGCAGGACTTTCTCCAAGAAACCAGTTATGGGCAAAAAAAAAAAGGTTATGTGAGTGTGAAAATCAAACTGTTCATTCATAGTAATATGCAAAATCAAATAAAAATTTGGAAAGAAAAATTTTTGGTAATTGATTTAATTATGTATTCAAGTATTATTTAGTAGTTCTGAGAATTATATTTTTCATGGGCCTTCTTTTTCATGATGCCAATTTTATATTTTTTTTCCTGCAAGATTTGTGTAAATATAAGAAACCCTAATAGGAAAAGTGGTATTAACAGAAGGTTTTGAGTTAATTCTTTTATGTACTTCCTGCCCATTTCATAAATTGGTAACAGTGTGGGTGGCCTGAAAACCACAAGTATAGGCTAAATCTGTGTTTTACAATCAATTTGATGAAGGTCAACCAGAAATTTTTAAAATTGAAAAAAAAAGGAAAGAATTAAATAGAAAATATCAGAATTGATCACATACAGTATTTTTAATGAAGTGTTTGCTTCAGTTGTGTGTGTACTGGTTTTTAATTTAACTTCTATGGATCTCCTTTAAAAGCTTGAAAACTGTTGGCTAGATAGCAGAGAAAATGGCAGCTTCTCTTATATTGAGAGAGGCTGGATTACTCAGGATGCTGAAAACCAAGCTTAGGCGTTTCATGCAGAATCCATCGTACCTTCTTAAGCATATATTAAGAAGTGATATGATAAAGGAGATGTTTTCAAAAGAGTTTGGCAGTGGCATGGGTGATAGCTTAGGGGCAGGGGCAGATACAGAGATTGGACTGACAGAAACCAATTCTTGCTATCTTAAGCATGAAAGGAATTTTTCAAATGGGTTATTGTATAACTCACAGAAACACTAGGAAGTTTAGAGAACCAGGCTGAAGCAATGAGCAGAGCTGAAAGGGGCTACACAGCCGGAGCCACAATTTAAATCACACCAGCAGCACGGTGGCTGAGCCCTGGGCCCTGTAGCTATAGCTGACCCTGCATGCTAAGGTCCCCTGTGTAGCACTGAAGACATCGCTGCCGCTGCAGCAAAAAACTCTCAACTGTTTCCACCCCTGCGTACCATAGCCCCAGGTATAGTACCTGGGATGAGTGCTTCTGATTGGACAAGGCCTGGTGCAGGTGCCTGAGCTGTAGCTGCAAGAGAGGCTGAGAGACAAGTCATCTGCCGTTTTGGCTTCTATGAAGGAAGCAGTCTCTGGCTCTAATGATTCTGAACCCAATTCTAACAGGTATGGTAGGGGAGGAGTCCCACACACCACCAAGCAGTTCTCCAACACCACATGGATATCCAACAAGTCAACTCAGTTCTGAAACTATCTACCCAGACTTAACATCTGATTCCACGGGTCAAGGGCTCAGTCACACAAAACTGCCCCCTGCTTCAGATACCAATAGAAAGTCCAGGTTGTCACCTGTACTTCTCACCAACTGGCTATAAATCAAAGGTTCCCATAATCCCCTCCTTCCTTGGGTCAGATTAATTTGCTACAGCAATTTACAGAACTCAAAAAAACATTCTGCTTACTCGATTGCCACTTTATTATAAAAGAATACAACTCAGGAAGAACTAGAAGGAAAAGAAGCATAGGGCAAGGTTAGGGACAGGGCATGGCGTTTTCATGCCCTCTCTAGGCATGCTTCTCTCACCAGATCTCCGTGTGTTCACCAACCCAGAAGCCCTCTGAACCACTGTCCTGTTGTGTGTGTGTGTTGTGTTGTTGTTGTTGTTTTTAATGGAAGCTTCATCACATAGGCATGATTGATTAAATCATTGGCCATTGGCAATTGATTCAACCTCCAGCCCTTCTCCCCTCCTTGGAAGTTGGTGGTGTAGCAGAGTTAGGGGGTGTGGGGGGATTGGATAATCTAATCCTCTAAATCACACATGGTTGGGTCCCCTGGCAACCAGCCCCCATCCTTTGGTTACCGAGGGGCTTTCAGAAAGTCACTTCATTAGCATAAAAAAGACACCTTTATTGCTCTCATCACAGATCACAGCTTCCCATCCAGAGTCACACTATGGAGAGTTTTCTAAACACAGAAGAGGAGTTGGTTAATCATGGACTAGCTAGATGACTGCAGAATTCCAGCTGAGGTGATGAGGGCATGGAGCTCATGGTGACAAAGAAAAAGGACCTCAAAGAACTAACCTAACAGATTAGTGAAGGAAGAAACAGCCCTGGTGATGGATGATTAACGACGGGGAATGGAAAAAGCTAACTCCAGGCTTCTGTCCTGGAGTAGAGGAGAGGTTGGTACTGCTGACAGATAAGAACTGCGAGAAAAGGAAACCGAAGAATGCTTGTGAAGCCATATTAATGGGTCATAATGGCTAAATAACTCTTGAAGTTAGTGTCTACAATGAAGAAAACTCCTTCAGCTATACCCGTTGTTTGAAATCATCTGTAATGACTATGTGATTATGTTATTATCTTGTGTGTTTTTCTCTATATTGTCACCAGTGGGTTCAGGACTTCCTAAACCAATGTTCCCATGTAGCCTTGTAGGCTGCATCCTACATCCTTTCAATATTTATTGTTACATGCATTTGGAAGACTAAAACTAGAAAGAACCTTAAAGAATGTTTTATTTCTCTTAAAACTGTAATACTTAACGCCCACATGAATCATAGTCTCCCACTGAGATTCAGCATGTTAAAAGGCTCTAGAGCCTATATACATAATGCAAACACAGAAGCTCAAACACTAGATAATAAATCTAAATGGCTACTGACTGCCCACGTTCCCTCCTGCCCCCCCCTCAGATGGGAGGTGTCCTCTGTCTGTCACAGCTCCAGTTCTCCCCGGTTGGGATCCAGACCAGGGCTCCATCCATGTCCGTGGATGGAGCTGATGTGTGAACTTGATCGTTTGCATCTCGCATCTCACTACAACTTTTAACTACTCTAGACCTTGCAGTTTAGAAAGTGTAGTGGGTTAGGTTGTTAAAAAAGGATTCAAAGACCACACCAGAGAGGTGCTCGAATCAATTTGTAGCAGCTCACATCTAGAAGAGTGAGCTGAAAACCACTAAAAGCCCTACAGCATTACTTACCGGGTGTCTCCTTTCCTAATTACTCTTCCCCACCTCCTTCTATATGCTGAGCTCACTTACCCGGTTCAAATTTCCTTGCTTTTAAGATGAAAGCAAGATATTGAAGTCTCCCCAGTCATTCTAAAGCCTTAATTCCCCATCTGGCATCATGATCTCTATGCTTCCGAAGTTAGGCACTTTTTCCTTGTATTTCAGGAGAAGAAAGTGGGAAAATGTAAATGAGATTGAGTTTAATGGGAATTAGGTGAAAATCAAGATACTTGAGGTGAGACAAATCTTTTCCAGTCCTGGAATAATATGAAAGGAGACCAAAAACCAGTGCTTTGATGAGTCTGGGATGAGTTCCAATCAATCCTTTATTTTCATAATTTTAAAAATCATACCAAAAATCATCTCCAGTTTTACCTTCCTCCTAAGCACAGCCAGTGCTTGCTGGTTCCTGTCACCAGCAGGGATTGGTGACTGGACGTTATATTCTTCATTGACACCTACCTAAGTCAGAGGAAAGATAAAAGCAAGGTAGCTGAAAAGGACTGCATCCCGTGTGATCCAATGGTTAAGAGTAGTGACATTTCCTGAAAAATACATAGGATCTTTGCACATGTGGCCCTTTCTACCTGGAATCTTCTCCTGCTCCCCTAGGCCACACTCTTTCATCTAGTTAACTCCTAATCATCCATCTGTCAGTTTTCAGCTCAAATGCCGCTTCATCAGGGAAGTCGTTCCCTGACCCCAGATCAGGTCAAGCCTGTTATCTTCTTTTCATAACATTTGACTTTGTACTTGTGGATCTGCCTTCCCACTACACGTGAGGGAAGGAGCGTGTCTTTTTTATTGGTTTATTTGTTCTAGTATCTTGCATGTCTTGCATAGGGTTTGGCATATAGTAATTGCTCAATAACTATTGTATGTATGTATGTATGTATGCATTTATGATCAATTAGGAGTCAGGAGTCCTGCCTTTTAATTCTAACCCTGCTTCTTGGAAGAATTTTCTTGTGACCTGGAAAGGATTCTCTTCATCTTGTTGATCTTGATTTCATCTCGCAAGTGAAGACTTGGGGCTGGCTCATGGCTTAGGACCTTCCACTCCAAAGTTCACGGTTCTGAAATGTTATCTGCAAATACATTTTTGTAAATTAAATAATATTAAAGTTTTCCTCTAAGAAAAACTCTAGAGTAAATTATTAATGATAGGTCAAGATGCCATCTAACCATATATTATAAGGATAAGTAAATTGATTAATCTGAGTAGGCGAGGATGCTTATTTTGAGATGTTTGTAGATTTCCTGACTTCCTTAGGTTGTCAGGTTTGGGGAAATGAAGACTTGGATAAATAACTGAGAACAGGGGTGTCATGAGGGGCACATGTTAAGGAGAATTGGAAAGGCTGCTACAGAGCCAACTGGTGGGGAAAATAAGAAAATAGTTATATATACATGATAGCAAATCCTTTTGATAGATGAATAGTTATTTGCTGAATTATTTTGTAAATTCACCCTTTCAACTAATGAGATTCTGAAAGGCTCCGTCCAGCCACATTTTGATCTCTCTTCTGGCTTCTATGTATCATATTCTCATCAACAACCTTAAAGCCAGTTTCAGGAAGATGCCCTAGTGGAGGCCAAGGCTGAGATAGACCCACAAGGGGCCTTGGTGGGAATGCATTTCTGCCTCTGCTAATGACCAGCAGGAAATATCCTGTGCTAATAGTTGAAATTCAGAAGGAGGCCTGGCTGGGCATGGCTCAGCAGTTGAGCATCAACCTAGGATCCAGGAGATCGCGGTTTGATTCCTGGTCAGGGCACATGACCAGGTTGCGGGCTCGATCCCCAGTCAAGGGCGTGCAGGAGGCAGCCGATCAATGACCCTCTCATCATTGATATTTCAACTCTCTCTCTCCCCTCCTCTCTCTGAAATCAATAAAGGTATATTAAAAAAAAAAAAAATCAGAAGGAAATATCCTGTGCTAATAGTTGAAACTCAGAAGGGAATATCCTGTGCTAACAGATGAAACTCACACTTTAGCCAATATTTCCCATGAAATATTTGCCTAAAAGACCAACTGCATCCCAACCATCTCTGAACTGTATCTTGTTTTGCTTTAGGACATTTATCATCCTCTGTTCCTTCCTCAGCTGTGCTTTAATCTCATGGAAGTTTTCATTAAAAACTGATCTGCAGAGCAGAAGTCATGTCAGTGTTATGAATGGGGACAGTTTCTGATAGCATCTCCTCCGGCATGGGAGGAGCTGTGTGTTGAATTAGGATCCTGGGTGGAAAGCAAACTTGAGTGAGAGGCAGCCCTGGGCAGAGCAGGGAGTAGTGATTGGTTGCTGAGCTGGTGTTGAACCATCAGTTCTCAGGTTTAGCAGCTCTGTCCTGTAAACCAGGGCCTAGTTAGAGGGTCAGGAAAGAACAGGAGGATTATTTGGGCTGCTGCCCTCAAGAATCAATGCCTAATGTATAGCATGGTGACTATAACTAATAGTACTGTATTGTATATGTGAAAATTGCTAAGAGAGTAGATCTTAAAAGTTTTCATCTCAAGAAAAAAATTAACTATGTGTGGTGATGGATGTGATGATGGATCATTTTGCAATATATACAAAATCGAATTCTTAAGTTTCATACCTGAAACTAATATGATATGATATGTAAATTATATCTCAATTTTAAAAAGTAATGCAGGTAATGCTATTGTTCCTGAAAACGTTTCTATAGGTCACATTTTTATGAGCTGACAAATTTTCTAATGATCAAACTATGTTAGAATTATGTACTGTTTCTCTAAGTAATTTAGTGTTAATAAAATAACTTTCTTTAAACAATAACAACAAAAACAATCAATTCCATTCACTGAGGGAAGGAGAAGAGGCCAGCCCAGAGTCCATTGCTCCAGGCCTTCCCTTGCATGTTGCCCTGGGTGTGCAGTGTAGCTTCCTCTTAGCTACCAGCAACCCTCAGGGCCAAGCAGGGATTCCAGCTCAAGATGCTCAAAGGCTGCCACTTCCTGGCCCCTCATCACTCTTACATCTCTCCTCTCCCAGCAGGATTCAAGCTAAGAGACAGAGACGGGCTGATACAGCAGAACAATAATAACTAGTATTCGCTGAATGGTTCTAGACCAGGCAGTGTGCTAAGAGCTCTATATACACTACCTCTTTAATCCACATGGCAACTTTAGGGAGGCTCCAATGCTTTTAAACTGAAGCACAGAGTCAAAATAGTGGTTATCTCTGGGTGGCTGAGTGGGGGTGGGGTTATTGATTGGGTAGAATTATGAAAAACCTCCAGAGATTTGGGAAATGTTCCATTTCTCCATCTGGTTATACTGGTGTATACATATGTAACAACTCATCAAACTGTGCCCTGAACATGTGTGTGTCTCTGTGTATATACTCTATACCACAATTTTCGAAAGGTTGGAAAAAAGAACATAAGCTCCAGGATGGGGTTTCATGTGTTTTGTTTGTCACAGTGTCCCCATTACCTGCAGGACCTAGGAAAGTGCTCAGCAGATACTTGCTGAGTGTGTGCAGGCAGGAAATCAGGGTTTGCGCCCTATTTAATCATATTTCCTCCTACCCGTGTTTTGTTTGTAGCTCTTGCTCAAGCAGGAGTATGTGAAAACAGAGGCAGACAAGTTAAATAAGTGCTTGTCTCAAGACAACCCCGCTAATCAGGGGATGGAAGCTCCTGAAGTCTGTGCTCTCCGACCACCGCTGTAAGGCTCCACACTCTGCCCCACGATGAGACAGGTGAGAAATACGGGGATGGACGTGTGACCGGGGAAGGGAAAGACCTTATTCTTTTCTTTTTTCTTTTTAGATTCTCACCCAAGGACTTCCTTTTATTGTTTTTTGAGAGAGAGGAAGGAAGGGAGGGTAGAGAGAGAGATCGATTGGTTGCCTCCCACATGCGCCTGACCAGGGACTGAACCCGAAACCTTTCAGTGTATGGGACGATGCTTATTGATTTCAGAGAGAGGAAAGGAGAGGGAAAGAGAGAGATAGAAATATCAATGATGAGAGAGTCATTGATTGAGCCTGCAACCCGGGCATGTGCCCTGACAGGGAATCGAACCCCGATCGCCTGGATCCCAGGTCAATGCTCAACTGCTGAGCCATGCCGGGCAGGGCTATATATTCTTGATCTCAGAGCCATAAGGATAACAGAGGAGGCAGCCAGAGGAAGGAAAGGGTTGTTTTTCAGACTCAGAGGGGTTGCTTTTGGACTCAGGCTGTCCTGTGAGAGCTCTCTGATCCTGAGGCCCGAGACAGTGGCCATACACCAGGCACATGCAGTGAGGGGGTCTTTGCCAAAGACCCAGAGCTTAACATCTCAGCATTACCTGGAAATCATGCAAACTGGGTACTGTAGTGGAGGCCAGCCTAGCCCACAGCCCACTCTGTGCCAGATGGACTGTTGTACAGATGATAAAAAAAGCAGGCAGGTTCCCAGCAAGCATATGATCTCACTTATATGTGGAATCTAATAGAAACAGAGAACAGACCAGTGGTTGCCGGAGTCAGGGAGTGGGGCGTGGGGGGAGGGGAAGTGGGTGAATACGGTCAGAGGATACAAACTTCCAGTCGCAAGATAAATGAGTTTCAGGGCTCTAATGTACAGCATGGTGACTGTAGTTGACTATACTTCACTGTATATTCAGAAGGTAGGAAGAGAGTAGATCTTAAAAGTTCTCATCATAAGAAAACACATTTGCAACTATGTGAGGTGATGAATGCTAACTACACTTGTGACCACTTCCCAAAGTATGCATATGCCAAGTTATTATGTCGTGCATCTTAAACGAATACAATGTTATATGTCAATTCTATCTCAAAAGTAGGGAAAAAATAAAGTAAAACGTCAGAAGAGAGGTGTGGGTAAACATTTCAGGGGGACGGATGAGAGATGTTTGGAGATCAGTTAGCTAAAATTACACACACACACACACACACACACACACATACACACACACCAGATTAGCTGTTTCTCCGGCCAGGAGCAGAACACATACTTGGCTGAATGGCTGCACCTTTTCTTCTTCGTATCTTTCTCACACCCTGAGAGCTAATTCTCCAAAATACCACTCGGAAACAGAAACCTTCATCTGTGGCCCCGCCATCCTATTACGCGACCCAGCGATCCCAAAGCAACCTAAACGGCAGCGGGCTCTTCAGTTCAGAGCAGAGCCTGCTTGGCTCACGATGTGTGGGGCACGGTGGGAAGACGAGGAAAGGGGGAGCAGAAGGAGAGGAGGGAGGTGGAGCGGGGGAAGAAAAGGAGAGAAGTCCCTGCAAAGGGGGCTCCGGGTGTCCGGCTCTGCCTGCAGTCAGCAGAGGAGGCATCTGTTTCACCTGCGTATTGTGCTCCCATAGATCACACAGGCCAGGGAGTTGGGGGCTGGGGTGTGGGTGTGGGGTGTGGGGTGCAGATGGTGACTCCCTTGTTGGTCCCTCCCTCCACTCTGCCTTGAGAGCAGGGGTGAGATGGCCATCGCTCTCGCCCCAGCTTAGACCACAAGGGTGAGTCCACACGATTGAGAGCGAGGAGTTGCAGGGAAACAGCACTAAGTTAGCCTTGGATGTCCTACCTCCGAAGAAGTATAGTCCTCACCTGCCTAAGACACAGTTACTTTGGGTACTGCCTCACCCTACCCGAGGCAGATATTTTTCAGATGGAGCATGGTTGTCTTAACAAATTAAAATTTGAAGACCGATGATCAGATGATTACCATTACACATGACTAGAGCTGAAGGGATCTTTCTTTCAATTATATTTTAAAGCTCAGAAGTAACTTTGTAGTTCAAACCGTATGGAGATATTTTAATAGAGTAAAATTTTTCTTTGAAACTCCCATCTTCATCCTCCCCTAAATTCCACTCTCAGTCTCCAAAATAGGACTGTTAACTTCAGGGATCCTCTTTTAGGTCCTTTCACATATACTTAAAAAAAAAATGGTCCTACTATGTATATTACTCTGCAATTTTTTTTCACTTAACAATGTAGTATGAATAACTGCCCATACTGGTGTATTCTGCTCAACCACTGTGAAGTACTCTATAAGTATGGATGAACCATAATTAATAAACCAGTTGCCACTTGATAGACTTTTAGATTGTTTCCAATTTTCATCATAAATAATATTCGGTCAACAACCTTGTGTGCATGAGTGAGGTTTTGATAGGACAGATTTATAGAAGTGAATTCCTGGAAGGGTTTGGACCTTCTAAAGTTGACTTTGGCATTTCATAAGGATTGAAAATCACATAGAGTTTTCGTTGTTTTGCCTCCCAAGAGCAGCTACAAGGTGCAGAGCTAAAAGGATGAGAGAGGGTTAACGTGAAGGCAAGGGTCGAATTCAAGCACTTGTCCTTCTCAGCCTTAGGAGGCTGGAAAAGAAGCAGCTCCATGAACAGAGAGAGGGCCTGTGACTACAGTAAAAGTACAAAACCTGTGGCCACATCTGGCCTTGGGCCACCTGAGATGACCACCCCCAAGTTTTTCCTCCATCCAATGGCAATGCATTATTCTTTATGGCTTATTGAGCTTTAGGATCTGGATTCAGGACAGGAAAAGACCTTCCTGGGGACAGTTATGCAATTCTGTCATTTGCTTTACATTCCTCTCATTGTAACTGACTTTTACAAACAATTCAAACTCGCTGCTGAGTGATGTTCATTTTTAGAGTGACCAGGGATCTGTCGACACTGTCACCTTGACTCTCGGTCCTCAGCGGCACAATTTCCCCAAGTGCAATAAGTGAAACCCGCCCAAAGCACATTTTGACTGAGAGACTAGATCTATAAAGGCCAGCTATTTTGGGAAGGAGGCCAGAGGCTTCCTAACCAAACAAGTACAAGCTTCGTTTTCTTTTGCAGTCAACCATTTCCTTTTGGTCCCAGTCTATTTATGGAGCCCCTGGAATAGGTCACATCCTTCTCAGCATATTGTTGCTCAGCAGAAGCCCGTGAATTATTGACCAGTCCCAAAGCCTTCAAACGCTGGGCCAGAGACCCTTGACCTATCTTTGGTCTGCAGATATATTTGGCAGCCTGCTGAAGCCCAGGAACTCCTTCCTTAAAGTTTTTAAATATTTATAAAATGAAGGGGATTGCAAATAAAACAAGTCATGTTCAGACACAGTTGGTAAAAATAAATGTGTTATATAAGGTGTATTTTTTTGGTTACTGTTAAATAATAATAGCTGACAGCAGGCCTAATAACTACTATCAGCTTGAAGAAGTGATGAGTATAAATAATATTTAAAGATGTCTGCAATAATGGAACAAAATGATATGAATATATCTGTGATTTCTGCTGGGGACAAAGTCAGAGGTACTGCTGCTACCATTGTGCCTGCTGCCTACACACAAACGGGAAATGCAAGATTTTAGTTAGAGGTTAATGAAAACGAAGGTGCAATTTTTCCCCACCCGTGTTCACAGACTCTAAACTCTTTCACTTAAAAACCCCTGCTCTAGACCCACCTGTCCTCTGTCCTGCTGCACCTCTCGGCCTGATGTCCCACAGGCAACTCCAAGTCAAGAAGTGTAGAGAACTTGCGATCTTTCACTCCTTCCCCACTCCTCCCTCCCTCCCCATCTCCCCCGAAGCACCACCCATCGCCCAAGCCCCAAATTCTCTTCACCCTCTGTCACTCTCCTCCTCGGCATTCCTCCTATGAGTCTTCCGCTGTCCCCCTCCATTCCTGTTCCCTCAGTTGGGTGTCACCTGGACATACCCTTGCAGTAGCCTCCCTGCGGTTTTGCCCGATGCAGGCTCCTGCCCTCCAGCCTGCTGTGGAGTGACTGCTTCAGAACACCAATCAGTCCACAGGCTTACTGTGCTTAAACCCTTCCATGACTACAGGATAGAATCCCAGCTTCTTCCCTACTTTGTTTTTGAAATCCTCACCAGAGGATATTTTTTTCCATTGCTTTTCAGAGAGAATGGATGGGGGGGTGGGGAGGAGAAACCTCAAATGAGAGAGACACTGATTGGTTGCCTCCCGCTCGCACCCCAACTGGGGCTGGGGATTGAACCTGCAACCAAGGTACATGCCCTTGACCAGAATGGAACCTGAGACCCTTCAGTCCGAGGGCCGACACTCCAACCACTGAGCCAAACAAGCTAGGGCAAATCTTATCTTCTTAGTGTAGCATAGAAGGCCTTCTGGAATCTGACCCCACTCCCATTTTTGCCCCAGTTATTTAATTCCCTCAACAGTGCAGGTCCCAATGGCAAGGAAAGGATTGGACTCCTCTCTCTCACTTTCCAGGATGCTTTGTGTGTCCAGGGACTCCTCTCTGAAATGCCCTTCTCCAACCAGGTCTCCCGGTCAATGCTAATTCTTGTTGACTCATCGACTTATACCACCAACCCCTGCCTGTGTGTGCATGCGCATACACACACACAGTTGATTTACCATTTTCTCCTTAGTTACTGCACCACATCCATTAATAGCAACTGTAAGATTTTATTTGGCTGCTTTTTAGAAAATCTATCTTCTTAATCTATGTTTTTCTAGACACTGGGAGCCCTCCAAGGGCAGGTACCATGTTTTTGTTTTTGTTTATTTTCTTTGATTTGTTAACAATCTAGCACAGTATCTAGCATGTAGAATAGCTTAATAAATTGTAATCTCATTTATTTTACTTCCATAATATCATTTACTTTCCAGCCATTCTGTTGAGCGTGTACCTCCTAGATGAAGGAACTGAGGGATGGAGCATGCTGCTTTGTGTCTGAAGTTTGAGAGAGAGACTCCAGGACTCCATCTTTGATATAGCTGCTTACTTGCTGTGAAATATGTTCTGAGAAGTAGAGGCACTGCCGGCCCCAGAAAGTCATGTTTTCCTGCCAGTAGGTGAAAGTTCCAATTCTTATTTGAAATAAATTCCAGGTTTGGAGGTCACTGAGTAAAAGTTTCATAATGTCTAACAGAACAAAACCAGAATTTTGGTTTTCTACTTTACTAGGTCTATGTTTTCTACCTTCTGATACCTAATGCCTGACATCCTTCCTTAATGACTTGGCCCCTCATGCTTGAAATCTATTTCTTCTTAAAAAATGTGTTATTTTCATCCATTCCATTAATTTGTAAATAGCCACCAGATAGTACTCACATCTCCATGCAATTACCTACTTGTTCTGCACAACTTCTCCCCGATTGTGTGTGGTAGGGTGGGGGTGGGGGCAATTTCTGTTTTCTGGGGTTCTTTCAAATGAGGGGGCAAATTTTACCTTTTCAGCTTTGTCTAGCTTTGTGTTCAGTATAGTATTATTCTACAGGTTGATAAAGAAAATAAGATGTTTGTATGTTTTAATGATCATTATTTGGGGATGGCTATCTTTGGAAATATTATTGCATTAATGTCCTATTACTGTGTGCCACTGGTCAGCAGGATTCTCTTTTGGCAGTAAACTGAATGTGAATTAGGTGGGCAGAAGCAGTGGCCTTCCATGAATTCACTAGAGCATTTGACTTCCTTCTTAGGAAGACCGTCATTATCACTAACTTGAGAACTGCTCCAGTTATAAGACAAATGTGGTGGTGCTGCAGTCATTCATCAAAGGCAGGGAGAGAGCAACCTTTGCCATCCATTAGAATGAGATGAAAGGCTTTGGTGTTAGCTCAGTTAAAACGGTATACGTGCCCATGCCTATGCTTTCAGATTCAGCCAGAGCACTGCTAAGAGTCATTGGCCTGAGCTTTCTGCTTCTGCACAGAGGGATATTTTATATAATCCAGTCTCTAGTTCCAAAAGTCCAAAGCCTTTCATTGTCACCTGCCCTGTGAGATACTTCTCATTCAGTGCCTTCTATTCTTTTTTTTTTTTTTTAATACATCTTTATTGGTTTCAGAGAGAGGAAAGGAGAGAGATAGAAACATTAATGATGAGAGAGTCACTGATAAGCTGCCTCCTGCACACCCCCCACTGGGGATCGAGCCCCAACCCCGGGCATGTGCCCTGACCTGGAATCGAACCACCGCCTCCTGAATCATAGGTCGAGGTTCAACCACTGAGTCGTGCTGGCTGAGCACCTTCCATACTTTTAAGGACAGGAGACAGCTTTTGCTAAATATTGTTGGAATCTATCGACATTTGGTTGCAGCTTCTTAAATACATAAAAATCTCCCACCAGAGTTAGCTACCTTTAGCAAGGTCTCCCCTTTTTCTCTTTTTGGAAACACAAAGCACCTATTTCTCTGGCTAATTAGTATTTCAAAAGCAAGCTCAGAGACAAGGAAAGGAATCCAAAAAGTTTTATAATTTGTAGAAATATTTTGTTTTTGATATTGCCAAGGCAGTTTGAACACATACTTTATCAGAAGCAAGGAGGAGGTTGGGAAATGGATCTGTGGTCTTGCGAATTCTTGAGCAGCCTAGAGATCTTGGTGTGAACACGGCCTCGTGGGCTAAGGATGGAGATTCAGCAAGGGGTGTCAAAGGAGTGGACGCCGTCACCTCTCCTGCCTGTACCTCCACTTTTACATTTATCTACTTTGCTCCCCTTTGCCAACCCCCGGGCACTCAACTCCACCACAGGGGCTGGTTGCCTTAGAGACAGAACTCAAGCAAGAGAGAGGAAAAGTGACCACTGGGCTGAGGTGCTGTATGTTCCAAAGCAAGCAGAAAAAGTTGCTGGGCCATCGGCTGAGGCTCCATGGAGCAAAGTCACTGCCAGGCCCTGTGCCAGGGAGAAAGTCAAGGAGCACCAGGTTCCAGGGGCCAGAGCCAGGCACACAGTGCTGTGTCCAGAGATACCAAGCTGAAGGAGAAAGGGAGAGGGGACTCCAGTCACTAACCCCAAAGTCCAGGGATGCAAAGCTAGGAGAGACTCAGAGCATAGCGTGTGGGCTAAGACAAAATTGGGGAGCCTACTATTTTTGAGCTGCACCTTATGTGTATTGAAGTAGTCAAGGCTTTCATGAGTAGGCACCAATCCTCTTTCCTGTATCAGAAAGAGGTAACTCTCCACCCTCTATTCCAAAGCCAAGGCTCAGTGGGTTTGCTGGGTTCCATGTCCCTCCCTCTTCCCTACAACCATGCTGTAAATCATTCTATCCGTGGTCCCTCTATCTTTCTCCAGCAGCTCTTTCCTATCAATTTATAAACCTATTCCAATTTTTTCCCACATCAGGAAAAAAAAATGCTTCCCTAAATTCTGGTTTTGCCTGAAGTGATACAATAAGAAAGAATGCAAGAAGGAAGGAAGAAAGATAGCTTTGTGTTTAAGAACATGCACATAGGTCATAAAACTTTTTAAAAGCTAGGATATAATTATATTTTAAAGGTCAAGATGGAGGGGAGGAAGAGATCATACAGTAGCCTTCTGGGGAATTGATAATGTTCTATGTGTTTATTGAGGTGTTTATTTTCTTATAATTTGTTAACTGAACACATGTTATATGAAAATGTCTACAAGTGTAGTATATCTTAAAATTAAAAAAAAATTCTTTTTAATTGAAAAAATAAAACAGCAACAAATTCTGTGCTTTGGGTCTGTCTGTTTTTCATCTGTTATCTTTCCCTCCTTATGTGGGTTAATTTTCTTATCAGGCAGGTTCTGCACACAGCAAGAGAGTTGACATCCCCTCACGGTTTGCAATCCTGAATGAGAAAGAACACCTTTCCTCTGAGACCTATCTATCAAATCTCTGGGGCGACGTTCATTGCTCTGCTTTGGGTTCACGCCCACATCCAGGAGTGTGCTGGTAAGCTAACTTTTGGTGGGGGGTAGGGTAGGGACTGAAGTGTAGTGTCTGACAACTTCTGGGGTGTAAATATCTCCCCCATCACTGATCTTTTAACCTACCAACATGATGCCCCTTGTGAGCTGGAAGGAGCCAGCTGTAGCACATCACTGCCACATTGCTGATAAAATCAGTGTGGCCAGGGCGATGAGATGCTTACTTTTTCTTGCCTGGGGCAGAGGGCAAGCATAGTTTTAATAGGACACCATGAAGATTTCCTTCACCAGAATTGCACAAAGTGGGAAGGGTGGCTGGCCAAAGGATAAATGAGGGAAGAGCACCAGAAAAAAGGAATGAATGCTACACAGTTGAAAATAACACATGCCCACTAGGCTCTGCTTTTTATTTCCGTTTCCCTTCTCATTTCCTCTTTTCATTCTGTGTATGCTCTGTGTGATCTCATCCATCCCCATCGCATCGATGCTGATGAAACAATAATTTCCAAAATCTACATCTTCAACCTGGACTTGCCTTCTCAGTTCCAACCTCACATTTCATCTGTCAATTGACTTTCTCCATCTGGATGGCCCCAGCAACCACAAACTGTGCATATCCATAATTGAATTCATTCTCTCTCTCCCCACAAGCATATTCCTTTGGTTCACTAGTTATAAACTTCAAAATCATCTCTGACTCATTTCACTCTCCCTCCTTCCCAGCGCCCCGCGCCTGCAATCTGGTCAGCAAGCCCGAGTTTTATTGATTTGTGTCTTTAAAATACTTGTGAGAGAGAGAGAAAAAAATACATGTGAGATGTATCCCTTTTCTCTCCCTTCCAGCCCCATTGCCCTAATTCAAACCTACACCTTGACTCTTACAGTGATCTCCTACCTGGCTTCCAAGTTTCCTCCCATCTATTCAAGTTTCAAACAACATAACCGTTCAAAAATAGAAATGTGATTATGGCCTTTCCCTGGGTCAAACTCATCTAAAGGCCTAATGACAGTCCAGATTCCTTAGCGTGGTGCGCAGAGCTTTTATCTATCCAATCCCATCTCCTGGTCACACCAGGCATCTCACAATCCTGGGCCTTCACATGTGCTGTTCTTTCTGCCTAGAATTCCTTTTTCACTCACTTGTCTGAGCGGATCAACTGTCTAATATAAGTGTGAGTCTCCCTCACTACCCACCCCCAGCTCTAGAACTAACTGCTGCATTATCTGTGCTTCCACAGCTTGTGGTCTAGACATTAATGATAGTCTTTACACTGTATTATAGTTACATGTATATTAATAAATGTTTTTGAATGAATGAATTCTAGATGTATAGTGAATGGGAAAGGCAGATGGGTCATATCCACCTAGCTCTATAGTTCTGGTCTTTATTTCAGTGATCCAAACCCTTAGGCTGCCTCAGAGACAGTAAAAGCTCTGTTTTAGTGTTAATAATAATAATAAATCATCTGGGCAGAGACTTGACAGTTAGGGCCATAAGCTCATCAAACAATTGGCTGAATGATGCTGACAGTTCAAGAACACATTTCCTTTAGTAAAAAAAATAATCTGTATTTACATCTCATGTCCAGATGCGTACACTTCCTCTTATTTCATTTATAGTCAGATATATCTTAATATTAAAGAATTATTATTTTTGAGACTACCTTTAGTCTGTTAGAAGGCACAGAGTTGCAAGGAAATCTTTTTGTAGTAAAGCTGGCATCACCATGAATCCTGAAGCACTGTCGGCTCTTGTGTGGCTCAGTCTATTCAAATGCAGAGGCATTAACTCTCATTATCTCTCACTTTGCCAAAAGATAAATTTAGGCACAAAAATCCTCAAGTTTGACTTAAAGGAAAAGAATTTGATTAGTGTGCTTCTGCTCCTTGTTCCAGTTTCTAGGACACCCTTGCTTTCTTAAGGAGGCTAAATAACTTCAAGTGGGAAATTAAGAGAATTGATTGCCCGGCTGGGCATGGCTCAGCGGTTGAACATCCACCTAGGATCCAGGTGATGGGGGTTCGATTCCAGGCAGGGCACATGCCCGGGTTGCAGGCTCGATCCCCAGCAGGGGGCATGCAGGAGGCAGCCCATCAAGGATTCTCTCATCATTGATGTTTCTATCTCTCTCTCCCTCTCCCTTCCTCTCTCTGAAATCAATAAAGGTATGTTTTAAAAAAGAGAGAAAGAACAGATTACCAGAGATATAAAGATCTTGTTGTATAAATGGAAAGACAAGGAGAAAAAACTAAAACGCAAAGCCAAGGATAGACTATGGAACAAAAATTGAGTCAAACTGGAGTGTTTTTCCAAAATCTCCTCTGTCAGTTGTAAGTTCTATAGAACAATATAGTTTTAGAGTTTAAAATGTCATCCTAGTTATAAATAATTCCCTTTCTTGGTATTGGCACCAACATCTGAATATCTGCAACATGAAAATGAAAACCATCCGTAAGCCTCGACTAAATTATAAGATCAAAGACTTGACTCTAGAAGGAAGTTACTTATGGCTTAGTCTTTATCCACTATGATAAAGATCTAAGACAGGGGTAAGAAATATATGGAATTCTTGCTGTTTTTTCCCCCTTTCTTCCATGCCCAAGGTGAACACCAACAAAGAATTACAGCACCTGTTATTGTGATCTGTTTGCCAGTCTTTGGATCTTCAATACAACATAATTGGGGGAGCCACTAGTAATCTATCATGGTTGGCCCACGTTTCAGTCAGGGATACAACAGGAAGCAGATGGTACACTCAACTCGTAAGTTCAGGAGTGTTTACTGCAAGGATTCTTGCTAACCCTTGCCACTCTGAGGCCTGAAGAGACAAGTGATTTGGAGAATCCAGAAGGACTGGCTATATGGAGAGAGCATTTGACAGGAGTTTGGCTATTGATGGTAAAGCAGCCAAGCCATTGCAGTCTAGCAGGGAGGGAGCTGGCGAAATGAGTACCAAAGCCCCACTCTTCTCTCACCCTCCAGCCTCCTGCCAGCGTGTTCTATCAATCAAGCCCAGTCTGCACAATCTCTGTTGGTCAGCCCCTGTTTCATGGGGAGCAGACTGGAGAATAGATCTGGATGGACAATAGAATGTATCTGACTGAGACCAGATTGAAGGCATGTTGCCATTTAGAGCTACCTTATTATTCCGTCTTCCATATGTATGTGCAAAGACAAAACAGTCCAGGCTGCTGATGCTAGGATGTCATTGAACTTTTATATCTTCATTTCCCACCGGTTAGGCAGGAGGGAGCCTGTAGACCTCAGAGATGGATGATGCATTTCTCTAAGTTTAACATTCTAAACCAATTGAATTGTTGGCAAGAGAACACCAGCCGATGTTGTAAGAAAGACGTGATAGACTATCTTGTTTCTAACACATCTCAAGCAAAGCACCCAAAGAAAATTTCCTCCTTTTCATCTGTCTGCAGATGGGATCCTTGTTTCTCTGGAGTTATCTGCAAGTGTTCCTGATCCCCCATCTAAATCCCCAGCCGGTAGAGAAGCGTGAGCTTTAGGGGGAGTTTATTCATATCCAGTCTATATATTTTTGTTTGAAACCCGATATCTTGACTTCAGAGCCAAGTGTCTTGTGATCTGCCATCACCCAAATGTGTTTTTAAGGCGTCATCCCAATGGCGTTTTCTTCTGCTGGAAATAGGATGTTGTTGGTATTTTTCTGTTGTAGAAAATGTTTTGTGTGCTAGTTTTCAAAAATAAAAATTCTAAAACTGTCCATGGAACATTCTAGGAGGGCTCTCAAGAGTGGAGAAGGTCTTGTCCAAGTAGGGTGTGTTCTGGCATCTGGCCTGTGTTTAAATGATCACATTACAGGAGCAGCCTGTGGGAATTCAGCTTAATTGAAATATATACTGTTAATGCAAAGAAGACTGAGGGGAAAAGAGAAAAACTGATATTAAAAATGAATTTAATGCATTGCTTTCCCCTCCCTTTGGGTACAAGGGTAAGTAAAACAAAGAGGTGTAAACATGAATTCTATATATAATTTACCACTATGTCTCATTTGGTCATTTAAAAATTTATTCCATAGATGTTTATAGTCAATGTGATCAGTGTAGCTTATTTACAGTGTTTCATCTGGAAAACTAAAGGAAAGTCTCATAAGATATTTTCTAGTTGTGTTTAAGGACGTTTGTCTCACTTTAATATTTAAAGACTGCATATGAAACAATAAAATCCCTCTTTCCTATACTTCATGTTTGAAGACCTTTCAAGCCTTTATAAATTATAAGCTCCTATGTACTCTTGTGAAATTTGGTTTTATTCTCCCTGGGCCAGAGAAATTACATGAGAAAATAAAAGCCCAAAGCCATGGGACAGGAAACAGGACTCCCCTCTTTTCTGTTACCTAGAGCCCTGCCTCCTTGCTGACTCTCCTTGCTCCCTGTTTCCCTAAGCACCCCCAGCTTCCTTTTGGTCTCCTGTCTCAGTCTTCTCTCACAGTTTCATAACCCCTATGTCCCCCCAGCATAGTTCATTTTTATGCTTTCCTCCTTTGATTTCTCTTGGACACTCATGTTTCTTGACTTTCCCGAGCCATCTCATCACTTGGAGTCTAGTTTGGGAGGTGCTTAGGTATTTGAATACCCGCCCCCCTTCATGTCTTTCCCATCAGTTCACACGAGTTTAACTACCAGGAGAAATACGTCATACTCAGCATGTGGGGAGTAAAAGGATTTAAAATATGACTCCTACCCTATGGAGCTTACAGGCTAACAATGGAGTTAGGAATGCACACACCCAACCATAGTTCAAATATACGTAATAATAAGGGCAGAAATGGGAATCTTTTTAAAGCAAGGCCTCCCAAGGTAGAGCTGAATTCTGACTAAGGATGGATGAGATCAGAAGGCTTCCTGAAGGAGGTGGCATTGAGGATGGGTCTCTGCCAGCGGAGGGGAGCAGGGGGACCTCCAGCAGATCAGAACAGTCATGGCAGGGGGATATCCCTACTCACCCTGGGGAGAGGGGGGGCTGTGGGAGCGAGTCGGAAACTCTGAGGAAAAGAGCACAGAGGAGAAAGGAAACAGCAAAAGGCAGAAGCTTGGAGACTGCTTTATGTTTAAGGAAGAGAAGAGGAAGGGAGGCCAGCGAGGGGACTTAGAGAAAACCATTGGAGATTGGAGGGGAACCAAGAGTTAAGTGGCAGGCAAGCAAAGGGTGAGGGAATTTCCAAAAGAAGGGGTGACTAATCATAGTTATGGGGAGAATACCAGGCGACATTTGTGGACTACTTGCTCTGTGCCAGGCATTATGGTAAAGCTCCTAACAAAGTTAAGGAGGGACGGAGTTAGGACGCGTACCCAGGCCCGACGAATGCCCAGCACTCTTAGCTCCGCAGCTGCTAAAAGGAACGAAGACCTAACCACGCACTTGCTGCGGCGGTTAGGAGCCCACTGGGGACGTCGCAAGTGAGAGATTTCAGTGGAATGGCCGGGACAGCTTGCAACAAAAGGCAGTAGAGGTATCGCCAGTTTGGAATCTCTTCCAAAAAGTTTAGCAGTGAAACTTAAGAAATGGGGCAGTAGCTTAAGAAAATAGGAAGCCTTTTTTTTTTTTTTTTTTTTTTTTTTTTAGAGGGGAGCTGCTTAGACATTAGGTTGAACGTGAGCTTGAAAATGTGAGAGGAGATTCCGGAGGAGATTGCCAAGGCGAGGGGAGGGGGTGGGGATCAAGGACACACACACAAAGATTACGGTGGGAACGATGAGGGACACTGCTTCCTGCTCTGAGATAAGAGAAAGGAGGACAGCATGGGCATGGAGCAAACCTGCGACAAAGACAGAGGGGCTGAGGAAGCTCACCCAGGACGGCCCCATCGCCCGCTGAAGGCTGCTCATCAAAGGCGCCGGGAGGCGGCAAGCAGAAAGCAGGGTGGCCGCTGCAGATCATGTGCTTGGAAAAGCTCATCGGGACCAGGTGGCGAATGTCAGCTTGGAATGCTTAGGAGTCTATTTGGGACGCAGCATGCAGAGCAGGGAAACAACGCCATCCTAGGGTAGAATGAAAGCTGTTTTTGGAAGAAGGGATCCCAAAGACAAAAAAAAAGCAGGGTCACATTCCAGCTGAGTGCCTCTTCCCTTCCTGGGTTTTTGGCTAAGAAAACAGTAACCAAATAGTTTTGGCACCTATCTACCAGAGAGACCTCTGATAAATTAAAAGTCACCTTGGCAGAAAGCAGTGTCCCGAATGCCCATCGTATAACAAAAGGTCCTTTGTAGCATAAACGCCACCGAACAAGGGCTTGAAGGAGGAGTTTCTGAAGTACCTGGAGAGCCAGCTCGGGGACAGGGTGGGAACATCCTTTATCACCTACCAACACGGCATTTGCCTTTCTGAATTGATCGCAGAGCAGAGAACATGACCCTGAGCCCTGAGGGTCTGGGGTTCAAGTCTCGGTCCTCTACTTACTAGTGTGGGGTTTTGGGCAAATTACTTACTCTCTCTGAACCTCGCCTATAAAGTGAAGATAATACCGATCAGCTAGAGATGTCAGAATTCAATGAGGTAACTGTTCTGATTCCTATTCTTTGCCTAGCTGCCTGGACACAGAAAATCTCAAACTCTCGGTCGTGGGAGCATGTACTTATTACAGCCATCAGCTCTCTACAGTTCCTGCTCAGAGATTCAGGTGGGTCTTTTTTTAAAAAAAAAAAATGACAGAAATTACTGTACATTGTAGAGTGGACAGAGAAATGGTCAAGGACAAGGCCACTGTAAATCTGGGAAAATCACTAAGATGCAGGCACCGGTGTGGAACTCCCCTGGGGTCTCTTTTTGGCCTACTAGCCACTGCTTCTGTCTCTATAGTATGCTCTCCTGAACATCTGAAAAGAGATTTAACAGAGAGGGGGAACCTCGTGGAAGAGAGGAAAGGCAGGCTCTCGTGAAATCGAGATAGTGGAAGGTTTGTTGTCTCTTCCCCCAGGAGTGACAGAACTGGGTATGTGAGACTTTCTCAGAACCATCTAATCTGGGTGTCAGGAATTTGTTTCTAGAAAGATGGGCCTCATCCTAGGATAGCAGAGCCCTGTACTCTTCAGATTATGATACATTAGGTGTAAAACTAAGAATAGCAGCACAACTCTTAGGTTTCCCAGTCACAAAATTCTTAACACCAACGTTCCTTAGTTTTGCAAAAATGTTGGGAAGTAACCTCTGCATGAAGTACACACTACTTCAGCCAGAAAAGGGGAGTGATCAGAGAACTGTCACAAGGTTCTGCCTCTCTGGCCTAGTCTCTGCCTTCTCTCCTGTCATTAGGATGGCTGGCCTTGCTCCTGTCCATGACCATTGTCTCCCCCTGGGCACTATCCCATCCTTCAGTCCTACCCCAAAACATTTGCTCCAGCAATTGTCCCCCTCTCTTGCACCTTCAAGTTTTCCCTCTCTACAGGTCATTCCCATCACTATGCAAACATGCTGTTAAGCTTGTTGTCTTAGACATAACCCTCTCGACCCCACTTCCTCTTCTAGTTATACCCCATATTTATCCTCCCTTTAGACAAAAACCCATTGGAAGAAGCATCTGTTCTTACAACCTCCAGTTGCTTCTCTCTTCCTCTCCCCTGAACCCACTCAAGGCAGGTTGGGCCCCCACCCCTCCTCTGACATTGTTCAAGGTCACCAATGAGTTACAGTATTGCTAAATCAACTGTAACTTCTCAAACCTCATCTTAATTGACCTATAAGCAGCATTTAACCAGGCCGATGCCCCTTTCCTCTTTGAAATACTTTCTTCTCTTGGCCTTCAGGTTCTCCTAGTGTTCCTCCTGGCTCACTGGTCAGGGTCTTCATCTAGTCAAACTATAAAAGTTGGGCTTCTCCAGAGCTTAGCCCTTGGGTGTTTTACTTTTCTAATTACATTCATTCTCTTGGTAAATGTTGCAGTTTTATGACTTACCTGCCATCTCTGTGCTGATGATTCTCATACTTGTATCTTCACTCTAGACCTTTCTTCAAACTCATAAAACCACCTGTCCTTTTGGCATCTCCAATCGGACATCTACTTAGCATCTCAAACTTAACATGTCCAAAACTGAGCTCCAAGCATTCTCCCTGAAACCAGCTTGTCCTGCAGCCTCTAGTTACTGGAGTAGAACAGCTATTCCATTCTATCAGTCATTTCAGCCAAAAGGTCTTAGGGCAGCTTGACTTCTCACTCATACCCTATACATGAGCTTGCAGCAAATGCAACAGCATTCACAGTCTTCACATCCCCTTCCTGCTATTGTCCTGGTCTAAGTCTTCATTGTCTCTTACTACTACAGCAGTCTCCCTGTTTCCACCCTTCTCCCCTCAGTTTCTTCTTAATCCAGCAGCCAGAGGCATCTTGTTAAAACACAAAGTTCAATCTTCACACTTATTATTTAAAACCTTCTGAGGGCTTCCCATCTCATTCAGAATAAAACCCAAATCACACAATGATGTCCTGTTATCTCTTGACCCCATTTCCTACTGATCTCCCTTTCAAGTACCTTAATGAAGCTACACTGGCTTCCTTGCTATTCCTCACATACGCCTGAGACATTCTTCTGCCCTAGGGCCTTTGCATTTGCTGTTCCTTCCACCAGGATTGCTCCTCTCCCAGATACACTTATGGCCAAATCCCTCACTTCCTTATTTACTCAAATAAAATCATCTCAGGAAAACCTATTCTACTTTCCACTTCATTTTTTTCTCTCCTTAACACTTATCTCTACCTAACTATATATTTTACTTACCTTGTTTATTGTCTTCCTCCCTAGAATGTATGTCCCACAGGATTGGAGATTTTCTCTATTTTGCTCACAACTTTATTCCAGCACCTAGAACAGTGCCTGGCACATAGTACCTATTGAAAGATTGAATGAATGGATTTTATTTTATTTTTTAAAATATATCTTTATTGATTTCAGAGAAGAAGGAAGAGGGAGAGGGAGAAAGAGAAATAGAAACATCAATGATGAGAGATTCATTGATTGGTTGCCTCCTGCTCGTCCCCGACTGGGATTGAGCCTAAAACCCAGGCATGTACCCTGACCAGGAATCGAACCCCGATCGCCTAGATCCTAGGTCGATGCTCAACCTCTGAGCCACGCCCGGCTGGGCTGGATTTTATTAACCGAATCTGTTTGAATAGCTAAAGAGATTGTCATTAAATTTTTAGAAAGGTATTTGGGGGAGGTGGCAAAAATCTAGTGATCTGGAGTATTTAAATTCATGCCAGGGATATCACCCAGTAGTAACCTTACCCATCCATGGTAATCAAGGATGAGATTATCAAGGATAGAATTTTCTTAGTTGCATGCTGATTGCAGGCCTCCAGCCAGACAGCTTCCTGATGCCAATGAAGAACCAACTTTGTGGTCCTAACATTAAGAATAGCCTGGCTGGCCTGGACGGTGTGGCTCAGTGGTTGAGCATTGACCTATGATCTAGGAAATCAATTCCCAGCAGGGCAGATGCCTGGGTTTCAGGCTCAATCCCCAGTTGGGGCGTGCAGGAGGCAACCAATCAATGACTCTCTCATCATTGATGTTTCTATTTCTCTTTCTTCCTCTCCCTTTCCCTTCCTCTCTGAAATCAATAAAGACATATTTTAAAAAAAGAAAAAAAGAATAGCCTAACTGGACTAGCTCAGTTGGTTGAGGGTAGTCCTGAGCACCAAAATGTTGCTGGTTTGATTGCTGGTCAGGGCAGATGCCTGGGTTGCAGGTTCGACCCTCGGTCGGGGCACATAAAAAAGGCAGCCGATCTCTCTCTCAAAGCACATCCTTGGGTAAGGCTGAAGAAAAAAAAATAAAATAAAACTGTGATGGTCACATATACCAAGCAAGGAATCCTGGGCAGAGTGCAGTCGCTTCTTAATGATTTATAATATGAAAGTGATAGGATAGCATCTCAGGCTGTAAGGAAAGGCACAGTGTTATGGGCTTGGTGATGGCTATGGACATGCATGGGAGAATTTGTTCTGTCAAGTTTGTGACTCAGTCACATTTCCAGGGCTCAGAAACGTGAACTGAATTAGATTTAATGTTTCTTTTATGTGAGTGAAACACGGCCTCTTCTTTTGAGGAAGGAAGCTGTACTTTATGCACCCAGGTATAAGAGATTGATGGATAATAAACATGATATAGCAGCTGAAGTCACAAAGAAATTTAAAAAGTTTGTCCCCCCAAAATATTAATTCAGTGATTAGCTGTGTGGTGTTAGGTAAGTCTCTTGGCTTTTTGAAACTGGAATGTTTGCATCTGTAATAAGGTAGAGTAGCCCACAGGATCACTAAAGTCATCTTTCTACTTTACATTCTTTTTACATGACACCATCTAACCCTTTTCCCTATAAACCAAGATAATAAAATTTGTCCTGTATAGCTCATTGTTTACTTACAGGGATCAAATGAGATAATGTTTTTGAAAGCCCTTTGTAAACTAAAACACTTTGCCCATGCAAAACATTTATTATTACTATTCTCTATGAGTTTGATAAGATGTGTTTATAATGTTATTGTCCCCCCAAAATATATATACATTAAATATATCTTTACTGATTTCAGAGAGAGGAAAGGAGAGGAAGAGAGAGAGAGAAACATCAATGATGAGAGTCATTGATGGGCTGCCTCCTGCACGCCCCCGACTGGGGATCGAGCCCGCAACCCGGGCATGTGCCCTGACTGGGAATTGAACTGTGATCTCCTGGATCCTAGGTTGATGCTCAACAGCTGAGCCACGCCCAGCCAGGCCCCAAAATATTTTTAGGAAAAGATACAACTCTAGTGAAGGGCAAATGTGACTATGCTAGTACATAAAATACTTAAATGATTATCCTTCGAATTTTTTTGAAGTGAAGTAATTTTTAAAGCTGTATCAGTTATGATTGTTTTGATGGCAAGTGACAGATAAGAAAACTCGTCATTTATTGTAAAAATATGAATGAAAACGGGGGCGTCCAAGGAACAGTTGCACCGAAAGGTTGCCTGTTTGATTCCCAGTCAGAGCACATACCTGGGTTGTGGGTTCAATCCCAGGTTGTAGCCTGTATGGAAGGCAACCGATCGATGTTACTCTCTCACATCAGTGTTTCTCTCTCTCTCTTTCTCTCCCCTTCCTCTCACTCTCTAAGCATGTCCTCAGGTGGAGATTAAAAGAAAACAAAAACCAGAATAAACTCTGTGTTTCGCATACTCACATTGTAAACCTACTTTTGCCCCACCCTGTAAAGCAAAGCAGTTCCCAAGGTTACATCCTTCCCAGTTTGAATACAGCAGGAAATAGAAAAGCCTTTGCACATTTAGTATTAACAAACATCCGGCAATTCATATACAAACCTCCTGAACCAATTTCTATGGCCAGTAGAAACACAATATGCTGATTGGTTTGGGCCTGGGCATAAGTTCTATCCTAAGGGCTGGAGCGGAGCCCTGTCCAGCTCTCCTGGACTAGCAGTGAGGAAGAAGTGGGTCCCCAACCAAAATTGGTCCATTGACTCAAGAACAGTCATTGCTGAGGAAGCAGGCCCTGTGTGTACATTTCACAAGAAAAATATAGGCATCTACTCTTGCCATCTCTGCTGCACACGCTCTCCAGTTGCCAAGAAAGCAGCATATTTTTTTTTACTGTGCCAACGAGCACGCTGTTGGGAGACCATATTAACTTTTGTTAATAGAAAGCTCTGAGTTTGCAGAGTAGAGCCAAATCTCCCTTAAGAGCCTGTGCGGTCGGCTGTGTTTATCTTGTCCTTGCTTTCAGGTAAAGCTGCCTGCAACAGATCAGCCAGGCCACTAACAGCCGTGAAAAGTGCCGTGTCCTTTCCAAGCATCGGGACGGACGTTTTCTGGGGCGTCGCAGCCAGGCACTACCCTCACAGTGGGGAGAACTCGGTCTCTCCTCCCAGGGCAAGTTAAACACAACTTTGTGGGTTTGGTGGTGAGCTGCCAACAAGAAAGAAGACTGATCTCTGAATTAATAGGTCATGACAGGATGACTTTGGAGCTCTTGGCAGAAAGCAGTATTTTCAATACCGATGCTCCTTATGGCAAGAAAAGGCGTCTGTGCTAAGTGGCCCATAGCCACTGGTAGCATTTGCATAAAGGATCAGCTCTATTCTTTTATTTAATGCCAAGATTTCCCAAGATGAAGGAAATGGTGGCTCCTCAGCATGAATATGGTAATGGAGCTGGGCCACCACAAACCCAGTAAACAGTTTAACTGTGGAGGACAGGCGATCAGCGTGACAGGTTTTCATATGAGATTACACTCTGCTGTGAATATGAATTTCCCTCTGTGGCCTGTGAGAACGGGATCTTGCCGTGGAAGCCTTGCTACAAGGAGATTTGGTTAAGCTGTCAGACTGTTAAATAAATGGTCTCTTACAATTTGTTTATACCTCTACTGAGCACGACATTTCAATAAAGAAAGAAATTTTTAACTGCCTGAAGGGAGATGGAAAACAGATTACAGCAACTACGTTGGTGGCTCACCTTTATTTTTCTGAGCAGTGAGGGGAAAAAAAACAGTAAGAAAGTTGCTTCTAAAGATTCTGGGGGAACCCCTGCATATGTTAAAATATGCAAACTCTTTGTAGCCAAATCAGGGTCTTTCTCACCATAATTTGTATTGGAATGGAAGTTCAAGTCTGTAGTTTGAAAGCAACCCTGTCTTTTTCCTGCCTTAATTATGATGTGTCTTGATTTCATATGACACTATTATCCCTCCTGTGAAGGCCAGGTTAAAAAGCAGGAAAGAATAAAAAGCCCTAAGGTTTGAGGTTCACACTATCTTCCTTGCAAACAGCTTATCTGCCTAAAATTTTTGCTTTGTTTTTTGATTTGTGTGACTGCTATATTTTGTCCCCATATGTTTGTCTCCAGGACCACTACAGGAAAGTTTGGCTAACAATGAAGTCCCAAAAGCAACTGCTGCAGCTAATTCCAACAGCCAGAACCAGCTGCTCTCCACAAGAGACTCATCTCTGGCCATGTCTTTACTTCTGTATAGAAAACATGTGGGAGGGACGAGCTGAGGGACGCCAGTGAAGCCTCTATTTGTAATGGGATTGGCAAACACATCCAGAGTAAGCTTTCCCCCAAAAAATTTCTAGGGAGATAATCATTTGCCATTTGTCAAGTGCAGGCAGGCGAGTGTCCTGGTTAAGTGTTCAGATGCTGAGATCAGATAGACCTACCTAAGCCACCTACTAACTGCATGACCTGCAAGTTACTAAATCTCTCTGATCTCCTTTTTTATCATTTCTAACATGAGGGTAATACTAGTACTAACGCAATATTGTCTTGAGAATTAAAAAAGGTAATTGGCATGAAGTTTTTAGTGTAGTTTCACACGCATGTTAAGTACTTGCTAGTAATAAGTATTATTATTATTACCTGATTTATCTTAAATATTTACTTTTGCTCCTATGAATTAAAAACTATAAAGAAGGGAGAAAAGTATAAAAATGTTGGAAGATGCTTGTCTCCAGCAATGAAGAGAACCCATCTATTCTTCTTAAAAATATAAAGTAGTAGAAAGTCAAGGTTTTAATCCCAAGAGCCAATTAGAGGTAGTGAGGGATTTTAATTTGAGAGATAACATTAGACTTGCTCTAGGATTACCCTAATGAAACACATTGTTAGTTATTTACTTTTACTTTGAATATACTATTGTAGAAAAAACTTCTGAAAAGTGCTGAACACTGCTGTAAAGGTAAGTGTAAATGTCACATTTTCCCAGTCATCACACACACACACACACACACACACACACACACACACACACACACACACACCCCCCCCACACTCTGAAGGAGAATGGATTTTCCTCCCACCAGAACAGCTCCCTCTTTGTGCTACTCTGGATTTGCTGAAATGTTTCTCTTAACAGTGGTGCATCTGAAAAATGGATTTAATAACATAAAAGTTTTGTCTTCTTGGACTTGACAGAGTCAGTCATATCCTGCGGACACGGGGCGGGACTGGGGGCTGGTATGAAACCCTGAAGGCCGCAGTTCCTATCGACCCATCGGTCGGTGCCAGCAGCCAGTGCAGAAGGTGAGGGGGGGAGTGCCAGCCGGCCATGCACTCTCGTTTTGCCTGGCAGAAGGGTTAACCAGGTAGCCTCTCCCTTAAATGGTGTAAAACGGATCATGAATACATACATGCAGTCTTGAAAAATTATCATGTGGGAGCAGAACAAAAATAAACAAAAGCTTTCCCTTGCTTTTATTTTAAGAGAAAAACATTCTTCACGTTTCCTTTCTGTGAAAAAGAGGCATAAGGAATATTAAGCAGGGAAAATAGGTGGCCAGACAAAAAATATTTTGATTTCCTTGACTGACGACCTTTGAGAAGTTGGAATTTTCTTCGGAGGAGTCAAAATAGAAAAATAATTAGTAAAAACGAAAGCCTCCCCTGGCTTCCTTTGTTACTCACACAGTCACAGCCACAGAGTGGCCGCCGCAGGACGATGTACGGTCCCTCGCTGTTGAGTCGTGGTCTCAGGTGGTGCCTCGCGGGTCACCCGGGCTTTGGCCTGTAAGTGGAAGGAGAAGGCCGTTTACCAGTGTGTCGTGTTGCTAATTAGTGGCATATTTGGCTGGTGCCTTGTGCGAGGAAGCTTGGCTGACTCTGGCCCCATCTGCTGTGAAAATAATGATGACCAGAATGTTTTATGCGAAGCCTTTTCTTTCCCAGGGACTCCTATTTGGTCTTCCACAGGAAAATGAACTAAGGAGATTTTTATTCTTGTCGTTGCTGTTTTGGGGGTTTTTTTCGGTCGACTGGGTAAGGGCTGTTCCTCCATGATGTTTCTGTCGTGGGGCTGGTTAAAGAGCTCCCGGATTTGAGTTCTTGTAACCATGATTTAACATTACCAACCTAATGGTCGGCGTTATGTAAGCACCTGCCAGGAGTTTGGGTTTTGTTGCACAGGCGGCGGGACCTGGGTTTGGTTACGTTCTCGGTTTCCTTCGTTAAGCTGATTCTCCCTCAAACCCTGCACTGTGCAGGAAGGATCCTAGCAAAGGCTCTAAACTTAGCTCTTCAGGGCACAGTAGCTTCTCTATTCCCTCTACCTCTGCTCGCCTTTTCCTGCTGTATGGGAGCCAGGCCTCCAAAAGCTGATTTACTGGGGACTGGCTTTTCTTGGAGAAACTGTCCGGAGGCCCTCCCTGTCCTCACAGTGGTTTCTGAACTGGGAAGCTCATTTCTTCTTGTTTCTATGCGTGTTTGTTTATTTTTTATTCAGGCAGCATTGCTCATGCTTAATCATATGTACCTGAGATTAAAAACCGGAGAAAGGGAAGTAAACAGAGAAACATACACAAGAAAACAAAAACAGTCTGTGGCTTTTCTCAGATCCCATGTATGGGTTCCAAAAATAAGTAAGTAAGGAAAGGTGTGGACCTGTCAGACTGGTTTCATTTTTTGTCTCTTTTCCCAAGGACTGAGCAGGGAAGCTGCCCCTCCTTTGTTGTTGTTGTTGTTGTTGTGTGTCACCTAATCTATTCCTGGCTTTTCTTGGAGCTTTCATGCATAACCCTCATTAGCTGGATGCTTCTAATAACTCCCAGCAACTCATTTTCAGCAACACTTATTTAAAAAGTCCAGTAAGAATGTAAGAGTCATGGACCACTTGCAGCAGATAACTCTCTCTCTTAATTATTTTGATCTTATTTCTGTGAGAGGGATTTTGCCTGTATATCCATCCACTCTGCGGCCCCAAATAGTGAAAACTCTGCAAGAACCTCTGCTGATGAGTGCACCTTAGAGTTTACAAAGATTAATGATTTTAAAATTGACTCCACAGACCACTAGGAATGAAATTGACCATATCCAATTTTGAAAGCCCTAAGACCCGAGAGAAACTGCAAATTAGCAGAGAAAAGGTAGCGTGTTCCCGGTGCTGCGGAGCCAACGCTGACCTCAGTCCGGTGAAGCGCTGCAGGATGCAGCAGGCGGGCTTAGCGCTGCAGCACCGGGTGAAAGGTCAGCCCGGGCACGAAGCGTGCAGGCGGGTTTGGGGGACGTTCACTTGCACTTCCTGAGGAACTTGAAGTAACAGACCCGTGACCATATGATTATACTAGTCATAGTTATTGGTTATTAGTTGTTATATCCTACTGACGTGAGATACGAATGAAAAGAAGGAAGTAGTTTAGGCTATTGTCTTGCGTCTGTTGAAATAATAATAATGGTAGCAATAATACTAGCTAATTTTTTACAAAATATTTGCTATGTTCCAAGGGCAGGGCTTAGCCTTTATTGCACGTCATTTCACTTCGCTCTCACCAGAGCCCTCAGAGGTATTCAGTGTTACTGTCCCCTTTTTCCAAACGAAGAGATTAGACTTAGCAAGGTTGAATAACTTGCTGGGCTTAATGAGCTGTCCAGCGGTAGATAGGAGAGCCGAGCGTCCTTCTACTTGATCCCGAAGTAGAAGCATCTAGTCACCATCTCTCGCTGCCTCTGTAGAGAACACTGTCGCTGTATTTTATTGAACCACGTGACTAGGAAGGGAGAGCCCAGATGGACACTATGGCCAATATTTTAGTCAGTCATTTGAAGGTCTTTTAAATAACATGCTACCATTATTATTATCATTAATGTTTCTTGTGAGAAACATTCTGTTTAACAATCAACTGAAATTCCTCATACCGTCCTTCCAGACTCTTGGCTGTCACATATGTCCCCCTGTGCAATTAGGAGCTCAGTCAACGTGACCCTCTTCATTCTTCAAAGGAAATAAAAGCAAAGGTAAGTGTTGTGGTCTCTACACTCCTTAGTCAACATCTCCAAGTTCCCATCCAACTCTCAATGAGACTGTCATATTTGGGCATCTTCATGGTTGAGCTATGGGACCTGTGGTGCTCAAAAGCCTGAACCCATCAACCAAGTGCCCTGAAATGCTAAGGCACAAATCACTGAGAAGTAAAGCGTGTGAGTGAGCCCTCTCTCACTCTTCTCATGTAAATCAATTTCCCTTTCAAATATTGCCCCACAGGATTTGTAATTCAACTGAGGAAGGATTTATTCAAATGTTTTTTTCAAGCACTTGTTTTCCTAGACATCATGGGTTAAAGGGAAAATGCTATTTTAAAGACTTATTTTCATGAGATCTAAAACTTTTTATGCTCCCCTGTTTCTCTTCTCTTCTCTCCCCTCTCTCCAACCCATTTAGCATTTCTCAATGGCTTTATTCTCAGCAATACAACTTTTAAATTGAACACATGCTTTACAGTAACAAAGGCTAAAGAGTGGTGTGTGTACAGGATTGATTTTCAATTTCTTTTCAAGAAAAACTAAGAAAGCTTGGCTCCAAAGAAGGGCAATCGGACATAGAGCCTTCTGCCTACTCCTCAGCACTCGGTGCTGGGTTTTGGTTCCTTGTTTTTTTCTATTTTGAATCTTAGTACACATTTTGGACTACCGCCTCACCTGTGCAACCCCTGGGGCTTAGCCGCCAGGCTTGGTCAGTTTCCAGGTGAATTCTATTTCTGAGATATAATACTGGAAAAACAAAAGTAGCTTGTCATCGCAAGCACTAAGAAAGCATGCCATGCCACTCTAGTGCAATCCTCTCCCTCTATATTTCTCCCCCACTCCATTATGTCTCGGGGCAGTTAGAATACCCAAGACTAAGTTCTCACTGTCAATGAAACCCCCTCAGGTCTAGAGGAAATAAAATGAAACCGACAGATAATTTCTTCTGTCCTTACAGGATGGCTTTATCCGTTTAAAGAGCCAATGGGACTGCGGCTTTGCACTTCTATCTCATGGAAGAGGGCTTTTTTTTTTTTTTTTTGTAGCCACATCACAGTTCATCTAAATTTGAATATGTGAAACATAAGAACCCAGAGTTAGATTTTCTGGCTTATTTCTATAGCAACTGGAGTACAGAACTATAAACGGGGGAACCACTCCATAAATATGTGCCAGCAGCATCTCTCCGTCTCATAAAGACGCTGGAGCGTCTGAGCAGCTTCAGAGAGGGGTGGGTGACAATGACGCACGCAAGAAGGCAAGAGCGATGGGCTGGCTGGGGCTGATATCCCAGCAGCCCGCCTCCTCCGTAAGTGACGGGGGTGTGAGCTGATGTCAGCTACTGATTGCTGTGGGAAATTTAAGGGGGATCCCAGTCACTCCACCAGAAAGAAAACATTTCTGAAACATACTGAAATATATAACTGGAAGCATAATTGCTATTGAAAATTAGAGGATGGGGAAGTGTGACCCAAATTTGATATCGTTCAATTAAAAAATATGCTTAAGCACAGATGACAATGATGGAATTAAATTTGTGTTCATTCACAAATTAGAGAAAGGCTAGGTTGTGGTGTCGGTTAAGTTTGGACAAAGGAGCAGGGAAAGAGAAATTTTAAAAACTGCAAAAAATTCATTTTTTCTATTTAATGGTACTTCAGGCAGCCTTGTCTCCTTGCCTCTTCCCTCTGAGTCAGCCGTGGTGTGAAATCTGGGACTTAGGGGCTCGAGCACTGGAGACAAAGTGCAGAACGGGGGCATAGAAGGAGCGCGGGAACAGTCTGTACCAGTCAAATATGCCCTTGGGACCATGGGCTCCTCTTTAAAATTCAAACCAACTGTAGCTACTGAGCCAGTTACTGAAGCTTTCTGAACTTCAGGCGCTGGGCAGGCCCTGGGGTTGAGGGACTTGGGTTGCTGAACTCTGAACGCGTTCATCCCCTGGGGCTGCCGTAAGAAATTAGCACAAACTGGGTGGCTTCAAACAACAGAAATGCATTCTTTCTCAGTGTTGGAGGCCAGAAGTCCAAAATCTAGGTGACAGCAGGCCAAGCTCCCTCCAAAGGCTCTAGGGGAGAATCCTTCCTGCCTCTTCCAGCTTCTGGTCGCTCCAGGCATTTTTCAGCTTGTGGCTGCTTTGCTCCAATCTCTGTCTCTGTCTTCACGTGTCTTTCTTCTCAGTGTCCCTGGCTTCTCTTCTTATAAGGACATGTATGATTTAATTTAGGGCCCACTCAGTTCATCCAAGATGATCCCATCTTAATATCTCTTGCTGAGTTACATCTAGAAAGAGCCTTTGTCCAAATAAGGTCACATGCACAGCTTCTAGGGGTTAGGACTTGGACATATCTTTTTGGGGTCACTATTCAACTTACTGCCCTGAATTTCTAAGTCTCAAGACTTTGTCGGTCATTTATAGCTTACTGCGAATTAGTCTAACCGGGTAAGGAATGTCTGTGAAGAATGATAAGAGAGCTGCTCTGCTGAGAACTGACAGGGAGCCGTCGTGGAGCTTGGGATACTTTGCGGAGGGAAGATGAGAGTGGAGTAACACCGGTGGTACATCGGGGATCCTGGGAGAGGCGGGGACACCCTGTCCTGGCATTGAGAGAGAGATGCAGGGGGAGGAAAGGGGGGTGGGAAGTTAAAGACAAATGTCACCTTCCTTATGTTCATTCCCAGCAGTTGCTGCTGTGTGAGGCACAGAAAATAACTTCAGTCGGTGCCGCTTGGGCTCCCTTGTGCCACCTGGATCTTAGGTCTGACCTGTTACATAAGCGTGAAGGGAATACTTTGATCTCCCTAAAGAACAAGTGTACATTTGAATCGGGCAGCCCGCCCCTGTGGCAGGTGGGAGTGTATGTGCGTGTACATAATAAACTGTTAGTGTTCCTCACTGTGCTGAACAGGCCTGGAGCCTCAAGCCTGCGCGAGGATGCTCCCTGTTAGCCCCCTCGCGCGGCTACTCCGGCTGGAGTCTGCGCTAACACCGGCACCCTCTACAGCAGCAGTGCATGGCCTCGACGGGCCCGATCTTGGCAAAGTCCATCAGCAGGGATGTAGGTGATCCCTGGGGCATTTTTATTGACTTTAACAGCTCTGACTATTCCTAGCTCTCCTGGAATAGCTTTGAAATCTAAAGGGCATCTTAGGAAGGAGGATCTGGACTGTAAAGCTCTTCCTTGCTAATATCTGTTATGTACATTTATTTATTCGTAATAATAGCGGATATGCAGTGGATGCTCAGTTACAGGGCAAGCACTGTTCTAGGTGGTTATCATGCATTATTTCTTTCATCCTCACAAGAATCTTGCAAGTTAGGCATATTATTGCCTCTCCTCTTAAGGTTAAGAAACTAATAACCAGAGAATTTAAGTAACTTGCCCAAAGTCACACAGCTAGTCCAGGGGATCCAGGAATTAAATCCAGGTGTCTCTAACTGCAAAGCCCTTACTATACACCACAGTGCCCCCACCCCTGGGGGAAGGTACCGGGGCAGTTTGCTCAGTAAAAGGAACTGAGGAGAGATCTAGTCAGAAAGAAGCTTCTTACAAGGAACAAGGACTGAAAGACCTAACCATCGAGCCCAGAGTATTTTCAGACCTCGTGGCAGGTACAGTTCTATCACTGCTCAGCACCCAGGCTTCTGTGTCGTCGGCTGGCAGCACACAGACTCTCTCAAGCACCGATGGGACAGAATGGAGCCACTGCAAGAAGGTGCTGGAAGCTGACAGTAGGGACATGTTTCAGGTCGGCTCTTGCTAAAACTGGTTTGAAAAAACAACAGGACAGATGGTTGTTCTCAGGAAAGTTTCCTTGAAGAAATGGGATTCCATGTCCTTATTTAGCACAGCGCAAGCCCTATCTTCAGGTGTCTTGTGTCCCTACCTAGCTACAAGTAG